>NC_142437.1:54757500-55057500 GCF_059453495.1 Arachis ipaensis | reverse complement strand
AACCGAAAAAAAAAATCGGAGGAGCCTGCCGAAGATGAGGCCATTACGGCTCGCCTTTAGGTGTCCTCCTCGGGATAGCATCATTTAAACAACGAGGGTCAGCACGTAGTAAAAAAAAAACCGGAGGAGCCTGCCGAAGATGAGACCATTACGGCACGCCTTTAGGTGTCCTCCTCGAGATAGCGTCACTTAAAGAACGAGAGTCAGCACGATGTAAAAAAAACCGGAAAAAAAAATCGGAGGAGCCTGCCGAAGATGAGGCCATTACGGCTCGCCTTTAGGTGTCCTCTTCGGGATAGCTTCATTTAAACAACGAGGGTCAGCACGTAGTAAAAAAAACCGGAGGAGCCTGCCGAAGATGAGGCCATTACGGCTCGCCTTTAGGTGTCCTCTTCGGTCTAGCGTCATTTAAAGAACGAGGGTAAGCACGACGTAAAAAAAACCGGAAAAAAATACAGGTGGAGCCTACCAAAGATGAGGCCATTACGGCTGGACTTTAGGTGTCTTCCTTGTCATAGCGTCATTTAAAGAACGAGGGTCAGCACGACGTAAAAAAACCGAAAAAAAAATCGGAGGAGCCTGCCAAAGATGAGGCCATTACGGCACGCCTTTTGGCGTCCTCCTCGGTTTAGCGTCATTTAAAGAACGAGGGTCAGCACGACGTAAAAAAAAATCGGAAAAAAAACAAGAGGAGCCTGCCGAAGATGAGGCCATTACGGCTCGCCTTTAGGTGTCCTCCTCGGTTTAGCGTTATTTAAAGAACGAGGGTAAGCACGACGTAAAAAAAAACCGGAAAAAAAAACAGGAGGAGCTTGCCGAAGATGAGGCCATTACGGCCCGCCTTTAGGTGTCCTCCTTGGGATAGCGTCATTTAAAGAACGAGAGTCATCACGACGTAAAAAAAATTGGAAAAAAAAATCGGAGGAGCCTGCCGAAGATGAGGCCATTACGGCTCGCCTTTAGGTGTCCTCCTCGGAATAGCGTCATTTAAAGAACGAGAGTCAGCATGACGTAAAAAAAAAAACGGGAAAAAAATGGAGGAGCCTGCCGAAGATGAGGCCATTACGGCTCGACTTTTGGTGTCCTCCTCGGTTTAGCGTCATTTAAAGAACGACGGTAAGCACGACGTAAAAAAAATGAAACGAAAAAAACAGGACGAGCCTGCCGAAGATAAGGCTATTACGGCTCGCCTTTAGGTGTCCTCCTCGGGATACCGTCATTTAAAGAATGAGAGTCATCACGACGTAAAAAAAACCGAAAAAAAAATCGGAGGAGCTTGCCGAAGATGAGGCCATTACGGCTCGCCTTTAGGTGTCCTCCTCGGGATAGCGTCATTTAAACAACGAGGGTCAGAACGTAGTAAAAAAAAAAACCGGAGGAACCTGCCGAAGATGAGACCATTATGGCTCGCCTTTAGGTGTCCTCCTCGGGATAGCGTCACTTAAAGAACGAGAGTCAGCACGATGTAAAAAAAACCAGAAAAAAAATCGGAGGAGCTTGCCGAAGATGAGGGCATTACGGCTCGCCTTTAGTTGTCCTCCTCGGGATAGCGTCATTTAAACAACGAGGGTCAGCACGTAGTAAAAAAAATCGGAGGAGCCTGCCGAAGATGAGGCCATTACGGCTCGGCTTTAGGTGTCCTCCTCGGAATAGCGTCATTTAAAGAACGAGAGTCAGCACGACGTAAAAAAAAACCGGAAAAAAAATGGAGGAGCCTGCCGAAGATGAGGCTATTGCGGCTCGACTTTTGGTGTCCTCCTCGGTTTAGCGTCATTTAAGGAACGAAGGTAAGCACGACTTAAAAAAAATTGAAACGAAAAAAACAGGACGAGCTTGCCGAAGATAAGGCCATTACGGCTCGCCTTTAGGTGTCCTCCTCAGGATACTGTCATTTAAAGATCGAGAGTCATCACGACATAAAAAAACCGAAAAAAAAAATCGGAGGAGCCTGCCGAAGATGAGGCCATTACGGCTCGCCTTTAGGTGTCCTCCTCGGGATAGCGTCATTTAAACAACGAGGGTCAGCACGTAGTAAAAAAAAACCGGAGGAGCCTGCCGAAGATGAGGCCATTACGGCTCGCGTTTAGGTGTCCTCTTCGGTCTAGCGTCATTTAAAGAACGAGGGTAAGCACGACGTAAAAAAAATCGGAAAAAAATACGGGTGGAGCCTACAAAAGATGAGGCCATTACGGCTCGCCTTTAGGTGTCTTCCTTGTCATAGCGTCATTTAAAGAACGAGGGTCAGGACGACGTAAAAAAACCGAAAAAAAAATCGGAGGAGCCTGCCAAAGATGAGGCCATTACGGCTCGCCTTTACGTGTCCTCCTCGCGATAGCGTCATTTAAACAACGAGGGTCAGCACGTAGTAAAAAAAAACAAGAGGAGCCTGCCGAAGATGAGGCCATTACGGCTCGCGTTTAGGTGTCGTCCTCGGGATATCGTCACTAAAAGAACGAGAGTTAGCACGACCTAAAATAAACTGGAAAAAAAATGGAGGAGCCTGCCGATGATGAGGCCATTACGGCACGCCTTTTGGCGTCCTCCTCGGTTTAGCGTCATTTAAAGAACGAGGGTCAGAACGACGTAAAAAAAAACCGGAAAAAAAAAACAAGAGGAGCCTGCCGAAGATGAGGCCATTACGGCTCGCCTTTAGGTGTCCTCATCGGTTTAGCGTTATTTAAAGAACGAGGGTAAGCACGACATAAAAAAAAACCGGAAAAAAAAACAGGAGGAGCCTGCCGAAGATGAGGCCATTACGGCCTGCCTTTAGGTGTCCTCCTTGGGATAGCGTCATTTAAAGAACGAGAGTCATCACGACGTAAAAAAAATCGGAAAAAAAAATCGGAGGAGCCTGCCGAAGATGAGGCCATTACGGCTCGCCTTTAGGTGTCCTCCTCGGAATAGCGTCATTTAAAGAACGAGAGTCAGCACGACGTAAAAAAAAAACGGGAAAAAAATGGAGGGGCCTGCCGAATATGAGGCCATTACGGCTCGACTTTTGGTGTCCTCCTCGGTTTAGCGTCATTTAAAGAACGAAGGTAAGCACGACGTAAAAAAAATGAAACGAAAAAAACAGGACGAGCCTGCCGAAGATAAGGCTATTACGGCTAGCCTTTAGGTGTCCTCCTCGGGATACCGTCATTTAAAGAATGAGAGTCATCACGACGTAAAAAAAACCGAAAAAAAAATCGGAGGAGCCTGCCAAAGATGAGGCCATTACGGCTCGCCTTTAGGTGTCCTCCTCGGGATACCGTCATTTAAACAACGAGGGTCAGAACGTAGTAAAAAAAAAACCGGAGGAGCCTGCCGAAGATGAGACCATTATGGTTCGCCTTTAGGTGTCGTCCTCGGGATAGCGTCACTTAAAGAACGAGAGTCAGCACGATGTAAAAAAAACCGGAAAAAAAATCGGAGGAACCTGCCGAAGATGAGGCCATTACGGCTCGCCTTTAGGTGTCCTCCTCGGGATAGCGTCATTTAAACAACGAGGGTCAGCACGTAGTAAAAAAAATCGGAGGAGCCTGCCGAAGATGAGGCCATTACGGCTCGCCTTTAGGTGTCCTCCTCGGGATAGCGTCATTTAAAGAACGAGAGTCAGCACGACATAAAAAAAAACCGGAAAAAAATGGAGGAGCCTGCCGAAGATGAGGCCATTATGGCTCGACTTTTGGTGTCCTCCTCGATTTAGCGTCATTTAAAGAACGAAGGTCAGCACGACGTAAAAAAAATTGAAACAAAAAAAACAGGACGAGCCTGCCGAAGATAAGGCCATTACGGCTCGCCTTTAGGTGTCCTCCTCGGGATACCGTCATTTAACGAACGAGAGTCATCACGACGTAAAAAAAAAACCGAAAAAAAAAATTGGAGGAGCCTGCCGAAGATGAGGCCATTACGGCTCGCCTTTAGGTGTCCTCCTCGGGATAGCGTCATTTAAACAACGAGGGTCAGCACGTAGTAAAAAAAAACCGGAGGAGCCTGCCGAAGATGAGGCCATTACGGCTCGCCTTTAGGTGTCCTCCTCGGGATAGCGTCACTAAAAGAACGAGAGTCAGCGCGACCTAAAAAAAACTGGAAAAAAAATGGAGGAGCCTGCCTAAGATGAGGCCATTACGGCTCGCCTTTTGGTGTCCTCGGTTTAGCGTCATTTAAAGAACGAGGGTCAGCTCGACGTAAAAAAACCGGAAAAAAAACAAGAGGAGCCTGCCGAAGATGAGGCCATTACGGCTCGCCTTTAGGTGTCCTCCTCGTTTAGCGTTATTTAAAGAACGAGGGTAAGCACGACGTAAAAAAAAACCGGAAAAAAAAACAGGAGGATCCTGCCGAAGATGAGGCCATTACGGCCCGCCTTTAGGTGTCCTCCTTGGGATAGCGTCATTTAAAGAACGAGAGTCATCACGACGTAAAAAAAATCGAAAAAAAAAATCGGAGGAGCCTGCCGAAGATGAGGCCATTACGGCTCGCCTTTAGGTGTCCTCCACGGAATAGCGTCATTTAAAGAACGAGAGTCAGCACGACGTAAAAAAAAAACGGGAAAAAAATGGAGGAGCCTGCCGAAGATGAGGCCATTACGGCTCGACTTTTGGTGTCGTCCTCGGTTTAGCGTCATTTAAAGAACGAAGGTAAGCACGACGTAAATAAAATGAAACGAAAAAAACAGGACGAGCTTGCCGAAGATAAGGCCATTACGGCTCGCCTTTAGGTGTCCTCCTCGGGATACCGTCATTTAAAGAATGAGAGTCATCACAACGTAAAAAAAACCGAAAAAAAATCAGAGGAGCCTACCGAAGATGAGGCCATTACGGCTCGCCTTTAGGTGTCCTCCTCGGCATAGCGTCATTTAAACAACGAGGGTCAGAACATAGTAAAAAAAAAACCGGAGGAGCCTGCCGAAGATGAGACCATTACGGCTCGCCTTTAGGTGTCCTCCTCGGGATAGCGTCACTTAAAGAACGAGAGTCAGCACGATGTAAAAAAAAAGGGAAAAAAATCGGAGGAACCTGCCGAAGATGAGGCCATTACGGCTCGCCTTTAGGTGTCCTCCTCGGGATAGCGTCATTTAAACAACGAGGGTCAGCACGTAGTAAAAAAAATCGGAGGAGCCTGTCGAAGATAAGGCCATTACGGCTCGCCTTTAGGTGTCCTCTCGGGATAGCGTCATTTAAAGAACGAGAGTCAGCACGACATAAAAAAAAACCGGAAAAAAATGGAGGAGCCTGCCGAAGATGAGGCCATTACGGCTCGACTTTTGGTGTCCTCCTCGGTTTAGCGTCATTTAAAGAACGAAGGTAAGCAGGACGTAAAAAAAATTGAAACAAAAAAAACAGGACGAGCCTGCCGAAGATAAGGCCATTACGGCTCGCCTTTAGGTGTCCTCCTCGGGATACCGTCATTTAAAGAACGAGAGTCATCACGACGTAAAAAAAAACCGAAAAAAAAAATTGGAGGAGCCTGCCGAAGATGAGGCCATTACGGCTCGCCTTTAGGTGTCCTCCTCGGGATAGCGTCATTTAAACAACGAGGGTCAGCACGTAGTAAAAAAAAAAAACGGAGGAGCCTGCCGAAGATGAGGCCATTACGGCTCGCCTTTAGGTGTCCTCCTCGGGATAGCGTCACTAAAAGAACGAGAGTCAGCACGACCTAAAAAAACTGGAAAAAAAATGGAGGAGCCCGCCTAAGATGAGGCCATTACGACCCGCCTTTAGGTGTCCTCCTTGGGATAGCGTCATTTAAAGAACGAGAGTCATCACGACGTAAAAAAAACCGAAAAAAAAAATCAGAGGAGCCTGCCGAAGATGAGGCCATTACGGCTCGCCTTTAGGTGTCCTCCACGGAATAGCGTCATTTAAAGAACGAGAGTCAGCACGACGTAAAAAAAAAACGGGAAAAAAATGGAGGAGCCTGCCGAAGATGAGGCCATTACGGCTCGACTTTTGGTGTCCTCCTCGGTTTAGCGTCATTTAAAGAACGAAGGTAAGCACGACGTAAATAAAATGAAACGAAAAAAACAGGACGAGCTTGCCGAAGATAAGGCCATTACGGCTCGCCTTTAGGTGTCCTCCTCGGGATACCGTCATTTAAAGAATGAGAGTCATCACAACGTAAAAAAAACCGAAAAAAAAATCAGAGGAGCCTACCGAAGATGAGGCCATTACGGCTCGCCTTTAGGTGTCCTCCTCGGCATAGCGTCATTTAAACAACGAGGGTCAGAACATAGTAAAAAAAAAACCGGAGGAGCCTGCCGAAGATGAGACCATTACGGCTCGCCTTTAGGTGTCCTCCTCGGGATAGCGTCACTTAAAGAACGAGAGTCAGCACGATGTAAAAAAAAAGGGAAAAAAATCGGAGGAACCTGCCGAAGATGAGGCCATTACGGCTCGCCTTTAGGTGTCCTCCTCGGGATAGCGTCATTTAAAGAACGAGGGTCAGCACGTAGTAAAAAAAATCGGAGGAGCCTGTCGAAGATAAGGCCATTACGGCTCGCCTTTAGGTGTCCTCCTCGGGATAGCGTCATTTAAAGAACGAGAGTCAGCACGACATAAAAAAAAACCGGAAAAAAATGGAGGAGCCTGCCGAAGATGAGGCCATTACGGCTCGACTTTTGGTGTCCTCCTCGGTTTAGCGTCATTTAAAGAACGAAGGTAAGCAGGACGTAAAAAAAATTGAAACAAAAAAAACAGGACGAGCCTGCCGAAGATAAGGCCATTACGGCTCGCCTTTAGGTGTCCTCCTCGGGATACCGTCATTTAAAGAACGAGAGTCATCACGACGTAAAAAAAAACCGAAAAAAAAAATTGGAGGAGCCTGCCGAAGATGAGGCCATTACGGCTCGCCTTTAGGTGTCCTCCTCGGGATAGCGTCATTTAAACAACGAGGGTCAGCACGTAGTAAAAAAAAAAAACGGAGGAGCCTGCCGAAGATGAGGCCATTACGGCTCGCCTTTAGGTGTCCTCCTCGGGATGGCGTCACTAAAAGAACGAGAGTCAGCACGACCTAAAATAAACTGGAAAAAAAAATGGAGGAGCCTGCCGAAGATGAGGCCATTACGGCTGGCCTTTTGGTGTCCTCCTCGGTTTAGCGTCATTTAAAGAATGAGGGTCAGCACGACGTAAAAAAAACCGGAAAAAAAAACAAGAGGAGCCTGCCGAAGATGAGGCCATTACGGCTCGCCTTTAGGTGTCCTCCTGGGTTTAGCGTTATTTAAAGAACGAGGGTAAGCACGACGTAAAAAAAAAACAGGAAAAAAAAACAGGAGGAGCTTGCCGAAGATGAGGCCATTACGGCTCGCCTTTAGGTGTCCTCCTTGGGATAGCGTCATTTAAAGAACGAGAGTCATCACGACGTAATAAAAACCGGAAAAAAAATCGGAGGAGCCTGCCGAAGATGAGGCCATTACGGCTCGCCTTTAGGTGTCCTCCTCGGGATAGCGTCATTTAAACAACGAGGGTCAGCACGTACTAAAAAAAAAACCGGAGGAGCCTGTCGAAGATGAGGCCATTACGGCTCGCCTTTAGGTGTCCTCCTCGGGATAGCGTCATTTAAAGAACGAGGGTCAGCACGTAGTAAAAAAAATCGGAGGAGCCTGTCGAAGATAAGGCCATTACGGCTCGCCTTTAGGTGTCCTCCTCGGGATAGCGTCATTTAAAGAACGAGAGTCAGCACGACATAAAAAAAAACCGGAAAAAAATGGAGGAGCCTGCCGAAGATGAGGCCATTACGGCTCGACTTTTGGTGTCCTCCTCGGTTTAGCGTCATTTAAAGAACGAAGGTAAGCAGGACGTAAAAAAAATTGAAACAAAAAAAACAGGACGAGCCTGCCGAAGATAAGGCCATTACGGCTCGCCTTTAGGTGTCCTCCTCGGGATACCGTCATTTAAAGAACGAGAGTCATCACGACGTAAAAAAAAACCGAAAAAAAAAATTGGAGGAGCCTGCCGAAGATGAGGCCATTACGGCTCGCCTTTAGGTGTCCTCCTCGGGATAGCGTCATTTAAACAACGAGGGTCAGCACGTAGTAAAAAAAAAAAACGGAGGAGCCTGCCGAAGATGAGGCCATTACGGCTCGCCTTTAGGTGTCCTCCTCGGGATAGCGTCACTAAAAGAACGAGAGTCAGCACGACCTAAAAAAAACTGGAAAAAAAATGGAGGAGCCTGCCTAAGATGAGGCCATTACGACCCGCCTTTAGGTGTCCTCCTTGGGATAGCGTCGTTTAAAGAACGAGAGTCATCACGACGTAAAAAAAACCGAAAAAAAAAATCGGAGGAGCCTGCCGAAGATGAGGCCATTACGGCTCGCCTTTAGGTGTCCTCCTCGGGATAGCGTCATTTAAACAACGAGGGTCAGCACGTACTAAAAAAAAAACCAGAGGAGCCTGTCGAAGATGAGGCCATTACGGCTCGCCTTTAGGTGTCCTCCTCGGGATAGCGTCATTTAAAGAACGAGGGTCAGCACGTAGTAAAAAAAATCGGAGGAGCCTGTCGAAGATAAGGCCATTACGGCTCGCCTTTAGGTGTCCTCCTCGGGATAGCGTCATTTAAAGAACGAGAGTCAGCACGACATAAAAAAAAAACCGGAAAAAAATGGAGTAGCCTGCCGAAGATGAGGCCATTACGGCTCGACTTTTGGTGTCCTCCTCGGTTTAGCGTCATTTAAAGAACGAAGGTAAGCAGGACGTAAAAAAAATTGAAACAAAAAAAACAGGACGAGCCTGCCGAAGATAAGGCCATTACGGCTCGCCTTTAGGTGTCCTCCTCGGGATACCGTCATTTAAAGAACGAGAGTCATCACGACGTAAAAAAAAACCGAAAAAAAAATTGGAGGAGCCTGCCGAAGATGAGGCCATTACGGCTCGCCTTTAGGTGTCCTCCTCGGGATAGCGTCATTTAAACAACGAGGGTCAGCACGTAGTAAAAAAAAAAAACGGAGGAGCCTGCCGAAGATGAGGCCATTACGGCTCGCCTTTAGGTGTCCTCCTCGGGATAGCGTCACTAAAAGAACGAGAGTCAGCACGACCTAAAAAAAACTGGAAAAAAAATGGAGGAGCCTGCCTAAGATGAGGCCATTACGACCCGCCTTTAGGTGTCCTCCTTGGGATAGCGTCGTTTAAAGAACGAGAGTCATCACGACGTAAAAAAAACCGAAAAAAAAAATCGGAGGAGCCTGCCGAAGATGAGGCCATTACGGCTCGCCTTTAGGTGTCCTCCTCGGGATAGCGTCATTTAAACAACGAGGGTCAGCACGTACTAAAAAAAAAACCGGAGGAGCCTGCCGAAGATGAGACCATTACGGCTCGCCTTTAGGTGTCCTCCTCGTGATAGCGTCACTTAAAGAACGAGAGTCAGCACGATGTAAAAAAAACCGGAAAAAAAAATCGGAAGAGCCTGCCAAAGATGAGGCCATTACGGCTCGCCTTTAGGTGTCCTCCTCGGGATAGCGTCATTTAAAGAACGAGAGTCAGCACGACATAAAAAAAAACCGGAAAAAAAATGGAGGAGCCTGCCGAAGATGAGGCCATTACGGCTCGACTTTTGGTGTCCTCCTCGATTTAGCGTCATTTAAAGAACGAAGGTAAGCACGACGTAAAAAAAAATCGAAACAAAAAAAACAGGACGAGCCTGCCGAAGATAAGGCCATTACGGCTCGCCTTTAGGTGTCCTCCTCGGGATACCGTCATTTAAAGAACGAGAGTCATCACGACGTAAAAAAAAAAACCGAAAAAAAAAATTGGAGGAGCCTGCCGAAGATGAGGCCATTACGGCTCGCCTTTAGGTGTCCTCCTCGGGATAGCGTCATTTAAAAAACGAGGGTCAGCATGTAGTAAAAAAAAAACCGGAGGAGCTTGCCGAAGATGAGGCCATTACGGCTCGCCTTTAGGTGTCCTCCTCGGGATAGCGTCACTTAAAGAACGAGAGTGATGAGTATTTTGGTGAAAAATAAATTTCTCCCAAAACACACAAATCTAACCGGCAAGTGTACTGGGTCGTATCAAGTAATAAAAACTCACGGGAGTGAGGTCGATCCCACAAGGATTAAAGGATTGAGCAATTTTAGCTTCGTGGTTAATTTAGTCAAGCGAATCAAGATTTGGTTGAGTGTTTTGTGCTTTGCAGAAATTAAATTGCATGGAAGTAAAGAGAACAGGGAATTAAAGTGCTGAATCTTAAAGAACAAGAAATTAAATAGCAAAAACTTAGAATGCAAGAAATGTAAATTGCGGAATCTTAAAGTGCAAGAAATGTAAACGGCTGGAATTGTAAAGGGAATTGGGGATTGGATTTGCAGAATTTAAACAAGGAAAAGTAAATTGCATCAAGCAGAGAAGTAGAAGAAGGTTTGGGTTAGATTGATCTTGAAGCAGAAAAGTAAATGAACATGAAAACAGTAAACAGAAAATGTAAAATTGGGAAATTAGATCTCAGGACCCAGAGACTAGAAAACCAAGTCTAGATCTCAATGCCTTCCTAGATCCAACAAGAAATTGAAATTGAAATTCAAAGAGAGTGGATGAAGAGCAATTAACAGAAATTGAAATTCAATCAAGCAGTAAATAAAGCAGTCAGATCCAAGGTTGAGATTGAAACATAATTTCTTCAATTCTCCAACCCAAAAATCCAAGACAATTGTAATTGAAATTGAAAGCAATAAAACTGAGAGGAAGAGAAGTGTATTCTCCTTCCCCAAGACAAAGAAATTAAAGATCACTCAATATCAAAAGCTCTCCGAAAACTATTATGAAAATTCCAAAAGAAAGCTCTCCGAAGAACTTGAATTCTATCCTATTTATACACTTTCTTCCAATGATCTTCAAGCCTTGAGTTAGGCCTTTGCTCTTGGTGGAATTGGGTTGAAAGAGGCCTTGGTTGATTGCTCTTGGAGTTTGAAGAGGAACCAAAACGAACCAATTGAACCGGGTTTGAGTTTTGCAAAAGTTGGACCAAAAGTTTGAGCAAAAGTTAGGGGTCTAACTTTTGCTCCAACTTTTCATATCAGCTACCATAATCTGCTGATACCAACGTTGGTGCCAAAGTTAGGGGTCTAACTTTGGCCCTAACGTTGGCCTTACCTTGTGCACTTGTGGCGCCAACGTTAGCCACCAAGTTAGGGGGCTAACGTTGGCGCAAACTTTTGCTCCTCCCCTTGTGATTTTCATGTGCCAACGTTAGCCACCAAGTTAGGGGGCTAACGTTGGCGCAAACTTTTGGTGCCCAGGGAGGTTTTCTTCATGCCAACGTTAGCCTCAAAGTTAGGGGGCTAACGTTGGCGCAAACTTTTGGTGCCCAGGGAGGTTTTCTTCATGCCAACGTTAGCCTCAAAGTTAGGGGGCTAACGTTGGCGCAAACTTTTGGTGCCCAGGGAGGTTTTCTTCATGCCAACGTTAGCCTCAAAGTTAGGGGGCTAACTTTGGGGCTAACTTTTCAACCAAAAGTTTGTGCAAAAGTTTGATGCTAACTTTAAGTCCAGCTTTTTGCTTCCGGGTTCAATTTCACTTATTCCATTGTCTTCTCTTTACTCCTAGCTATTCCTTCTTGCTTTAACCTTTCTCCAAGCTTTCTTCACCTATCATTAATCAACCAAACACATCAAAGCTATGCTTGAAATCATGAGATATTCATTCTTTCATAATATGTGACAATTATAGTATAAAACCTCATGAAATAGCATGAATTCATACATGGTTGATTAAATCAAAGGAAACATGAAAATCTACCTAATTGGCTTGCTTGTAGCTCAAGAAAGTGCATAATTCTAATGAAAACAAAAGAAAATGACTAGTTAAAATAGGCTAAGATGACTTGTCATCAGAGAGTCAGCACGATGTAAAAAAAACTGCAAAAAAAATGGAGGAGCCTGCCGAAGATGAGGCCATTACGGCTCGCCTTTTGGTGTCCTCCTCGGTTTAGCGTCATTTAAAGAACGACGGTAAGCACGACGTAAAAAAAATCAAAACAAAAAAAACAGGACGAGCCTGCCGAAGATATGGCCATTACGGCTAGCCTTTAGGTGTCCTCCTCGGGATATTGTCATTTAAACAACAAGGGTCAGCACGTAGTAAAAAAAAACTGGAGGAGCCTGCCGAAGATGAGGCCATTACGGCTCGCCTTTAGGTGTCTTATTCGGTCTAGCGTCATTTAAAGAACGAGGGTAAGCACGACGTAAAAAAAAAACCGGAAAAAAATACAGGCAGAGCCTACCGAAGATGAGGCCATTATGGCTCGCCTTTAGGTGTCTTACTTGGCATAGCGTCATTTAAAGAACGAGGGTCAACACGACGTAAAAAAAACCGAAAAAAAAAAATCGGAGGAGGCTGCCAAAGATGAGGCCATTTCGGCTCGCCTTTAGGTGTCCTCCTCGGGATAGCGTCATTTAAACAACGAGGGTCAGCACGTAGTAAAAAAAAAACTGGAGGAGCCTGCCAAAGATGAGGCCACTACGGCTCGCGTTTAGGTGTCCTCCTCGGGATAGCGTCACTAAAAGAACGAGAGTCAGCACGACCTAAAGTAAACTGGAAAAAAAAATGGAGGAGCCTGCCGAAGATGAGGCCATTACGGCTGGCCTTTTGGTGTCCTCCTCGGTTTAGCGTCATTTAAAGAATGAGGGTCAGCACGACGTAAAAAAAACCGGAAAAAAAACAAGAGGAGCCTGCCGAAGATGAGGCCATTACGGCTCGCCTTTAGGTGTCCTCCTGGGTTTAGCGTTATTTAAAGAACGAGGGTAAGCACGACGTAAAAAAAAAACTGGAAAAAAAAACAGGAGGAGCTTGCCGAAGATGAGGCCATTACGGCTCGCCTTTAGGTGTCCTCCTTGGGATAGCGTCATTTAAAGAACGAGAGTCATCACGACGTAATAAAAACCGGAAAAAAAAATCGGAGGAGCCTACCGAAGATGAGGCCATTACGGCTCGCCTTTAGTTGTCCTCCTCGGGATAGCGTCATTTAAACAACGAGGGTCAGCACGTAGTAAAAAAAATCGGAGGAGCCTGCCGAAGATGAGGCCATTACGGCTCGCCTTTAGGTGTCCTCCTCGGGATAGCGTCATTTAAAGAACGAGAGTCAGCACGACGTAAAAAAAAACCGAAAAAAAATGGAGGAGCCTGCCGAAGATGAGGCCATTACGGCTCGACTTTTAGTGTCCTCCTCGGTTTAGCGTCATTTAAAGAACGAAGGTAAGCACGACGTAAAAAAAAATCGAAACGAAAAAAACAGGACGAGCCTGCCGAAGATAAGGCCATTATGGCTCGCCTTTAGGTGTCCTCCTCGGGATACCGTCATTTAAAGAACGAGAGTCATCACGACATAAAAAAAACTGAAAAAAAAAAATCGGAGGAGCCTGCCGAAGATGAGGCCATTACGGCTCGCCTTTAGGTGTCCTCCTCGGGATAGCGTCATTTAAACAACGAGGGTCAGCACGTAGTAAAAAAAAAACCGGAGGAGCCTGCCGAAGATGAGACCATTACGGCTCGCCTTTAGGTGTCCTCCTCGGGATAGCGTCACTTAAAGAACGAGAGTCAGCACGATGTAAGAAAAACCGGAAAAAAAATCGGAGGAGCCTACCGAAGAGGAGGCCATTACGGCTCGCCTTTAGGTGTCCTCCTCGGGATAGCGTCATTTAAACAACGAGGGTCAGCACGTAGTAAAAAAAATCGGAGGAGCCTGCCGAAGATGAGGCCATCACAGCTCGCCTTTAGGTGTCCTCCTCGGGATAGCGTCATTTAAAGAACGAGAGTCAGCACGACATAAAAAAAACCGGAAAGAAAATGGAGGAGCCTGCCGAAGATGAGGCCATTACAGCTCGACTTTTGGTGTCCTCCTCGGTTTAGCGTCATTTAAAGAACGAAGGTAAGCACGACGTAAAAAAAAATTGAAACAAAAAAAATAGGACAAGCCTGCCGAAGATAAGGCCATTACGGCTCGGCTTTAGGTGTCCTCCTCGGGATACCGTCATTTAAAGAACGAGAGTCATCACGACGTAAAAAAAATTAAAAAAAAATTGGAGGAGCCTGCCGAAGATGAGGCCATTACGGCTCGCCTTTAGGTGTCCTCCTCGGGATAGCGTCATTTAAACAACGAGGGTCAGCACGTAGTAAAAAAAAACCGGAGGACCCTACCGAAGATGAGACCATTACGGCTCGCCTTTAAGTGTCCTCCTCGGGATAGCGTCACTTAAAGAACGAGAGTCAGCACGATGTAAAAAAAACCGGAAAAAAAATGAAGGAGCCTGCCGAAGATGAGGCCTTTACGGCTCGCCTTTTGGTGTCCTCCTCGGTTTAGCGTCATTTAAAGAACGAGGGTAAGCACAACGTAAAAAAAATCGAAACATAAAAAATAGGACGAGCCTACCAAAGATAAGGCCATTATGGCTCGCCTTTAGGTGTCCTCCTCGGGATACCGTCATTTAAAGAACGAGAGTCATCACGACGTAAAAAAACCGAAAAAAAAAATCGGAGGAGCCTGCCGAAGATGAGGCCATTACGGCTCGCCTTTAGGTGTCCTCCTCGGGATAGCGTCATTTAAACAAAGAGGGTCAGCACGTAGTGAAAAAAAAACCGGAGGACCCTACCGAAGATGAGACCATTACGGCTCGCCTTTAAGTGTCCTCCTCGGGATAGCGTCACTTAAAGAACGAGAGTCAGCACGATGTAAAAAAAACCGGAAAAAAAAATCGGAGGAGCCTGCCGAAGATGAGGCCATTACGGCTCGCCTTTAGGTGTCCTCCTCGGGATAGCATCATTTAAACAACGAGGGTCAGCACGTAGTAAAAAAAATCGGAGGAGACTGCCGAAGATGAGGCCATTATGGCTCGCCTTTAGGTGTCCTCCTCGGGATAGCGTCAATTAAAGAACGAGAGTCATCACGACGTAAAAAAAATTGGAAAAAAAATCGGAGGAGCCTGCCGAAGATGAGGCCATTACGGCTCGCCTTTAGGTGTCCTCCTCGGAATAGCGTCATTTAAAGAACGAGAGTCAGCACGACGTAAAAAAAAACGGGAAAAAATGGAGGAGCCTGCCGAAGATGAGGCCATTACGGCTCGACTTTTGGTGTCCTCCTCGGTTTAGTTTCATTTAAAGAACGAAGGTAAGCACGACGAAAAAAAAAATGAAACGAAAAAAACAGGACGAGCCTGCCGAAGATAAGGCCATTACGGCTCGCCTTTAGGTGTCCTCCTCGGGATACCGTCATTTAAAGAATGAGAGTCATCACAACGTAAAAAAAACCGAAAAAAAAATCAGAGGAGCCTGCCGAAGATGAGGCCATTACGGCTCGCCTTTAGGTGTCCTCCTCGGGATAGCGTCATTTAAACAACGAGGGTCAGAACGTAGTAAAAAAAACCGGAGGAGCCTGCCGAAGATGAGACCATTACGGCTCGCCTTTAGGTGTCCTCCTCGGGATAGCGTCACTTAAAGAACGAGAGTCAGCACGATGTAAAAAAAACCGGAAAAAAAATCGGAGGAACCTGCCGAAGATGAGGCCATTACGGCTCGCCTTTAGGTGTCCTCCTCGGGATAGCGTCATTTAAACAACGAGGGTCAGCACGTAGTAAAAAAAATCGGAGGAGCCTGCCGAAGATGAGGCCATTACGGCTCGCCTTTAGGTGTCCTCCTCGGGATAGCGTCATTTAAAGAACGAGAGTCAGCACGACATAAAAAAAAACCGGAAAAAAAATGGAGGAGCCTGCCGAAGATGAGGCCATTACGGCTCGACTTTTAGTGTCCTCCTCGGTTTAGCGTCATTTAAAGAACGAAGGTAAGCACGACGTAAAAAAAAATCGAAACGAAAAAAACAGGACGAGCCTGCCGAAGATAAGGCCATTATGGCTCGCCTTTAGGTGTCCTCCTCGGGATACCGTCATTTAAAGAACGAGAGTCATCACGACATAAAAAAAACCGAAAAAAAAAATCGGAGGAGCCTGCCGAAGATGAGGCCATTACGGCTCGCCTTTAGGTGTCCTCCTCGGGATAGCGTCATTTAAACAACGAGGGTCAGCACGTAGTAAAAAAAAAACCGGAGGAGCCTGCCGAAGATGAGACCATTACGGCTCGCCTTTAGGTGTCCTCCTCGGGATAGCGTCACTTAAAGAACGAGAGTCAGCACGATGTAAGAAAACCGGAAAAAAAATCGGAGGAGCCTAGCGAAGATGAGGCCATTACGGCTCGCCTTTAGGTGTCCTCCTCGGGATAGCGTCATTTAAACAACGAGGGTCAGCACGTAGTAAAAAAAATCGGAGGAGCCTGCCGAAGATGAGGCCATCACGGCTCGCCTTTAGGTGTCCTCCTCGGGATAGCGTCATTTAAAGAACGAGAGTCAGCACGACATAAAAAAAACCGGAAAGAAAATGGAGGAGCCTGCCGAAGATGAGGCCATTACAGCTCGACTTTTGGTGTCCTCCTCGGTTTAGCGTCATTTAAAGAACGAAGGTAAGCACGACGTAAAAAAAAATTGAAACAAAAAAAATAGGACAAGCCTGCCGAAGATAAGGCCATTACGGCTCGGCTTTAGGTGTCCTCCTCGGGATACCGTCATTTAAAGAACGAGAGTCATCACGACGTAAAAAAAATTAAAAAAAAATTGGAGGAGCCTGCCGAAGATGAGGCCATTACGGCTCGCGTTTAGGTGTCCTCCTCGGGATAGCGTCATTTAAACAACGAGGGTCAGCACGTAGTAAAAAAAAAACCGGAGGAGCCTGCCAAAGATGAGGCCATTATGGCTCACCTTTAGGTGTCCTCATCAGGATAGCGTCACTTAAAGAACGAGAGTCAGCACGATATAAAAAAAACTGGAAAAAAAATGAAGGAGCCTGCCGAAGATGAGGCCTTTACGGCTCGCCTTTTGGTGTCCTCCTCGGTTTAGCGTCATTTAAAGAACGAGGGTAAGCACAACGTAAAAAAAATCGAAACAAAAAAAATAGGACGAGCCTACCAAAGATAAGGCCATTATGGCTCGCCTTTAGGTGTCCTCCTCGGGATACCGTCATTTAAAGAACGAGAGTCATCACGACGTAAAAAAACCGAAAAAAAAAATCGGAGGAGCCTGCCGAAGATGAGGCCATTACGGCTCGCCTTTAGGTGTCCTCCTCGGGATAGCGTCATTTAAACAAAGAGGGTCAGCACGTAGTAAAAAAAAAACCGGAGGACCCTGCCGAAGATGAGACCATTACGGCTCGCCTTTAGGTGTCCTCCTCGGGATAGCGTCACTTAAAGAACGAGAGTCAGCACGATGTAAAAAAAACTGGAAAAAAAAATCGGAGGACCATGCCGAAGATGAGGCCATTACGGCTCGCCTTTAGGTGTCCTCCTCGAGATAGCGTCATTTAAACAACGAGGGTCAGCACGTAGTAAAAAAAAATCGGGGGAGCCTGCCGAAGATGAGGCCATTACGGCTCGACTTTTGGTGTCCTCCTCGGTTTAGCGTCATTTAAAGAACGAAGGTAAGCACGACGTAAAAAAAATCGAAACAAAAAAAACAGGACGAGCCTGCCGAAGATAAGGCCATTACTGCTCGCCTTTATGTGTCTTCCTCGGGATACCGTCATTTAAAGAACGAGAGTCATCACGACGTAAAAAAAATCGAAAAAAAAATTGGAGGAGCCTGCCGAAGATGAGGCCATTACGGCTCGCCTTTAGGTGTCCTCCTCGGGATAGCGTCATTTAAACAACGAGGGTCAGCACGTAGTAAAAAAAATACCGGAGGAGCCTGCCGAAGATGAGACCATTACGGCTCGCCTTTAGGTGTCCTCCTCGGGATAGCGTCACTTAAAGAACGAGAGTCAGCACGATGTAAAAAAAACCGGAAAAAAAAATCGGAGGAGCCTGCCGAAGATGAGGCCATTACGGCTCGCCTTTAGGTGTCCTCCTCGGGATAGCATCATTTAAACAACGAGGGTCAGCACGTAGTAAAAAAAATCGGAGGAGACTGCCGAAGATGAGGCCATTATGGCTCGCCTTTAGGTGTCCTCCTCGGGATAGCGTCAATTAAAGAACGAGAGTCATCACGACGTAAAAAAAATTGGAAAAAAAATCGGAGGAGCCTGCCGAAGATGAGGCCATTACGGCTCGCCTTTAGGTGTCCTCCTCGGAATAGCGTCATTTAAAGAACGAGAGTCAGCACGACGTAAAAAAAAACGGGAAAAAATGGAGGAGCCTGCCGAAGATGAGGCCATTACGGCTCGACTTTTGGTGTCCTCCTCGGTTTAGTTTCATTTAAAGAACGAAGGTAAGCACGACGAAAAAAAAAATGAAACGAAAAAAACAGGACGAGCCTGCCGAAGATAAGGCCATTACGGCTCGCCTTTAGGTGTCCTCCTCGGGATACCGTCATTTAAAGAATGAGAGTCATCACAACGTAAAAAAAACCGAAAAAAAATCAGAGGAGCCTGCCGAAGATGAGGCCATTACGGCTCGCCTTTAGGTGTCCTCCTCGGGATAGCGTCATTTAAACAACGAGGGTCAGAACGTAGTAAAAAAAAAACCGGAGGAGCCTGCCGAAGATGAGACCATTACGGCTCGCCTTTAGGTGTCCTCCTCGGGATAGCGTCACTTAAAGAACGAGAGTCAGCACGATGTAAAAAAAACCGGAAAAAAAATCGGAGGAACCTGCCGAAGATGAGGCCATTACGGCTCGCCTTTAGGTGTCCTCCTCGGGATAGCGTCATTTAAACAACGAGGGTCAGCACGTAGTAAAAAAAATCGGAGGAGCCTGCCGAAGATGAGGCCATTACGGCTCGCCTTTAGGTGTCCTCCTCGGGATAGCGTCATTTAAAGAACGAGAGTCAGCACGACATAAAAAAAAACCGGAAAAAAATGGAGGAGCCTGCCGAAGATGAGGCCATTACGGCTCGACTTTTGGTGTCCTCCTCGGTTTAGCGTCATTTAAAGAACGAAGGTAAGCACGACGTAAAAAAAATTGAAACAAAAAAAACAGGATGAGCCTGCCGAAGATAAGGCCATTACGGCTCGCCTTTAGGTGTCCTCCTCGGGATACCGTCATTTAAAGAACGAGAGTCATCACGACGTAAAAAAAAAACCGAAAAAAAAAATTGGAGGAGCCTGCCGAAGATGAGGCCATTACGGCTCGCCTTTAGGTGTCCTCCTCGGGATAGCGTCATTTAAACAATGAGGGTCAGCACGTAGTAAAAAAAAAAACCGGAGGAGCCTGCCGAAGATGAGGCCATTACGGCTCGCCTTTAGGTGTCCTCCTCGGGATAGCGTCACTAAAAGAACGAGAGTCAGCACGACCTAAAAAAAACTGGAAAAAAAATGGAGGAGCCTGCCTAAGATGAGGCCATTACGGCTCGCCTTTTGGTCTCCTCGGTTTAGCGTCATTTAAAGAACGAGGGTCAGCTCGACGTAAAAAAAACCGGAAAAAAAAAACAGGAGGAGCCTGCAGAAGATGAGGCCATTACGACCCGCCTTTAGGTGTCCTCCTTGGGATAGCGTCATTGAAAGAACGAGAGTCATCACGACGTAAAAAAAACCGGAAAAAAATCGGAGCAGCCTGCCGAAGATGAGGCCATTACAGCTCGCCTTTAGTTGTCCTCCTCGGGATAGCGTCATTTAAACAACGAGGGTCAGCACGTAGTAAAAAAAATCGGAGGAGCCTGCCGAAGATGAGGCCATTACGGCTCGCATTTAGGTGTCCTCCTCGGAATAGCGTCATTTAAAGAACGAGAGTCAGCACGACGTAAAAAAAACCGGAAATAAAATGGAGGAGCCTGTCGAAGATGAGGCCATTACGGCTCGACTTTTGGTGTCCTCCTCGGTTTAGCGTCATTTAAAGAACGAAGGTAAGCACGACGTAAAAAAAATTGAAACGAAAAAAACAGGACGAGCCTGCCGAAGATAAGGCCATTATGGCTTGCCTTTAGGTGTCCTCCTCGGGATACCGTCATTTAATGAACGAGAGTCATCACGACGTAAAAAAAACCGAAAAAAAAATCGGAGGAGCCTGCCGAAGATGAGGCCATTACGGCTCGCCTTTAGGTGTCCTCCTCGGGATAGCGTCATTTAAACAACGAGGGTCAGCACGTAGTAAAAAAAAAATCGGAAGAGCCTGCCAAAGATGAGGCCATTACGGCTCGCCTTTAGGTGTCCTCCTCGGGATAGCGTCATTTAAAGAACGAGAGTCAGCACGACATAAAAAAAAAACCGGAAAAAAAATGGAGGAGCCTGCCGAAGATGAGGCCATTACGGCTCGACTTTTGGTGTCCTCCTCGGTTTAGCGTCATTTAAAGAACGAAGGTAAGCACAACGTAAAAAAAAATCGAAACAAAAAAAACAGGACGAGGCTGCCGAAGATAAGGCCATTACGGCTCGCCTTTAGGTGTCCTCCTCGGGATACCGTCATTTAAAGAACGAGAGTCATCACGACGTAAAAAAAAACCGAAAAAAAAAATTGGAGGAGCCTGCCGAAGATGAGGCCATTACGGCTCGCCTTTAGGTGTCCTCCTCGGGATAGCGTCATTTAAAAAACGAGGGTCAGCATGTAGTAAAAAAAAAACCGGAGGAGCTTGCCGAAGATGAGGCCATTACGGCTCGCCTTTAGGTGTCCTCCTCGGGATAGCGTCACTTAAAGAACGAGAGTGATGAGTATTTTGGTGAAAAATAAATTTCTCCCAAAACACACAAATCTAACCGGCAAGTGTACTGGGTCGTATCATGTAATAAAAACTCACGGGAGTGAGGTCGATCCCACAAGGATTGAAGGATTGAGCAATTTTAGCTTAGTGGTTAATTTAGTCAAGCGAATCAAGATTTGGTTGAGTGTTTTGTGCTTTGCAGAAATTAAATTGCATGGAAGTAAAGAGAACAGGGAATTAAAGTGCTGAATCTTAAAGAACAAGAAATTAAATAGCAAAAACTTAGAATGCAAGAAATGTAAATTGCGGAATCTTAAAGTGCAAGAAATGTAAACGGCTGGAATTGTAAAGGGAATTGGGGATTGGATTTGCAGAATTTAAACAAGGAAAAGTAAATTGCATCAAGCAGAGAAGTAGAAGAAGGTTTGGGTTAGATTGGATCTTGAAGCAGAAAAGTAAATGAACATGAAAACAGTAAACAGAAAATGTAAAATTGGGAAATTAGATCTCAGGACCCAGAGACTAGAAAACCAAGTCTAGATCTCAATGCCTTCCTAGATCCAACAAGAAATTGAAATTGAAATTCAAAGAGAGTGGATGAAGAGCAATTAACAGAAATTGAAATTCAATCAAGCAGTAAATAAAGCAGTCAGATCCAAGGTTGAGATTGAAACATAATTTCTTCAATTCTCCAACCCAAAAATCCAAGACAATTGTAATTGAAATTGAAAGCAATAAAACTGAGAGGAAGAGAAGTGTATTCTCCTTCCCCAAGACAAAGAAATTAAAGATCACTCAATATCAAAAGCTCTCCGAAAACTATTATGAAAATTCCAAAAGAAAGCTCTCCGAAGAACTTGAATTCTATCCTATTTATACACTTTCTTCCAATGATCTTCAAGCCTTGAGTTGGGCCTTTGCTCTTGGTGGAATTGGGTTGAAAGAGGCCTTGGTTGATTGCTCTTGGAGTTTGAAGAGGAACCAAAACGAACCAATTGAACCGGGTTTGAGTTTTGCAAAAGTTGGACCAAAAGTTTGAGCAAAAGTTAGGGGTCTAACTTTTGCTCCAACTTTTCATATCAGCTACCATAATCTGCTGATACCAACGTTGGTGCCAAAGTTAGGGGTCTAACTTTGGCCCTAACGTTGGCCTTACCTTGTGCACTTGTGGCGCCAACGTTAGCCACCAAGTTAGGGGGCTAACGTTGGCGCAAACTTTTGGTGCCCAGGGAGGTTTTCTTCATGCCAACGTTAGCCTCAAAGTTAGGGGGCTAACGTTGGCGCAAACTTTTGGTGCCCAGGGAGGTTTTCTTCATGCCAACGTTAGCCTCAAAGTTAGGGGGCTAACGTTGGGGCTAACTTTTCAACCAAAAGTTTGTGCAAAAGTTTGATGCTAACTTTAAGTCCAGCTTTTTGCTTCCGGGTTCAATTTCACTTATTCCATTGTCTTCTCTTTACTCCTAGCTATTCCTTCTTGCTTTAACCTTTCTCCAAGCTTTCTTCACCTATCATTAATCAACCAAACACATCAAAGCTATGCTTGAAATCATGAGATATTCATTCTTTCATAATATGTGACAATTATAGTATAAAACCTCATGAAATAGCATGAATTCATACATGGTTGATTAAATCAAAGGAAACATGAAAATCTACCTAATTGGCTTGCTTGTAGCTCAAGAAAGTGCATAATTCTAATGAAAACAAAAGAAAAAGACTAGTTAAAATAGGCTAAGATGACTTGTCATCAGAGAGTCAGCACGATGTAAAAAAAACTGCAAAAAAAAATGGAGGAGCCTGCCGAAGATGAGGCCATTACGGCTCGCCTTTTGGTGTCCTCCTCGGTTTAGCGTCATTTAAAGAACGACGGTAAGCACGACGTAAAAAAAATCAAAATAAAAAAAACAGGACGAGCCTGCCGAAGATATGGCCATTACGGCTCGCCTTTAGGTGTCCTCCTCGGGATATTGTCATTTAAACAACGAGGGTCAGCACGTAGTAAAAAAAAACTGGAGGAGCCTGCCGAAGATGAGGCCATTACGGCTCGCCTTTAGGTGTCTTATTCGGTCTAGCGTCATTTAAAGAACGAGGGTAAGCACGACGTAAAAAAAAACCGGAAAAAAATACAGGCAGAGCCTACCGAAGATGAGGCCATTATGGCTCGCCTTTAGGTGTCTTCCTTGGCATAGCGTCATTTAAAGAACGAGGGTCAGCACGACGTAAAAAAAACCGAAAAAAAAAATCGGAGGAGGCTGCCAAAGATGAGGCCATTTCGGCTCGCCTTTAGGTGTCCTCCTCGGGATAGCGTCATTTAAACAACGAGGGTCAGCACGTAGTAAAAAAAAACTGGAGGAGCCTGCCGAAGATGAGGCCACTACGGCTCGCGTTTAGGTGTCCTCCTCGGGATAGCGTCACTAAAAGAACGAGAGTCAGCACGACCTAAAATAAACTGGAAAAAAAAATGGAGGAGCCTGCCGAAGATGAGGCCATTACGGCTCGCCTTTTGGTGTCCTCCTCGGTTTAGCGTCATTTAAAGAATGAGGGTCAGCACGACGTAAAAAAAACCGGAAAAAAAAACAAGAGGAGCCTGCCGAAGATGAGGCCATTACGGCTCGCCTTTAGGTGTCCTCCTGGGTTTAGCGTTATTTAAAGAACGAGGGTAAGCACGACGTAAAAAAAAAACTGAAAAAAAAAACAGGAGGAGCTTGCCGAAGTTGAGGCCATTACGGCTCGCCTTTAGGTGTCCTCCTTGGGATAGCGTCATTTAAAGAACGAGAGTCATCACGACGTAATAAAAACCGGAAAAAAAAATCGGAGGAGCCTACCGAAGATGAGGCCATTACGGCTCGCCTTTAGTTGTCCTCCTCGGGATAGCGTCATTTAAACAACGAGGGTCAGCACGTAGTAAAAAAAATCGGAGGAGCCTGCCGAAGATGAGGCCATTACGGCTTGCCTTTAGGTGTCCTCCTCGTGATAGCGTCATTTAAAGAACGAGAGTCAGCACGACGTAAAAAAAAACCGGAAAAAAAAATGGAGGAGCCTGCCGAAGATGAGGCCGTTACGGCTCGACTTTTGGTGTCCTCCTCGGTTTAGCGTCATTTAAAGAACGAAGGTAAGCACGACGTAAAAAAAATCAAAACGAAAAAAACAGGACGAGCCTGCCGAAGATAAGGCCATTACGGCTCGCCTTTAGGTGTCCTCCTCGGGATACCGTCATTTAAAGAACGAGAGTCATCATGTCATAAAAAAAACCGAAAAAAAAAATCGGAGGAGCCTGCCGAAGATGAGGCCATTACGGCTCGCCTTTAGGTGTCCTCCTCGGGATAGCGTCATTTAAACAACGAGGGTCAGCACGTAGTAAAAAAAAAACCGGAGGAGCCTGCCAAAGATGAGACCATTACGGCTCGCCTTTAGGTGTCCTCCTCGGGATAGCGTCACTTAAAGAACGAGAGTCAGCACGATGTAAAAAAAACCAGAAAAAAAATCGGAGGAGCCTGCCGAAGATGAGGCCATTACGGCTCGCCTTTAGGTGTCCTCCTCGGGATAGCGACATTTAAACAACGAGGGTCAGCACATAGTAAAAAAAATCGGAGGAGCCTGCCGAAGATGAGGCCATTACGGCTCGCATTTAGGTGTCCTCCTCGGAATAGCGTCATTTAAAGAACGAGAGTCAGCACGACGTAAAAAAAACCGGAAATAAAATGGAGGAGCCTGTCGAAGATGAGGCCATTACGGCTCGACTTTTGGTGTCCTCCTCGGTTTAGCGTCGTTTAAAGAACGAAGGTAAGCACGACGTAAAAAAAATTGAAACGAAAAAAACAGGACGAGCCTGCCGAAGATAAGGCCATTATGGCTTGCCTTTAGGTGTCCTCCTCGGGATACCGTCATTTAATGAACGAGAGTCATCACGACGTAAAAAAAACCGAAAAAAAAATCGGAGGAGCCTGCCGAAGATGAGGCCATTACGGCTCGCCTTTAGGTGTCCTCCTCGGGATAGCGTCATTTAAACAACGAGGGTCAGCACGTAGTAAAAAAAAAACCGGAGGAGCCTGCCGAAGATGAGACCATTACGGCTCGCCTTTAGGTGTCCTCCTCGTGATAGCGTCACTTAAAGAACGAGAGTCAGCACGATGTAAAAAAAACCGGAAAAAAAATCGGAAGAGCCTGCCAAAGATGAGGCCATTACGGCTCGCCTTTAGGTGTCCTCCTCGGGATAGCGTCATTTAAAGAACGAGAGTCAGCACGACATAAAAAAAAAACCGGAAAAAAAATGGAGGAGCCTGCCGAAGATGAGGCCATTACGGCTCGACTTTTGGTGTCCTCCTCGGTTTAGCGTCATTTAAAGAACGAGGGTAAGCACAACGTAAAAAAAAATCGAAACAAAAAAAACAGGACGAGCCTGCCGAAGATAAGGCCATTACGGCTCGCCTTTAGGTGTCCTCCTCGGGATACCGTCATTTAAAGAACGAGAGTCATCACGACGTAAAAAAAAACCGAAAAAAAAAATTGGAGGAGCCTGCCGAAGATGAGGCCATTACGGCTCGCCTTTAGGTGTCCTCCTCGGGATAGCGTCATTTAAAAAACGAGGGTCAGCATGTAGTAAAAAAAAAAACCGGAGGAGCTTGCCGAAGATGAGGCCATTACGGCTCGCCTTTAGGTGTCCTCCTCGGGATAGCGTCACTTAAAGAACGAGAGTGATGAGTATTTTGGTGAAAAATAAATTTCTCCCAAAACACACAAATCTAACCGGCAAGTGTACTGGGTCGTATCATGTAATAAAAACTCACGGGAGTGAGGCCGATCCCACAAGGATTGAAGGATTGAGCAATTTTAGCTTAGTGGTTAATTTAGTCAAGCGAATCAAGATTTGGTTGAGTGTTTTGTGCTTTGCAGAAATTAAATTGCATGGAAGTAAAGAGAACAGGGAATTAAAGTGCTGAATCTTAAAGAACAAGAAATTAAATAGCAAAAACTTAGAATGCAAGAAATGTAAATTGCGGAATCTTAAAGTGCAAGAAATGTAAACGGCTGGAATTGTAAAGGGAATTGGGGATTGGATTTGCAGAATTTAAACAAGGAAAAGTAAATTGCATCAAGCAGAGAAGTAGAAGAAGGTTTGGGTTAGATTGGATCTTGAAGCAGAAAAGTAAATGAACATGAAAACAGTAAACAGAAAATGTAAAATTGGGAAATTAGATCTCAGGACCCAGAGACTAGAAAACCAAGTCTAGATCTCAATGCCTTCCTAGATCCAACAAGAAATTGAAATTGAAATTCAAAGAGAGTGGATGAAGAGCAATTAACAGAAATTGAAATTCAATCAAGCAGTAAATAAAGCAGTCAGATCCAAGGTTGAGATTGAAACATAATTTCTTCAATTCTCCAACCCAAAAATCCAAGACAATTGTAATTGAAATTGAAAGCAATAAAACTAAGAGGAAGAGAAGTGTATTCTCCTTCCCCAAGACAAAGAAATTAAAGATCACTCAATATCAAAAGCTCTCCGAAAACTATTATGAAAATTCCAAAAGAAAGCTCTCCGAAGAACTTGAATTCTATCCTATTTATACACTTTCTTCCAATGATCTTCAAGCCTTGAGTTGGGCCTTTGCTCTTGGTGGAATTGGGTTGAAAGAGGCCTTGGTTGATTGCTCTTGGAGTTTGAAGAGGAACCAAAACGAACCAATTGAACCGGGTTTGAGTTTTGCAAAAGTTGGACCAAAAGTTTGAGCAAAAGTTAGGGGTCTAACTTTTGCTCCAACTTTTCATATCAGCTACCATAATCTGCTGATACCAACGTTGGTGCCAAAGTTAGGGGTCTAACTTTGGCCCTAACGTTGGCCTTACCTTGTGCACTTGTGGCGCCAACGTTACCCACCAAGTTAGGGGGCTAACGTTGGCGCAAACTTTTGCTCCTCCCCTTGTGATTTTCATGTGCCAACGTTAGCCACCAAGTTAGGGGGCTAACGTTGGCGCAAACTTTTGGTGCCCAGGGAGGTTTTCTTCATGCCAACGTTAGCCTCAAAGTTAGGGGGCTAACGTTGGCGCAAACTTTTGGTGCCCAGGGAGGTTTTCTTCATGCCAACGTTAGCCTCAAAGTTAGGGGGCTAACGTTGGGGCTAACTTTTCAACCAAAAGTTTGTGCAAAAGTTTGATGCTAACTTTAAGTCCAGCTTTTTGCTTCCGGGTTCAATTTCACTTATTCCATTGTCTTCTCTTTACTCCTAGCTATTCCTTCTTGCTTTAACCTTTCTCCAAGCTTTCTTCACCTATCATTAATCAACCAAACACATCAAAGCTATGCTTGAAATCATGAGATATTCATTCTTTCATAATATGTGACAATTATAGTATAAAACCTCATGAAATAGCATGAATTCATACATCGTTGATTAAATCAAAGGAAACATGAAAATCTACCTAATTGGCTTGCTTGTAGCTCAAGAAAGTGCATAATTCTAATGAAAACAAAATAAAATGACTAGTTAAAATAGGCTAAGATGACTTGTCATCAGAGAGTCAGCACGATGTAAAAAAAACTGCAAAAAAAATGGAGGAGCCTGCCGAAGATGAGGCCATTACGGCTCGCCTTTTGGTGTCCTCCTCGGTTTAGCGTCATTTAAAGAACGACGGTAAGCACGACGTAAAAAAAATCAAAACAAAAAAAACAGGACGAGCCTGCCGAAGATATGGCCATTACGGCTCGCCTTTAGGTGTCCTCCTCGGGATATTGTCATTTAAACAACGAGGGTTAGCACGTAGTAAAAAAAAACTGGAGGAGCCTGCCGAAGATGAGGCCATTACGGCTCGCCTTTAGGTGTCTTATTCGGTCTAGCGTCATTTAAAGAACGAGGGTAAGCACGACGTAAAAAAAAACCGGAAAAAAATACAGGCAGAGCCTACCGAAGATGAGGCCATTATGGCTCGCCTTTAGGTGTCTTCCTTGGCATAGCGTCATTTAAAGAACGAGGGTCAGCACGACGTAAAAAAAACCGAAAAAAAAAATCGGAGGAGGCTGCCAAAGATGAGGCCATTTCGGCTCGCCTTTAGGTGTCCTCCTCGGGATAGCGTCATTTAAACAACGAGGGTCAGCACGTAGTAAAAAAAAAACTGGAGGAGCCTGCCGAAGATGAGGCCACTACAGCTCGCGTTTAGGTGTCCTCCTCGGGATAGCGTCACTAAAAGAACGAGAGTCAGCACGACCTAAAATAAACTGGAAAAAAAAATGGAGGAGCCTGCCGAAGATGAGGCCATTACGGCTCGCCTTTTGGTGTCCTCCTCGGTTTAGCGTCATTTAAAGAATGAGGGTCAGCACGACGTAAAAAAAACCGGAAAAAAAAACAAGAGGAGCCTGCCGAAGATGAGGCCATTACGGCTCGCCTTTAGGTGTCCTCCTGGGTTTAGCGTTATTTAAAGAACGAGGGTAAGCACGACGTAAAAAAAAAACTGGAAAAAAAAACAGGAGGAGCTTGCCGAAGTTGAGGCCATTACGGCTCGCCTTTAGGTGTCCTCCTTGGGATAGCGTCATTTAAAGAACGAGAGTCATCACGACGTAATAAAAACCGGAAAAAAAATCGGAGGAGCCTACCGAAGATGAGGCCATTACGGCTCGCCTTTAGTTGTCCTCCTCGGGATAGCGTCATTTAAACAACGAGGGTCAGCACGTAGTAAAAAAAATCGGAGGAGCCTGCCGAAGATGAGGCCATTACGGCTTGCCTTTAGGTGTCCTCCTCGTGATAGCGTCATTTAAAGAACGAGAGTCAGCACGACGTAAAAAAAAACCGGAAAAAAAAATGGAGGAGCCTGCCGAAGATGAGGCCGTTACGGCTCGACTTTTGGTGTCCTCCTCGGTTTAGCGTCATTTAAAGAACGAAGGTAAGCACGACGTAAAAAAACTCAAAACGAAAAAAACAGGACGAGCCTGCCGAAGATAAGGCCATTACGGCTCGCCTTTAGGTGTCCTCCTCGGGATACCGTCATTTAAAGAACGAGAGTCATCATGTCATAAAAAAAACCGAAAAAAAAAATCGGAGGAGCCTGCCGAAGATGAGGCCATTACGGCTTGCCTTTAGGTGTCCTCCTCGGGATAGCGTCATTTAAACAACGAGGGTCAGCACGTAGTAAAAAAAAAACCGGAGGAGCCTGCCAAAGATGAGACCATTACGGCTCGCCTTTAGGTGTCCTCCTCGGGATAGCGTCACTTAAAGAACGAGAGTCAGCACGATGTAAAAAAAAACCAGAAAAAAAATCGGAGGAGCCTGCCGAAGATGAGGCCATTACGGCTCGCCTTTAGGTGTCCTCCTCGGGATAGCGACATTTAAACAACGAGGGTCAGCACATAGTAAAAAAAATCGGAGGAGCCTGCCGAAGATGAGGCCATTACGGCTCGCATTTAGGTGTCCTCCTCGGAATAACGTCATTTAAAGAACGAGAGTCAGCACGACGTAAAAAAAACCGGAAATAAAATGGAGGAGCCTGTCGAAGATGAGGCCATTACGGCTCGACTTTTGGTGTCCTCCTCGGTTTAGCGTCATTTAAAGAACGAAGGTAAGCACGACGTAAAAAAAATTGAAACGAAAAAAACAGGACGAGCCTGCCGAAGATAAGGCCATTATGGCTTGCCTTTAGGTGTCCTCCTCGGGATACCGTCATTTAATGAACGAGAGTCATGACGACGTAAAAAAAACCGAAAAAAAAATCGGAGGAGCCTGCCGAAGATGAGGCCATTACGGCTCGCCTTTAGGTGTCCTCCTCGGGATAGCGTCATTTAAACAACGAGGGTCAGCACGTAGTAAAAAAAAAACCGGAGGAGCCTGCCGAAGATGAGACCATTACGGCTCGCCTTTAGGTGTCCTCCTCGTGATAGCGTCACTTAAAGAACGAGAGTCAGCACGATGTAAAAAAAACCGGAAAAAAAATCGGAAGAGCCTGCCAAAGATGAGGCCATTACGGCTCGCCTTTAGGTGTCCTCCTCGGGATAGCGTCATTTAAAGAACGAGAGTCAGCACGACATAAAAAAAAAACCGGAAAAAAAATGGAGGAGCCTGCCGAAGATGAGGCCATTACGGCTCGACTTTTGGTGTCCTCCTCGGTTTAGCGTCATTTAAAGAACGAAGGTAAGCACAACGTAAAAAAAAATCGAAACAAAAAAAACAGGACGAGCCTGCCGAAGATAAGGCCATTACGGCTCGCCTTTAGGTGTCCGCCTCGGGATACCGTCATTTAAAGAACGAGAGTCATCACGACGTAAAAAAAAACCGAAAAAAAAAAATTGGAGGAGCCTGCCGAAGATGAGGCCATTACGGCTCGCCTTTAGGTGTCCTCCTCGGGATAGCGTCATTTAAAAAACGAGGGTCAGCATGTAGTAAAAAAAAAACCGGAGGAGCTTGCCGAAGATGAGGCCATTACGGCTCGCCTTTAGGTGTCCTCCTCGGGATAGCGTCACTTAAAGAACGAGAGTGATGAGTATTTTGGTGAAAAATAAATTTCTCCCAAAACACACAAATCTAACCGGCAAGTGTACTGGGTCGTATCATGTAATAAAAACTCACGGGAGTGAGGTCGATCCCACAAGGATTGAAGGATTGAGCAATTTTAGCTTAGTGGTTAATTTAGTCAAGCGAATCAAGATTTGGTTGAGTGTTTTGTGCTTTGCAGAAATTAAATTGCATGGAAGTAAAGAGAACAGGGAATTAAAGTGCTGAATCTTAAAGAACAAGAAATTAAATAGCAAAAACTTAGAATGCAAGAAATGTAAATTGCGGAATCTTAAAGTGCAAGAAATGTAAACGGCTGGAATTGTAAAGGGAATTGGGGATTGGATTTGCAGAATTTAAACAAGGAAAAGTAAATTGCATCAAGCAGAGAAGTAGAAGAAGGTTTGGGTTAGATTGGATCTTGAAGCAGAAAAGTAAATGAACATGAAAACAGTAAACAGAAAATGTAAAATTGGGAAATTAGATCTCAGGACCCAGAGACTAGAAAACCAAGTCTAGATCTCAATGCCTTCCTTGATCCAACAAGAAATTGAAATTGAAATTCAAAGAGAGTGGATGAAGAGCAATTAACAGAAATTGAAATTCAATCAAGCAGTAAATAAAGCAGTCAGATCCAAGGTTGAGATTGAAACATAATTTCTTCAATTCTCCAACCCAAAAATCCAAGACAATTGTAATTGAAATTGAAAGCAATAAAACTGAGAGGAAGAGAAGTGTATTCTCCTTCCCCAAGACAAAGAAATTAAAGATCACTCAATATCAAAAGCTCTCCGAAAACTATTATGAAAATTCCAAAAGAAAGCTCTCCGAAGAACTTGAATTCTATCCTATTTATACACTTTCTTCCAATGATCTTCAAGCCTTGAGTTGGGCCTTTGCTCTTGGTGGAATTGGGTTGAAAGAGGCCTTGGTTGATTGCTCTTGGAGTTTGAAGAGGAACCAAAACGAACCAATTGAACCGGGTTTGAGTTTTGCAAAAGTTGGACCAAAAGTTTGAGCAAAAGTTAGGGGTCTAACTTTTGCTCCAACTTTTCATATCAGCTACCATAATCTGCTGATACCAACGTTGGTGCCAAAGTTAGGGGTCTAACTTTGGCCCTAACGTTGGCCTTACCTTGTGCACTTGTGGCGCCAACGTTACCCACCAAGTTAGGGGGCTAACGTTGGCGCAAACTTTTGCTCCTCCCCTTGTGATTTTCATGTGCCAACGTTAGCCACCAAGTTAGGGGGCTAACGTTGGCGCAAACTTTTGGTGCCCAGGGAGGTTTTCTTCATGCCAACGTTAGCCTCAAAGTTAGGGGGCTAACGTTGGCGCAAACTTTTGGTGCCCAGGGAGGTTTTCTTCATGCCAACGTTAGCCTCAAAGTTAGGGGGCTAACGTTGGGGCTAACTTTTCAACCAAAAGTTTGTGCAAAAGTTTGATGCTAACTTTAAGTCCAGCTTTTTGCTTCCGGGTTCAATTTCACTTATTCCATTGTCTTCTCTTTACTCCTAGCTATTCCTTCTTGCTTTAACCTTTCTCCAAGCTTTCTTCACCTATCATTAATCAACCAAACACATCAAAGCTATGCTTGAAATCATGAGATATTCATTCTTTCATAATATGTGACAATTATAGTATAAAACCTCATGAAATAGCATGAATTCATACATGGTTGATTAAATCAAAGGAAACATGAAAATCTACCTAATTGGCTTGCTTGTAGCTCAAGAAAGTGCATAATTCTAATGAAAACAAAAGAAAAAGACTAGTTAAAATAGGCTAAGATGACTTGTCATCAGAGAGTCAGCACGATGTAAAAAAAACTGCAAAAAAAATGGAGGAGCCTGCCGAAGATGAGGCCATTACGGCTCGCCTTTTGGTGTCCTCCTCGGTTTAGCGTCATTTAAAGAACGACGGTAAGCACGACGTAAAAAAAATCAAAACAAAAAAAACAGGACGAGCCTGCCGAAGATATGGCCATTACGGCTCGCCTTTAGGTGTCCTCCTCGGGATATTGTCATTTAAACAACGAGGGTCAGCACGTAGTAAAAAAAAACTGGAGGAGCCTGCCGAAGATGAGGCCATTACGGCTCGCCTTTAGGTGTCTTATTCGGTCTAGCGTCATTTAAAGAACGAGGGTAAGCACGACGTAAAAAAAAACCGGAAAAAAATACAGGCAGAGCCTACCGAAGATGAGGCCATTATGGCTCGCCTTTAGGTGTCTTCCTTGGCATAGCGTCATTTAAAGAACGAGGGTCAGCACGACGTAAAAAAAACCGAAAAAAAAATCGGAGGAGGCTGCCAAAGATGAGGCCATTTCGGCTCGCCTTTAGGTGTCCTCCTCGGGATAGCGTCATTTAAACAACGAGGGTCAGCACGTAGTAAAAAAAAACTGGAGGAGCCTGCCGAAGATGAAGCCACTACGGCTCGCGTTTAGGTGTCCTCCTCGGGATAGCGTCACTAAAAGAATGAGAGTCAGCACGACCTAAAATAAACTGGAAAAAAAAATGGAGGAGCCTGCCGAAGATGAGGCCATTATGGCTCGCCTTTTGGTGTCCTCCTCGGTTTAGCGTCATTTAAAGAATGAGGGTCAGCACGACGTAAAAAAAACCGGAAAAAAAAACAAGAGGAGCCTGCCGAAGATGAGGCCATTACGGCTCGCCTTTAGGTGTCCTCCTGGGTTTAGCGTTATTTAAAGAACGAGGGTAAGCACGACGTAAAAAAAAAACTGGAAAAAAAAACAGGAGGAGCTTGCCGAAGTTGAGGCTATTACGGCTCGCCTTTAGGTGTCCTCCTTGGGATAGCATCATTTAAAGAACGAGAGTCATCACGACGTAATAAAAACCGGAAAAAAAAATCGGAGGAGCCTACCGAAGATGAGGCCATTACGGCTCGCCTTTAGTTGTCCTCCTCGGGATAGCGTCATTTAAACAACGAGGGTCAGCACGTAGTAAAAAAAATCGGAGGAGCCTGCCGAAGATGAGGCCATTACGGCTTGCCTTTAGGTGTCCTCCTCGGGATAGCGTCATTTAAAGAACGAGAGTCAGCACGACGTAAAAAAAAACCGGAAAAAAAAATGGAGGAGCCTGCGGAAGATGAGGCCGTTACGGCTCGACTTTTGGTGTCCTCCTCGGTTTAGCGTCATTTAAAGAACGAAGGTAAGCACGACGTAAAAAAAAATCAAAACGAAAAAAACAGGACGAGCCTGCCGAAGATAAGGCCATTACGGCTCGCCTTTAGGTGTCCTCCTCGGGATACCGTCATTTAAAGAACGAGAGTCATCATGTCATAAAAAAAACCGAAAAAAAAAATCGGAGGAGCCTGCCGAAGATGAGGCCATTACGGCTCGCCTTTAGGTGTCCTCCTCGGGATAGCGTCATTTAAACAACGAGGGTCAGCACGTAGTAAAAAAAGAACCGGAGGAGCCTGCCAAAGATGAGACCATTACGGCTCGCCTTTAGGTGTCCTCCTCGGGATAGCGTCACTTAAAGAACGAGAGTCAGCACGATGTAAAAAAAACCAGAAAAAAAATCGGAGGAGCCTGCCGAAGATGAGGCCATTACGGCTCGCCTTTAGGTGTCCTCCTCGGGATAGCGACATTTAAACAACGAGGGTCAGCACATAGTAAAAAAAATCGGAGGAGCCTGCCGAAGATGAGGCCATCACGGCTCGCCTTTAGGTGTCCTCCTCGGGATAGCGTCATTTAAAGAACGAGAGTCAGCACGACATAAAAAAAACTGGAAAAAAAATGGAGGAGCCTGCCGAAGATGAGGCCATTACGGCTCGACTTTGGGTGTCCTCCTCGGTTTAGCGTCATTTAAAGAACGAAGGTAAGCACGACGTAAAAAAAAATTGAAACAAAAAAAATAGGACGAGCCTGCCGAAGATAAGGCCATTACGGCTCGGCTTTAGGTGTCCTCCTCGGGATACCGTCATTTAAAGAACGAGAGTCATCACGACGTAAAAATAATTGAAAAAAAAATTGGAGGAGCCTGCCGAAGATGAGGCCATTACGGCTCGCCTTTAGGTGTCCTCCTCGGGATAGCGTCATTTAAACAACGAGGGTCAGCACGTAGTAAAAAAAAAACCGGAGGAGCCTGCCAAAGATGAGGCCATTACGGCACACCTTTAGGTGTCCCCCTCGGGATAGCGTCACTTAAAGAACGAGAGTCAGCACGATATAAAAAAAACTGGAAAAAAAATGAAGGAGCCTGCCGAAGATGAGGCCTTTACGGCTCGCCTTTTGTTGTGCTCCTCGGTTTAGCGTCATTTAAAGAACGAGGGTAAGCACAACGTAAAAAAAATCGAAACAAAAAAAATAGGACCAGCCTACCAAAGATAAGGCCATTATGGCTCGCCTTTAGGTGTCCTCCTCGGGATACCGTCATTGAAAGAACGAGAGTCATCACGACGTAAAAAAACCGAAAAAAAAAATCGGAGGAGCCTGCCGAAGATGAGGCCATTACGGCTCGCCTTTAGGTGTCCTCCTCGGGATAGCGTCATTTAAACAACGAGGGTCAGCACGTAGTAAAAAAAAAACCGGAGGACCCTGCCGAAGATGAGACCATTACGGCTCGCCTTTAGGTGTCCTCCTCGGGATAGCGTCACTTAAAGAACGAGAGTCAGCACGATGTAAAAAAAACTGGAAAAAAAAATCGGAGGAGCATGCCGAAGATGAGGCCATTACGGCTCGCCTTTAGGTGTCCTCCTCGAGATAGCGTCATTTAAACAACGAGGGTCAGCACGTAGTAAAAAAAAATCGGAGGAGCCTGCCGAAGATGAGGCCATTACGGCTTGCCTTTAGGTGTCCTCCTCGGGATAGCGTCATTTAAAGAACGAGAGTCAGCACGACATAAAAAAAAACCCGAAAAAAAATGGAGGAGCCTGCCGAAGATGAGGCCATTACGGCTCGACTTTTGGTGTCCTCCTCGGTTTAGCGTCATTTAAAGAACGAAGGTAAGCACGACGTAAAAAAAAATTGAAACAAAAAAAATAGGACGAGCCTGCCGAAGATAAGGCCATTACGGCTCGGCTTTAGGTGTCCTCCTCGGGATACCGTCATTTAAAGAACGAGAGTCATCACGACGTAAAAAAAACTGAAAAAAAAAATTGGAGGAGCCTGCCGAAGATGAGGCCATTACGGCTCGCCTTTAGGTGTCCTCCTCGGGATAGCGTCATTTAAACAACGAGGGTCAGCACGTAGTAAAAAAAAAACCGGAGGAGCCTGCCAAAGATGAGGCCATTACGGCACACCTTTAGGTGTCCTCCTCGGGATAGCGTCACTTAAAGAACGAGAGTCCGCACGATATAAAAAAAACTAGAAAAAAAATGAAGGAGCCTGCCGAAGATGAGGCCTTTACGGCTCGCCTTTTGGTGTCCTCCTCGGTTTAGCGTCATTTAAAGAACGAGGGTAAGCACAACGTAAAAAAAATCGAAACAAAAAAAATAGGACCAGCCTACCAAAGATAAGGCCATTATGGCTCGCCTTTAGGTGTCCTCCTCGGGATACCGTCATTTAAAGAACGAGAGTCATCACGACGTAAAAAAACCGAAAAAAAAATCGGAGGAGCCTGCCGAAGATGAGGCCATTACGGCTCGCCTTTAGGTGTCCTCCTCGGGATAGCGTCATTTAAACAACGAGGGTCAGCACGTAGTAAAAAAAAAAACCGGAGGACCCTGCCGAAGATGAGACCATTACGGCTCGCCTTTAGGTGTCCTCCTCGGGATAGCGTCACTTAAAGAACGAGAGTCAGCACGATGTAAAAAAAACTGGAAAAAAAAATCGGAGGAGCATGCCGAAGATGAGGCCATTACGGCTCGCCTTTAGGTGTCCTCCTCGAGATAGCGTCATTTAAACAACGAGGGTCAGCACGTAGTAAAAAAAAATCGGAGGAGCCTGCCGAAGATGAGGCCATTACGGCTTGCCTTTAGGTGTCCTCCTCGGGATAGCGTCATTTAAAGAACGAGAGTCAGCACGACATAAAAAAAAACCCGAAAAAAAATGGAGGAGCCTGCCGAAGATGAGGCCATTACGGCTCGACTTTTGGTGTCCTCCTCGGTTTAGCGTCATTTAAAGAACGAAGGTAAGCACGACATAAAAAAAAATCGAAACAAAAAAAACAGGACGAGCCTGCCGAAGATAAGGCCATTACTGCTCGCCTTTATGTGTCCTCCTCGGGATACCGTCATTTAAAGAACGAGAGTCATCACGACGTAAAAAAAATCGAAAAAAAAATTGGAGGAGCCTGCCGAAGATGAGGCCATTATGGCTCGCCTTTAGGTGTCCTCCTCGGGATAGCGTCATTTAAACAACGAGGTCAGCACGTAGTAAAAAAAAAAACCGGAGGAGCCTGCCGAAGATGAGACCATTACGGCTCGCCTTTAGGTGTCCTCCTGGGGATAGCGTCACTTAAAGAACGAGAGTCAGCACGATGTAAAAAAAACCGGAAAAAAAAATCGGAGGAGCCTGCCGAAGATGAGGCCATTACGGCTCGCCTTTAGGTGTCCTCCTCGGGATAGCGTCATTTAAACAACGAGGGTCAGCACGTAGTAAAAAAAATCGGAGGAGCCTGCTGAAGATGAGGCCATTACGGCTCGCCTTTAGGTGTCCTCCTCGGGATAGTGTCATTTAAAGAACGAGAGTCAGCACGACATAAAAAAAAAACCGGAAAAAAAATGGAGGAGCCTGCCGAAGATGAGGCCATTACGGCTCGACTTTTGGTGTCCTCCTCGGTTTAGCGTCATTTAAAGAACGAAGGTAAGCACGACGTAAAAAAAATCGAACCAAAAAAAACAGGATGAGCCTGCCGAAGATAAGGCCATTACGGCTCTCCTTTAGGTGTCCTCCTCGGGATACCGTCATTTAAAGAACGAGAGTCATCACGACGTATAAAAACCGAAAAAAAAATCGGAGGAGCCTGCCGAAGATGAGGCCATTACGGCTCGCCTTTAGGTGTCCTCCTCGGGATAGCGTCATTTAAACACCGAGGGTCAGAACGTAGTAAAAAAAAAACCAGAGGACCCTGCCGAAGATGAGACCATTACGGCTCGCCTTTAGGTGTCCTCCTCGGGATAGCGTCACTTAAAGAACGAGAGTCAGCACGATGTAAAAAAAAACTGGAAAAAAAAATCGGAGGAGCATGCCGAAGATGAGGCCATTACGGCTCACCTTTAGGTGTCCTCCTCGAGATAGCGTCATTTAAACAACGAGGGTCAGCACGTAGTAAAAAAAAATCGGAGGAGCCTGCCGAAGATGAGGCCATTACGGCTTGCCTTTAGGTGTCCTCCTCGGGATAGCGTCATTTAAAGAACGAGAGTCAGCACGACATAAAAAAAAACCGGAAAAAAAATGGAGGAGCCTGCCGAAGATGAGGCCATTACGGCTCGACTTTTGGTGTCCTCCTCGGTTTAGCGTCATTTAAAGAACGAAGGTAAGCACGACGTAAAAAAAAATCGAAACAAAAAAAACAGGACGAGCCTGCCGAAGATAAGGCCATTACTGCTCGCCTTTATGTGTCCTCCTCGGGATACCGTCATTTAAAGAACGAGAGTCATCACGACGTAAAAAAAATCGAAAAAAAAATTGGAGGAGCCTGCCGAAGATGAGGCCATTACGGCCCGCCTTTAGGTGTCCTCCTCGGGATAGCGTCATTTAAACAACGAGGTCAGCACGTAGTAAAAAAAAAATCAGAGGAGCCTGCCGAAGATGAGGCCATTACGGCTCGCCTTTAGGTGTCCTCCTCGGGATAGCGTCATTTAAACAACGAGGGTCAGCACGTAGTAAAAAAAATCGGAGGAGCCTGCCGAAGATGAGGCCATTACGGCTCGCCTTTAGGTGTCCTCCTCGGGATAGTGTCATTTAAAGAACGAAAGTCAGCATGACATAAAAAAAAACCGGAAAAAAAATGGAGGAGCCTGCCGAAGATGAGGCCATTACGGCTCGACTTTTGGTGTCCTCCTCGGTTTAGCGTCATTTAAAGAACGAAGGTAAGCACGACGTAAAAAAAATCGAAACAAAAAAAACAGGACGAGCCTGCCGAAGATAAGGCCATTACGGCTCTCCTTTAGGTGTCCTCCTCGGGATACCGTCATTTAAAGAACGAGAGTCATCACGACGTAAAAAAAACCGAAAAAAAAAATTGGAGGAGCCTGCCGAAGATGAGGCCATAACGGCCGCCTTTAGGTGTCCTCCTCGGGATAGCGTCATTTAAACAACGAGGGTCAGCACGTAGTAAAAAAAAACCGGAGGAGCCTGCCGAAGATGAGGCCATTACGGCTCGCCTTTAGGTGTCCTCCTCGGGATAGCGTCACTAAATGAACGAGAGTCAGCATGACCTAAAAAAAACTGGAAAAAAATGGAGGAGCCTGCCGAAGATGAGGCCATTACGGCTCGCCTTTTGGTGTCCTCCTCGGTTTAGCGTCATTTAAAGAACGAGGGTCAGCTCGACGAAAAAAAACCGGAAAAAAAACAAGAGGAGCCTGCCGAAGATGAGGCCATTACAGCTCGCCTTTAGGTGTCCTCCTCGGTTTAGCGTTATTTAAAGAACGAGGGTAAGCACGACGTAAAAAAAAAACCGAAAAAAAAAACAGGAGGAGTCTGCCGAAGATGAGGCCATTACGGCTCGCCTTTAGGTGTCCTCCTTGGGATGCGTCATTTAAAGAACGAGAGTCATCACGACGTAAAAAAAACCGGTAAAAAAAATCGGAGGAGCCTGCCGAAGATGAGGCCATTACGGCTCGCCTTTAGGTGTCCTCCTCGGGATAGCGTCATTTAAACAACGAGGGTCAGCACGTAGTAAAAAAAAATTGGAGGAGCCTGCCGAAGATGAGGCCATTACGGCTCGCCTTTAGGTGTCCTCCTCGGGATAGCGTCATTTAAAGAACGAGAGTCAGCACGACGTAAAAAAAAACCGGAAAAAAAATGGAGGAGCCTGCCGAAGATGAGGCCATTACGGCTCGACTTTTGGTGTCCTCCTCGGTTTAGCGTAATTCAAACAACGAAGGTAAGCACGACGTAAAAAAAACCGGAGGAGCCTGTCGAAGATGAGGCCATTACGGCTCGCCTTTAGGTGTCCTCTTCGGTATAGCGTCATTTAAAGAACGAGGGTAAGCACGACGTAAAAAAAACCGGAAAAAAATACAGGTGGAGCCTACCGAAGATGAGGCCATTACAGCTCGCCTTTAGGTGTCTTCCTTGGCATAGCGTCATTTAAAGAACGAGGGTCAGCACGACGTAAAAAAAAACTGAAAAAAAATCGGAGGAGCCTGCCAAAGATGAGGCCATTTCGGCTCGCCTTTAGGTGTCCTCCTCGGGATAGCATCATTTAAACAACGAGGATCAGCACGTAGTAAAAACAAAACCGGAGGAGCCTGCCGAAGATGAGGCTATTACGGCTCGCGTTTAGGTGTCCTCCTCATGATAGCGTCACTAAAAGAACGAGAGTCAGCACGACCTAAAATAAACTGGAAAAAAAATGGAGGAGCCTGCCGAAGATGAGGCCATTACGGCTCGTCTTTTGGTGTCCTCCTCGGTTTAGCGTCATTTAAAGAACGACCGTCAGCACGACGTAAAAAAAACCGAAAAAAAAAACAAGAGGACCCTGCCGAAGTTGAGGCCATTACGGCTCGCAGGTGTCCTCCTCGGTTTAGCGTTATTTAAAGAACGAGGGTAAGCACGACGTAAAAAAAACCGAAAAAAAAAAATAGGAGGAGCCTGCCGAAGATGAGGCCAATACGGCTCGCCTTTAGGTGTCCTCCTTGGCATAGCGTCATTTAAAGAACGAGAGTCATCACGACGTAAAAAAAACTGGAAAAAAAATCGGAGGAGCCTGCCGAAGATGAGGCCATTACGGCTCGCCTTTAGGTGTCCTCCTCGGGATAGCGTCATTTAAAGAACGAGAGTCAGCACGACATAAAAAAAATCGGAAAAAAAATGGAGGAGCCTGCCGAAGATGAGGCCATTACGGCTCGACTTTTGGTTTCCTCCTCGGTTTAGCGTCATTTAAAGAACGAAGGTAAGCACAACGTAAAAAAAAATCGAAACGAAAAAAACAGGACGAGCCTGCCGAAGATAAGGCCATTACGGCTCGCCTTTAGGTGTTCTCCTCGGGATACCGTCATTTAAAGAACGAGAGTCATCACGACGTAAAAAAAACCAAAAAAAAAAAAATCGGAGGAGCCTGCCGAAGATGAGGCCATTACGGCTCGCCTTTAGGTGTCCTCCTCGGGATAGCTTCATTTAAACAACGAGGGTCAGCACGTAGTAAAAAAAAACCGGAGGAGCCTGCCGAAGATGAGACCATTACGGCTCGCCTTTAGGTGTCTTCCTCGGGATACCGTCATTTAAAGAACGAGAGTCATCACGACGTAAAAAAAACCAAAAAAAAAAATTGGAGGAGCCTGCCGAAGATGAGGCCATTACGGCTCGCCTTTAGGTGTCATCCTCGGGATAGCGTCATTTAAACAACGAGGGTCAGCACGTAGTAAAAAAAAAAACCGGAGGAGCCTGCCAAAGATGAGGCCATTACGGCTCGCCTTTAGGTGTCCTCCTCGGGATAGCGTCACTTAAAGAACGAGAGTCAGCACGATGTAAAAAAAATTGGAAAAAAAATGGAGGAGCCTGCCGAAGATGAGGCCATTACGGCTCGCCTTTTGGTGTCCTCCTCGGTTTAGCGTCATTTAAAGAACGAGGGTAAGCACAACGTAAAAAAATCGAGACAAAAAAAATAGGACGAGCCTGCCAAAGATAAGGCCATTACGGCTCGCCTTTAGGTGTCCTCCTCTGGATACCGTCATTTAAAGAACGAGAGTCATCACGACATAAAAAAAACCGAAAAAAAAAATCGGAGGAGCCTGCCGAAGATGAGGCCATTACGGCTCACCTTTAGGTGTCCTCCTCAGGATAGCGTCATTTAAATAACGAGGGTCAGCACGTAGTAAAAAAAAAACCGGAGGAGCCTGCCGAAGATGAGGCCATTACGGCTCGACTTTTGGTGTCCTCCTCGGTTTAGCGTCATTTAAAGAACGAAGGTAAGCACGACGTAAAAAAAATCGAAACAAAAAAAAACAGGACGAGCCTGCCGAAGATGAGGCCATTACGGCTCGCCTTTAGGTGTCCTCCTCGGGATACCGTCATTTAAAGAACGAGAGTCATCAGGACGTAAAAAAAACGAAAAAAAATTGGAGGAGCCTGCCGAAGATGATGCCATTACGGCTCGCCTTTAGGTGTCCTCCTCGGGATAGCGTCATTTAAACAACGAGGGTCAGCACATAGTAAAAAAAAAAACCGGAGGAGCCTGCCGAAGATGAGACCATTACGGCTCGCCTTTAGGTGTCCTCCTCGGGATAGCGTCACTTAAAGAACGAGAGTCAGCACGACATAAAAAAAAACTGGAAAAAAAATGGAGGAGCCTGTCGAAGATGAGGCCATTACGGCTCGACTTTTGGTGTCCTTCTCGGTTTAGCGTCATTTAAAGAACGAAGGTAAACACGACGTAAAAAAAATCGAAACGAAAAAAACAGGACGAGCCTGCCGAAGATAAGGCCATTACGGCTCGCCTTTAGGTGTTCTCCTCGGGATACCGTCATTTAAAGAACGAGAGTCATCACGACGTAAAAAAAACGAAAAAAAAAAAATCGGAGGAGCCTGCCGAAGATGAGGCCATTACGGCTCGCCTTTAGGTGTCCTCCTCGGGATAGCGTCATTTAAACAACGAGGGTCAGCACATAGTAAAAAAAAACCGGAGGAGCCTGCCGAAGTTGAGACCATTACGGCTCGCCTTTAGGTGTCTTCCTCGGGATACCGTCATTTAAGGAACGAGAGTCATCACGACGTAAAAAAAACCAAAAAAAAAAAATTGGAGGAGCCTGCCGAAGATGAGGCCATTACGGCTCGCCTTTAGGTGTCATCCTCGGGATAGCGTCATTTAAACAACGAGGGTCAGCACGTAGTAAAAAAAAAAACCGGAGGAGCCTGCCAAAGATGAGGCCATTACGGCTCGCCTTTAGGTGTCCTCCTCGGGATAGCGTCACTTAAAGAACGAGAGTCAGCACGATGTAAAAAAAATTGGAAAAAAAATGGAGGAGCCTGCCGAAGATGAGGCCATTACGGCTCGCCTTTTGGTGTCCTCCTCGGTTTAGCGTCATTTAAAGAACGAGGGTAAGCACAACGTAAAAAAATCGAGACAAAAAAAATAGGACGAGCCTGCCAAAGATAAGGCCATTACGGCTCGCCTTTAGGTGTCCTCCTCTGGATACCGTCATTTAAAGAACGAGAGTCATCACGACGTAAAAAAAACCGAAAAAAAAAATCGGAGGAGCCTGCCGAAGATGAGGCCATTACGGCTCACCTTTAGGTGTCCTCCTCGGGATAGCGTCATTTAAATAACGAGGGTCAGCACGTAGTAAAAAAAAAACCGGAGGAGCCTGCCGAAGATGAGACCATTACGGCTCGCCTTTTGGTGTCCTCCTCGGGATAGCGTTACTTAAAGAACGAGAGTCAGCACGATGTAAAAAAAACCGGAAAAAAAATCGGAGGAGCCTGCCGAAGATGAGGCCATTACGGCTCGCCTTTAGGTGTCCTCCTCGGGATAGCGTCATTTAAACAACGAGGGTCAGCACGCAGTAAAAAAAAATCGGAGGAGCCTGCCGAAGATGAGGCCATTACGGCTCGCCTTTTGGTGTCCTCCTCGAGATAGCGTCATTTAAAGAACGAGAGTCAGCACGACATAAGAAAAAACCGGAAAAAAAATGGAGAAGCCTGCCGAAGATGAGGCCATTACGGCTCGACTTTTGGTGTCCTCCTCGGTTTAGCGTCATTTAAAGAACGAAGGTAAGCACGACGTAAAAAAAATCGAAACAAAAAAAACAGGACGAGCCTGCCGAAGATAAGGCCATTACGGCTCGCCTTTAGGTGTCCTCCTCGGGATACCGTCATTTAAAGAACGAGAGTCATCAGGACGTAAAAAAAACGAAAAAAAAATTGGAGGAGCCTGCCGAAGATGATGCCATTACGGCTCGCCTTTAGGTGTCCTCCTCGGGATAGCGTCATTTAAACAACGAGGGTCAGCACGTAGTAAAAAAAAAACCGGAGGAGCCTGCCGAAGATGAGACCATTACGGCTCGCCTTTAGGTGTCCTCCTCGGGATAGCGTCAGTCAGCACGATGTAAAAAAAAACCGAAAAAAAAATTGGAGGAGCCTGCCGAAGATGAGGCCATTACGGCTCGCCTTTAGGTGTCCTCCTCGGGATAGCGTCATTTAAACAACGAGGGTCAGCACATAGTAAAAAAAATCGGAGGAGCCTGCCGAAGATGAGGCCATTACGGCTCGCCTTTAGGTGTCCTCCTCGGGATAGCGTCATTTAAAGAACGAGAGTCAGCACGACATAAAAAAAAACCGGAAAAAAAATGGAGGAGCCTGCCGAAGATGAGACCATTACGGCTCGCCTTTAGGTGTCCTCCTCGGGATAGCGTCACATAAAGAACGAGAGTAAGCACGATGTAAAAAAAACCGAAAAAAAAATCGGAGGAGCCTGCCGAAGATGAGGCCATTATGGCTCGCCTTTAGGTGTCCTCCTCGGGTTAGCGTCATTTAAACAACGAGGGTCAGCACGTAGTAAAAAAAAATCGGAGGAGCCTGCCGAAGATGAGGCCATTACGGCTCGCCTTTAGGTGTCCTCCTCGGGATAGCGTCATTTAAAGAACGAGAGTCAGCACGACATAAAAAAAACTGGAAAAAAAATGGAGGAGCCTGTCGATGATGAGGCCATTACGGCTCGACTTTTGGTGTCCTTCTCGGTTTAGCGTCATTTAAAGAACGAAGGTAAACACGACGTAAAAAAAATCGAAACAAAAAAAACAAGATGAGCCTGCCGAAGATAAGGCCATTACGGCTCGCCTTTAGGTGTCTTCCTCGGGATACCGTCATTTAAAGGACGAGAGTCATCACGACGTAAAAAAAACCAAAAAAAAAAATTGGAGGAGCCTGCCGAAGATGAGGCCATTACGGCTCGCCTTTAGGTGTCCTCCTCGGGATAGCGTCATTTAAACAACGAGGGTCAGCACGTAGTAAAAAAAAAAACCGGAGGAGCCTGCCAAAGATGAGGCCATTACGGCTCGCCTTTAGGTGTCCTCCTCGGGATAGCGTCACTTAAAGAACGAGAGTCAGCACGATGTAAAAAAAACTGGAAAAAAAATGGAGGAGCCTGCCGAAGATGAGGCCATTACGGCTCGCCTTTTGGTGTCCTCCTCGGTTTAGCGTCATTTAAAGAACGAGGGTAAGCACAACGTAAAAAAATCGAGACAAAAAAAATAGGACGAGCCTGCCAAAGATAAGGCCATTACGGCTCGCCTTTAGGTGTCCTCCTCTGGATACCGTCATTTAAAGAACGAGAGTCATCACGACGTAAAAAAAACCGAAAAAAAAAATCGGAGGAGCCTGCCGAAGATGAGGCCATTACGGCTCACCTTTAGGTGTCCTCCTCGGGATAGCGTCATTTAAATAACGAGGGTCAGCACGTAGTAAAAAAAAAACCGGAGGAGCCTGCCGAAGATGAGACCATTACGGCTCGCCTTTTGGTGTCCTCCTCGGGATACCGTCATTTAAAGAACGAGAGTCATCAGGACGTAAAAAAAACGAAAAAAAATTGGAGGAGCCTGCCGAAGATGATGCCATTACGGCTCGCCTTTAGGTGTCCTCCTCGGGATAGCGTCATTTAAACAACGAGGGTCAGCACGTAGTAAAAAAAAATCGGAGGAGCCTGCCGAAGATGAGGCCATTACGGCTCGCCTTTTGGTGTCCTCCTCGAGATAGCGTCATTTAAAGAACGAGAGTCCGCACGACATAAGAAAAAACCGGAAAAAAAATGGAGAAGCCTGCCGAAGATGAGGCCATTACGGCTCGACTTTTGGTGTCCTCCTCGGTTTAGCGTCATTTAAAGAACGAAGGTAAGCACGACGTAAAAAAAATCGAAACAAAAAAAACAGGACGAGCCTGCCGAAGATAAGGCCATTACGGCTCGCCTTTAGGTGTCCTCCTCGGGATACCGTCATTTAAAGAACGAGAGTCATCAGGACGTAAAAAAAACGAAAAAAAAATTGGAGGAGCCTGCCGAAGATGATGCCATTACGGCTCGCCTTTAGGTGTCCTCCTCGGGATAGCGTCATTTAAACAACGAGGGTCAGCACGTAGTAAAAAAAAACCGGAGGAGCCTGCCGAAGATGAGACCATTACGGCTCGCCTTTAGGTGTCCTCCTCGGGATAGCGTCAGTCAGCACGATGTAAAAAAAAACCGAAAAAAAAATTGGAGGAGCCTGCCGAAGATGAGGCCATTACGGCTCGCCTTTAGGTGTCCTCCTCGGGATAGCGTCATTTAAACAACGAGGGTCAGCACATAGTAAAAAAAATCGGAGGAGCCTGCCGAAGATGAGGCCATTACGGCTCGCCTTTAGGTGTCCTCCTCGGGATAGCGTCATTTAAAGAACGAGAGTCAGCACGACATAAAAAAAAACCGGAAAAAAAATGGAGGAGCCTGCCGAAGATGAGACCATTACGGCTCGCCTTTAGGTGTCCTCCTCGGGATAGCGTCACATAAAGAACGAGAGTAAGCACGATGTAAAAAAAACCGAAAAAAAAATCGGAGGAGCCTGCCAAAGATGAGGCCATTATGGCTCGCCTTTAGGTGTCCTCCTCGGGTTAGCGTCATTTAAACAACGAGGGTCAGCACGTAGTAAAAAAAAATCGGAGGAGCCTGCCGAAGATGAGGCCATTACGGCTCGCCTTTAGGTGTCCTCCTCGGGATAGCGTCATTTAAAGAACGAGAGTCAGCACGACATAAAAAAAACTGGAAAAAAAATGGAGGAGCCTGTCGATGATGAGGCCATTACGGCTCGACTTTTGGTGTCCTTCTCGGTTTAGCGTCATTTAAAGAACGAAGGTAAACACGACGTAAAAAAAATCGAAACAAAAAAAACAAGATGAGCCTGCCGAAGATAAGGCCATTACGGCTCGCCTTTAGGTGTCTTCCTCGGGATACCGTCATTTAAAGGACGAGAGTCATCACGACGTAAAAAAAACCAAAAAAAAAAATTGGAGGAGCCTGCCGAAGATGAGGCCATTACGGCTCGCCTTTAGGTGTCCTCCTCGGGATAGCGTCATTTAAACAACGAGGGTCAGCACGTAGTAAAAAAAAAAACCGGAGGAGCCTGCCAAAGATGAGGCCATTACGGCTCGCCTTTAGGTGTCCTCCTCGGGATAGCGTCACTTAAAGAACGAGAGTCAGCACGATGTAAAAAAAACTGGAAAAAAAATGGAGGAGCCTGCCGAAGATGAGGCCATTACGGCTCGCCTTTTGGTGTCCTCCTCGGTTTAGCGTCATTTAAAGAACGAGGGTAAGCACAACGTAAAAAAATCGAGACAAAAAAAATAGGACGAGCCTGCCAAAGATAAGGCCATTACGGCTCGCCTTTAGGTGTCCTCCTCTGGATACCGTCATTTAAAGAACGAGAGTCATCACGACGTAAAAAAAACCGAAAAAAAAAATCGGAGGAGCCTGCCGAAGATGAGGCCATTACGGCTCACCTTTAGAAGTCCTCCTCGGGATAGCGTCATTTAAATAACGAGGATCAGCACGTAGTAAAAAAAAAACCGGAGGAGCCTGCCGAAGATGAGACCATTACGGCTCGCCTTTAGGTGTCCTCCTCGGGATAGCGTCACTTAAAGAACGAGAGTCAGCACGATGTAAAAAAACCGGAAAAAAAATCGGAGGAGCCTGCCGAAGATGAGGCCATTATGGCTCGCCTTTAGGTGTCCTCCTCGGGTTAGCGTCATTTAAACAACGAGGGTCAGCACGTAGTAAAAAAAAATCGGAGGAGCCTGCCGAAGATGAGGCCATTACGGCTCGCCTTTAGGTGTCCTCCTCGGGATAGCGTCATTTAAAGAACGAGAGTCAGCACGACATAAAAAAAAACTGGAAAAAAAATGGAGGTGCCTGTCGAAGATGAGGCCATTACGGCTCGACTTTTGGTGTCCTTCTCGGTTTAGCGTCATTTAAAGAACGAAGGTAAACACGACGTAAAAAAAATCGAAACAAAAAAAACAAGATGAGCCTGCCGAAGATAAGGCCATTACGGCTCGCCTTTAGGTGTCTTCCTCGGGATACCGTCATTTAAAGAACGAGAGTCATCACTACGTAAAAAAAACCAAAAAAAAAAATTGGAGGAGCCTGCCGAAGATGAGGCCATTACGGCTCGCCTTTAGGTGTCCTCCTCGGGATAGCGTCATTTAAACAACGAGGGTCAGCACGTAGTAAAAAAAAAACCGGAGGAGCCTGCCAAAGATGAGGCCATTACGGCTCGCCTTTAGGTGTCCTCCTCGGGATAGCGTCACTTAAAGAACGAGAGTCAGCACGATCTAAAAAAAACTGGAAAAAAAATGGAGGAGCCTGCCGAAGATGAGGCCATTACGGCTCGCCTTTTGGTGTCCTCCTCGGTTTAGCGTCATTTAAAGAAAGAGGGTAAGCACAACGTAAAAAAATCGAAACAAAAAAAATAGGACGAGCCTGCCAAAGATAAGGCCATTACGGCTCGCCTTTAGGTGTCCTCCTCTGGATACCGTCATTTAAAGAACGAGAGTCATCACGACGTAAAAAAAACCGAAAAAAAAAATCGGAGGAGCCTGCCGAAGATGAGGCCATTACGGCTCACCTTTAGAAGTCCTCCTCGGGATAGCGTCATTTAAATAACGAGGGTCAGCACGTAGTAAAAAAAAAACCGGAGGAGCCTGCCGAAGATGAGACCATTACGGCTTGCCTTTAGGTGTCCTCCTCGGGATAGCGTCACTTAAAGAACGAGAGTCAGCACGATGTAAAAAAAACCGGAAAAAAAAAATCGGAGGAGCCTGCCGAAGATGAGGCCATTACGGCTCGCCTTTAGGTGTCCTCCTCGGGATAGCGTCATTTAAACAACGAGGGTCAGCACGTAGTAAAAAAAAATCGGAGGAGCCTGCCGAAGATGAGGTCATTACGGCTCGCCTTTAGGTGTCCTCCTCGGGATAGCGTCATTTAAAGAACGAGAGTCAGCACGACATAAAAAAAAACTGGAAAAAAAATGGAGAAGCCTGCCGAAGATGAGGCCATTACGGCTCGACTTTTGGTGTCCTCCTCGGTTTAGCGTCATTTAAAGAACGAAGGTAAGCACGACGTAAAAAAAATCGAAACAAAAAAAAACAGGACGAGCCTGCCGAAGATAAGGCCATTACGGCTCGCCTTTAGGTGTCCTCCTCGGGATACCGTCATTTAAAGAACGAGAGTCATCAGGACGTAAAAAAAACGAAAAAAAATTGGAGGAGCCTGCCGAAGATGATGCCATTACGGCTCGCCTTTAGGTGTCCTCCTCGGGATAGCGTCATTTAAACAACGAGGGTCAGCACATAGTAAAAAAAAAAACCGGAGGAGCCTGCCGAAGATGAGACCATTACGGCTCGCCTTTAGGTGTCCTCCTCGGGATAGCGTCACTTAAAGAACGAGAGTCAGCACGACATAAAAAAAAACTGGAAATAAAATGGAGGAGCCTGTCGAAGATGAGGCCATTACGGCTCGACTTTTGGTGTCCTTCTCGGTTTAGCGTCATTTAAAGAACGAAGGTCAGCACGTAGTAAAAAAAAAAACCGGAGGAGCCTGCCAAAGATGAGGCCATTACGGCTCGCCTTTAGGTGTCCTCCTCGGGATAGCGTCACTTAAAGAACGAGAGTCAGCACGATGTAAAAAAAATTGGAAAAAAAATGGAGGAGCCTGCCGAAGATGAGGCCATTACGGCTCGCCTTTTGGTGTCCTCCTCGGTTTAGCGTCATTTAAAGAACGAGGGTAAGCACAACGTAAAAAAATTGAGACAAAAAAAATAGGACGAGCCTGCCAAAGATAAGGCCATTACGGCTCGCCTTTAGGTGTCCTCCTCTGGATACCGTCATTTAAAGAACGAGAGTCATCAGGACGTAAAAAAAACCGAAAAAAAAAATCGGAGGAGCCCGCCGAAGATGAGGCCATTACGGCTCACCTTTAGGTGTCCTCCTCGGGATAGCGTCATTTAAATAACGAGGGTCAGCACGTAGTAAAAAAAAAACTGGAGGAGCCTGCCGAAGATGAGACCATTACGGCTCGCCTTTTGGTGTCCTCCTCGGGATAGCGTTACTTAAAGAACGAGAGTCAGCACGATGTAAAAAAAACCGGAAAAAAAATCGGAGGAGCCTGCCGAAGATGAGGCCATTACGGCTCGCCTTTAGGTGTCCTCCTCGGGATAGCGTCATTTAAACAACGAGGGTCAGCACGTAGTAAAAAAAAATCGGAGGAGCCTGCCGAAGATGAGGCCATTACGGCTCGCCTTTAGGTGTCCTCCTCGAGATAGCGTCATTTAAAGAACGAGAGTCAGCACGACATAAAAAAAAACCGGAAAAAAAATGGAGAACCCTGCCGAAGATGAGGCCATTACGGCTCGACTTTTGGTGTCCTCCTCGGTTTAGCGTCATTTAAAGAACGAAGGTAAGCACGACGTAAAAAAAATCGAAACAAAAAAAATAGGACGAGCCTGCCGAAGATAAGGCCATTACGGCTCGCCTTTAGGTGTCCTCCTCGGGATACCGTCATTTAAAGAACGAGAGTCATCAGGACGTAAAAAAAACAAAAAAAAATTGGAGGAGCCTGCCGAAGATGATGCCATTACGGCTCGCCTTTAGGTGTCCTCCTCGGGATAGCGTCATTTAAACAACGAGGGTCAGCACGTAGTAAAAAAAAAACCGGAGGAGCCTGCCGAAGATGAGACCATTTCGGCTCGCCTTTAGGTGTCCTCCTCGGGATAGCGTCAGTCAGCACGATGTAAAAAAAAACCAAAAAAAAAATTGGAGGAGCCTGCCGAAGATGAGGCCATTACGGCTCGCCTTTAGGTGTCCTCCTCGGGATAGCGTCATTTAAACAACGAGGGTCAGCACATAGTAAAAAAAATCGGAGGAGCCTGCCGAAGATGAGGCCATTACGGCTCGCCTTTAGGTGTCCTCCTCGGGATAGCGTCATTTAAAGAACGAGAGTCTGCACGACATAAAAAAAAACCGAAAAAAAAATGGAGGAGCCTGCCGAAGATGAGACCATTACGGCTCGCCTTTAGGTGTCCTCCTCGGGATAGCGTCACATAAAGAACGAGAGTAAGCACGATGTAAAAAAAACCGAAAAAAAAATCGGAGGAGCCTGCCGAAGATGAGGCCATTATGGCTCGCCTTTAGGTGTCCTCCTCGGGTTAGCGTCATTTAAACAACGAGGGTCAGCACGTAGTAAAAAAAAATCGGAGGAGCCTGCCGAAGATGAGGCCATTACGGCTCGCCTTTAGGTGTCCTCCTCGGGATAGCGTCATTTAAAGAACGAGAGTCAGCACGACATAAAAAAAAACTGGAAAAAAAATGGAGGAGCCTGTCGATGATGAGGCCATTACGGCTCGACTTTTGGTGTCCTTCTCGGTTTAGCGTCATTTAAAGAACGAAGGTAAACACGACGTAAAAAAAATCGAAACAAAAAAAACAAGATGAGCCTGCCGAAGATAAGGCCATTACGGCTCGCCTTTAGGTGTCTTCCTCGGGATACCGTCATTTAAAGAACGAGAGTCATCACGACGTAAAAAAAACCAAAAAAAAAAATTGGAGGAGCCTGCCGAAGATGAGGCCATTACGGCTCGCCTTTAGGTGTCCTCCTCGGGATAGCGTCATTTAAACAACGAGGGTCAGCACGTAGTAAAAAAAAAACCGGAGGAGCCTGCCAAAGATGAGGCCATTACGGCTCGCCTTTAGGTGTCCTCCTCGGGATAGCGTCACTTAAAGAACGAGAGTCAGCACGATGTAAAAAAAACTGGAAAAAAAATGGAGGAGCCTGCCGAAGATGAGGCCATTACGGCTCGCCTTTTGGTGTCCTCCTCGGTTTAGCGTCATTTAAAGAACGAGGGTAAGCACAACGTAAAAAAATCGAGACAAAAAAAATAGGACGAGCCTGCCAAAGATAAGGCCATTACGGCTCGCCTTTAGGTGTCCTCCTCTGGATACCGTCATTTAAAGAACGAGAGTCATCACGACGTAAAAAAAACCGAAAAAAAAAAATCGGAGGAGCCTGCCGAAGATGAGGCCATTACGGCTCACCTTTAGAAGTCCTCCTCGGGATAGCATCATTTAAATAACGAGGATCAGCACGTAGTAAAAAAAAAACCGGAGGAGCCTGCCGAAGATGAGACCATTACGGCTCGCCTTTAGGTGTCCTCCTCGGGATAGCGTCACTTAAAGAACGAGAGTCAGCACGATGTAAAAAAACCGGAAAAAAAATCGAAGGAGCCTGCCGAAGATGAGGCCATTATGGCTCGCCTTTAGGTGTCCTCCTCGGGTTAGCGTCATTTAAACAACGAGGGTCAGCACGTAGTAAAAAAAAATCGGAGGAGCCTACCGAAGATGAGGCCATTACGGCTCGCCTTTAGGTGTCCTCCTCGGGATAGCGTCATTTAAAGAACGAGAGTCAGCACGACATAAAAAAAAACTGGAAAAAAAATGGAGGAGCCTGTCGAAGATGAGGCCATTACGGCTCGACTTTTGGTGTCCTTCTCGGTTTAGCGTCATTTAAAGAACGAAGGTAAACACGACGTAAAAAAAATCGAAACAAAAAAAACAAGATGAGCCTGCCGAAGATAAGGCCATTACGGCTCGCCTTTAGGTATCTTCCTCGGGATACCGTCATTTAAAGAACGAGAGTCATCACTACGTAAAAAAAACCAAAAAAAAAAATTGGAGGAGCCTGCCGAAGATGAGGCCATTACGGCTCGCCTTTAGGTGTCCTCCTCGGGATAGCGTCATTTAAACAACGAGATTCAGCACGTAGTAAAAAAAAAACCGGAGGAGCCTGCCAAAGATGAGGCCATTACGGCTCGCCTTTAGGTGTCCTCCTCAGGATAGCGTCACTTAAAGAACGAGAGTCAGCACGATGTAAAAAAAACTGGAAAAAAAATGGAGGAGCCTGCCGAAGATGAGGCCATTACGGCTCGACTTTTGGTGTCCTTCTCGGTTTAGCGTCATTTAAAGAACGAAGGTAAACACGACGTAAAAAAAATCGAAACAAAAAAAACAAGATGAGCCTGCCGAAGATAAGGCCATTACGGCTCGCCTTTAGGTGTCTTCCTCGGGATACCGTCATTTAAAGAACGAGAGTCATCACTACGTAAAAAAAACCAAAAAAAAAAATTGGAGGAGCCTGCCGAAGATGAGGCCATTACGGCTCGCCTTTAGGTGTCCTCCTCGGGATAGCGTCATTTAAACAACGAGGGTCAGCACGTAGTAAAAAAAAAACCGGAGGAGCCTGCCAAAGATGAGGCCATTACGGCTCGCCTTTAGGTGTCCTCCTCGGGATAGCGTCACTTAAAGAACGAGAGTCAGCACGATGTAAAAAAAACTGCAAAAAAAATGGAGGAGCCTGCCGAAGATGAGGCCATTACGGCTTGCCTTTTGGTGTCCTCCTCGGTTTAGCGTCATTTAAAGAAAGAGGGTAAGCACAACGTAAAAAAATCGAGACAAAAAAAATAGGACGAGCCTGCCAAAGATAAGGCCATTACGGCTCGCCTTTAGGTGTCCTCCTCTGGATACCGTCATTTAAAGAACGAGAGTCATCACGACGTAAAAAAAACCGAAAAAAAAAATCGGAGGAGCCTGCCGAAGATGAGGCCATTACGGCTCACCTTTAGAAGTCCTCCTCGGGATAGCGTCATTTAAATAACGAGGATCAGCACGTAGTAAAAAAAAAACCGGAGGAGCCTGCCGAAGATGAGACCATTACGGCTCGGCTTTAGGTGTCCTCCTCGGGATAGCGTCACTTAAAGAACGAGAGTCAGCACGATGTAAAAAAACCGGAAAAAAAATCAGAGGAGCCTGCCGAAGATGAGGCCATTATGGCTCGCCTTTAGGTGTCCTCCTCGGGTTAGCGTCATTTAAACAACGAGGGTCAGCACGTAGTAAAAAAAAATCGGAGGAGCCTGCCGAAGATGAGGCCATTACGGCTCGCCTTTAGGTGTCCTCCTCGGGATAGCGTCATTTAAAGAACGAGAGTCAGCACGACATAAAAAAAAACTGGAAAAAAAATGGAGGAGCCTGTCGAAGATGAGGCCATTACGGCTCGACTTTTGGTGTCCTTCTCGGTTTAGCGTCATTTAAAGAACGAAGGTAAACACGACGTAAAAAAAATCGAAACAAAAAAAACAAGATGAGCCTGCCGAAGATAAGGCCATTACGGCTCGCCTTTAGGTGTCTTCCTCGGGATACCGTCATTTAAAGAACGAGAGTCATCACTACGTAAAAAAAACCAAAAAAAAAAATTGGAGGAGCCTGCCGAAGATGAGGCCATTACGGCCTGCCTTTAGGTGTCCTCCTCGGGATAGCGTCATTTAAACAACGAGGGTCAGCACGTAGTAAAAAAAAAACCGGAGGAGCCTGCCAAAGATGAGGCCATTACGGCTCGCCTTTAGGTGTCCTCCTCGGGATAGCGTCACTTAAAGAACGAGAGTCAGCACGATGTAAAAAAAACTGGAAAAAAAATGGAGGAGCCTGCCGAAGATGAGGCCATTACGGCTCGCCTTTTGGTGTCCTCCTCGGGTTAGCGTCATTTAAACAACGAGGGTCAGCACGTAGTAAAAAAAAATCGGAGGAGCCTGCCGAAGATGAGGCCATTACGGCTCGCCTTTAGGTGTCCTCCTCGGGATAGCGTCATTTAAAGAACGAGAGTCAGCACGACATAAAAAAAAACTGGAAAAAAAATGGAGGAGCCTGTCGAAGATGAGGCCATTACGGCTCGACTTTTGGTGTCCTTCTCGGTTTAGCGTCATTTAAAGAACGAAGGTAAACACGACGTAAAAAAAATCGAAACAAAAAAAACAAGATGAGCCTGCCGAAGATAAGGCCATTACGGCTCGCCTTTAGGTGTCTTCCTCGGGATACCGTCATTTAAAGAACGAGAGTCATCACTACCTAAAAAAAACCAAAAAAAAAAATTGGAGGAGCCTGCCGAAGATGAGGCCATTACGGCCTGCCTTTAGGTGTCCTCCTCGGGATAGCGTCATTTAAACAACGAGGGTCAGCACGTAGTAAAAAAAAAACCGGAGGAGCCTGCCAAAGATGAGGCCATTACGGCTCGCCTTTAGGTGTCCTCCTCGGGATAGCGTCACTTAAAGAACGAGAGTCAGCACGATGTAAAAAAAACTGGAAAAAAAATGGAGGAGTCTGCCGAAGATGAGGCCATTACGGCTCGCCTTTTGGTGTCCTCCTCGGTTTAGCGTCATTTAAAGAAAGAGGGTAAGCACAACGTAAAAAAATCGAGACAAAAAAAATAGGACGAGCCTGCCAAAGATAAGGCCATTACGGCTCGCCTTTAGGTGTCCTCCTCTGGATACCGTCATTTAAAGAACGAGAGTCATCATGACGTAAAAAAAACCGAAAAAAAAAATCAGAGGAGCCTGCCGAAGATGAGGCCATTACGGCTCACCTTTAGAAGTCCTCCTCGGGATAGCGTCATTTAAATAACGAGGGTCAGCACGTAGTAAAAAAAAAACCGGAGGAGCCTGCCGAAGATGAGACCATTACGGCTCGCCTTTAGGTGTCCTCCTCGGGATAGCGTCACTTAAAGAACGAGAGTCAGCACGATGTAAAAAAAACCGGAAAAAAAAATCGGAGGAGCCTGCCGAAGATGAGGCCATTACGGCTCGCCTTTAGGTGTCCTCCTCGGGATAGCGTCATTTAAACAACGAGGGTCAGCACGTAGTAAAAAAAAATCGGAGGAGCCTGCCGAAGATGAGGCCATTACGGCTCGCCTTTAGGTGTCCTCCTCGGGATAGCGTCATTTAAAGAACGAGAGTCAGCACGACATAAAAAAAAACTGGAAAAAAAATGGAGAAGCCTGCCGAAGATGAGGCCATTACGGCTCGACTTTTGGTGTCCTCCTCGGTTTAGCGTCATTTAAAGAACGAAGGTAAGCACGACGTAAAAAAAATCGAAACAAAAAAAAACAGGACGAGCCTGCCGAAGATAAGGCCATTACGGCTCGCCTTTAGGTGTCCTCCTCGGGATACCGTCATTTAAAGAACGAGAGTCATCAGGACGTAAAAAAAACGAAAAAAAATTGGAGGAGCCTGCCGAAGATGATGCCATTACGGCTCCCCTTTAGGTGTCCTCCTCGGGATAGCGTCATTTAAACAACGAGGGTCAGCACATAATAAAAAAAAAAACCGGAGGAGCCTGCCGAAGATGAGACCATTACGGCTCGCCTTTAGGTGTCCTCCTCGGGATAGCGTCACTTAAAGAACGAGAGTCAGCACGACATAAAAAAAAACTGGAAAAAAAATGGAGGAGCCTGTCGAAGATGAGGCCATTACGGCTCGACTTTTGGTGTCCTTCTCAGTTTAGCGTCATTTAAAGAACGAAGGTAAACACGACGTAAAAAAAATCGAAACAAAAAAAACAAGATGAGACTGCCGAAGATAAGGCCATTACGGCTCGCCTTTAGGTGTCCTCCTCGGGATACCATCATTTAAAGAACGAGAGTCATCACGACGTAAAAAAAACCGAAAAAAAAAATCGGAGGAGCCTGCCGAAGATGAGGCCATTACGGCTCACCTTTAGAAGTCCTCCTCGGGATAGCGTCATTTAAATAACGAGGGTCAGCACGTAGTAAAAAAAAAACCGGAGGAGCCTGCCGAAGATGAGACCATTACGGCTCGCCTTTAGGTGTCCTCCTCGGGATAGCGTCACTTAAAGAACGAGAGTCAGCACGATGTAAAAAAAACCGGAAAAAAAAATCGGAGGAGCCTGCCGAAGATGAGGCCATTACGGCTCGCCTTTAGGTGTCCTCCTCGGGATAACGTCATTTAAACAACGAGGGTCAGCACGTAGTAAAAAAAAATCGGAGGAGCCTACCGAAGATAAGGCCATTACGGCTCGCCTTTAGGTGTCCTCCTCGGGATAGCGTCATTTAAAGAACGAGAGTCAGCACGACATAAAAAAAAACCGGAAAAAAAATGGAGAAGCCTGCCGAAGATGAGGCCATTACGGCTCGACTTTTGGTGTCCTCCTCGGTTTAGCGTCATTTAAAGAACGAAGGTAAGCACGACGTAAAAAAAATCGAAACAAAAAAAAACAGGACGAGCCTGCCGAAGATAAGGCCATTACGGCTCGCCTTTAGGTGTCCTCCTCGGGATACCGTCATTTAAAGAACGAGAGTCATCAGGACGTAAAAAAAACCAAAAAAAATTGGAGGAGCCTGCCGAAGATGATGCCATTACGGCTCGCCTTTAGGTGTCCTCCTCGGGATAGCGTCATTTAAACAACGAGGGTCAGCACATAGTAAAAAAAAAAACCGGAGGAGCCTGCCGAAGATGAGACCATTACGGCTCGCCTTTAGGTGTCCTCCTCGGGATAGCGTCACTTAAAGAACGAGAGTCAGCACGACATAAAAAAAACTGGAAAAAAAATGGAGGAGCCTGTCGAAGATGAGGCCATTACGGCTCGACTTTTGGTGTCCTTCTCGGTTTAGCGTCATTTAAAGAACGAAGGTAAACACGACGTAAAAAAAATCGAAACAAAAAAAACAAGATGAGCCTGCCGAAGATAAGGCCATTACGGCTCGCCTTTAGGTGTCCTCCTCGGGATACCATCATTTAAAGAACGAGAGTCATCACGACGTAAAAAAAACCGAAAAAAAAAATCGGAGGAGACTGCCGAAGATGAGGCCATTACGGCTCACCTTTAGAAGTCCTCCTCGGGATAGCGTCATTTAAATAACGAGGGTCAGCACGTAGTAAAAAAAAAACCGGAGGAGCCTGCCGAAGATGAGACCATTACGGCTCGCCTTTAGGTGTCCTCCTCGGGATAGCGTCACTTAAAGAACGAGAGTCAGCACGATGTAAAAAAAACCGGAAAAAAAAATCGGAGGAGCCTGCCGAAGATGAGGCCATTACGGCTCGCCTTTAGGTGTCCTCCTCGGGATAACGTCATTTAAACAACGAGGGTCAGCACGTAGTAAAAAAAAATCGGAGGAGCCTACCGAAGATGAGGCCATTACGGCTCGCCTTTAGGTGTCCTCCTCGGGATAGCGTCATTTAAAGAACGAGAGTCAGCACGACATAAAAAAAAACCGGAAAAAAAATGGAGAAGCCTGCCGAAGATGAGGCCATTACGGCTCGACTTTTGGTGTCCTCCTCGGTTTAGCGTCATTTAAAGAACGAAGGTAAGCACGACGTAAAAAAAATCGAAACAAAAAAAAACAGGACGAGCCTGCCGAAGATAAGGCCATTACGGCTCGCCTTTAGGTGTCCTCCTCGGGATACCGTCATTTAAAGAACGAGAGTCATCAGGACGTAAAAAAAACGAAAAAAAATTGGAGGAGCCTGCCGAAGATGATGCCATTACGGCTCGCCTTTAGGTGTCCTCCTCGGGATAGCGTCATTTAAACAACGAGGGTCAGCACATAGTAAAAAAAAAAACCGGAGGAGCCTGCCGAAGATGAGACCATTACGGCTAGCCTTTAGGTGTCCTCCTCGGGATAGCGTCAGTCAGCACGATGTAAAAAAAAACCGAAAAAAAAAATTGGAGGAGCCTGCCGAAGATGAGGCCATTACGGTTCGCCTTTAGGTGTCCTCCTCGGGATAGCGTCATTTAAACAACGAGGGTCAGCACATAGTAAAAAAAATCGGAGGAGCCTGCCGAAGATGAGGCCATTACGGCTCGCCTTTAGGTGTCCTCCTCGGGATAGCGTCATTTAAAGAACGAGAGTCAGCACGACATAAAAAAAACCGGAAAAAAAATGGAGGAGCCTGCCGAAGATGAGGCCATTACGGCTCGACTTTTGGTGTCCTCCTCGGTTTAGCGTCATTTTAAGAACGAAGGTAAGCACGACGTAAAAAAAAAATCGAAACAAAAAAAACAGGACGAGCCTGCCGAAGCTAAGGCCATTACGGCTCGCCATTAGGTGTCCTCCTCGGGATACCGTCATTTAAAGAACGAGAGTCATCACGACGTAAAAAAAACCGAAAAAAAAATTAGAGGAGCCTGCCGAAGATGAGGCCATTACGGCTCGCCTTTAGGTGTCCTCCTCGGGATTGCATCATTTAAACAACGAGGGTCAGCACGTAGTAAAAAAAAAACCGGAGGAGCCTGCCAAAGATGAGGCCATTACGGCTCGCCTTTAGGTGTCCTCCTCGGGATAGCGTCACTTAAAGAACGAGAGTCAGCACGATATAAAAAAAACTGGAAAAAAATGGAGGAGCTTGCCGAAGATGAGGCCATTACGGCTCGCCTTTTGGTGTCCTCCACGGTTTAGCGTCATTTAAAGAACGAGGTTAAGCACAACGTAAAAAAAAATCGAAACAAAAAAAATAGGACGAGCCTGCCAAAGATAAGGCCATTACGGCTCGCCTTTAGGTGTCCTCCTCGGGATACCATCATTTAAAGAACGAGAGTCATCACGACGTAAAAAAAAACCGAAAAAAAAATTAGAGGAGCCTGCCGAAGATGAGGCCATTACGGCTCGCCTTTAGGTGTCCTCCTCGGGATAGCGTCATTTAAACAACGAGGGTCAGCACGTAGTAAAAAAAAAACCGGAGGAGCCTGCCAAAGATGAGGCCATTACGGCTCGCCTTTAGGTGTCCTCCTCGGGATAGCGTCACTTAAAGAACGAGAGTCAGCACGATATAAAAAAAACTGGAAAAAAAATGGAGGAGCCTGTCGAAGATGAGGCCATTACGGCTCGCCTTTTGGTGTCCTCCTCGGTTTAGCGTCATTTAAAGAACGAGGGTAAGCACAACGTAAAAAAAATCGAAACAAAAAAAATAGGACGAGCCTGCCAAAGATAAGGCCATTACGGCTCGCCTTTAGGTGTCCTCCTCGGGATACCATCATTTAAAGAACGAGAGTCATCACGACGTAAAAAAAACCGAAAAAAAATATTCGATGAGCCTTTCGAAGATGAGGCCATTACGGCTCGCCTTTAGATGTCCTCCTCGGGATAGCGTCATTTAAACAACGAGGGTCAGCACGTAGTAAAAAAAAGCCGGAGGAGCCTGCCGAAGATGAGACCATTACGGCTCGCCTTTAGGTGTCCTCCTCGGGATAGCGTCATTTAAAGAACGAGAGTCAGCACGACATAAAAAAAAACCGGAAAAAAAATGGAGGAGCCTGCCGAAGATGAGGCCATTACGGCTCGACTTTTGGTGTCCTCCTCGGTTTAGCGTCATTTAAAGAACGAAGGTAAGCACGACGTAAAAAAAAATCGAAACAAAAAAAACAGGACGAGCCTGCCGAAGATAAGGCCATTACGGCTCGCCTTTAGGTGTCCTCCTCGGGATACCGTCATTTAAAGAACAAGAGTCATCACGACGTAAAAAAAACCGAAAAAAAAATTGGATGAGCCTGCCGAAGATGAGGCCATTACGGCTCGCCTTTAGGTGTCCTTCTCGGGATAGCGTCATTTAAACAACGAGGGTCAGCACGTAGTAAAAAAAAACCGGACGAGCCTGCCAAAGATGAGGCCATTACGGCTCGCCTTTAGGTGTCCTCCTCGGGATAGCGTCATTTAAAGAACGAGAGTCAGCACGATGTAAAAAAAACTAGAAAAAAAATGGAGGAGCCTGCCGAAGATGAGGCCATTACGGCTCGCCTTTTGGTGTCCTCCTCGGTTTAGCGTCATTTAAAGAACGAGGGTAAGCACAACGTAAAAAAATCGAGAAAAAAAAATAGGACGAGCCTGCCAAAGATACGGCCATTACGGCTCGCCTTTAGGTGTCCTCCTCTGGATACCGTCATTTAAAGAACGAGGGTCATCACGACGTAAAAAAAACCGAAAAAAAAAATCGGAGGAGCCTGCCGAAGATGATGCCATTACGGCTCACCTTTAGGTGTCCTCCTCGGGATAGGGTCATTTAAATAACGAGGGTCAGCACATAGTAAAAAAAAACCGGAGGAGCCTGCCGAAGATGAGACCATTACGGCTTGCCTTTAGGTGTCCTCCTCGGGATAGCGTCACTTAAAGAACGAGAGTCAGCACGATGTAAAAAAAACCGGAAAAAAAAATTGGAGGAGCCTGCCGAAGATGAAGCCATTACGGCTCGCCTTTAGGTGTCCTCCTCGGGATAGCGTCATTTAAACAACGAGGGTCAGCACGTAGTAAAAAAAAATCGGAGGAGCCTGCCGAAGATGAGGCCATTACGGCTCGCCTTTAGGTGTCCTCCTCGGGATAGCGTCATTTAAACAACGAGGGTCAGCACGTAGTAAAAAAAAAACCGGAGGAGCCTGCCAAAGATGAGGCCATTACGGCTCGCCTTTAGGTGTCCTCCTCGGGATAGCGTCACTTAAAGAACGAGAGTCAGCACGATATAAAAAAAAACTGGAAAAAAAATGGAGGAGCTTGCCGAAGATGAGGCCATTACGGCTCGCCTTTTGCTGTCCTCCACGGTTTAGCGTCATTTAAAGAACGAGGTTAAGCACAACGTAAAAAAAATCGTAACAAAAAAAATAGGACGAGCCTGCCAAAGATAAGGCCATTACGGCTCGCCTTTAGGTGTCCTCCTCGGGATACCATCATTTAAAGAACGAGAGTCATCACGACGTAAAAAAAACCGAAAAAAAAAATTAGAGGAGCCTGCCGAAGATGAGGCCATTACGGCTCGCCTTTAGGTGTCCTCCTCGGGATAGCGTCATTTAAACAACGAGGGTCAGCACGTAGTAAAAAAAAAACCGGAGGAGCCTGCCAAAGATGAGGCCATTACGGCTCGCCTTTAGGTGTCCTCCTCGGGATAGCGTCACTTAAAGAACGAGAGTCAGCACGATATAAAAAAAACTGGAAAAAAAATGGAGGAGCCTGCCGAAGATGAGGCCATTACGGCTCGCCTTTTGGTGTCCTCCTCGGTTTAGCGTCATTTAAAGAACGAGGGTAAGCACAACGTAAAAAAATCGAGACAAAAAAAATAGGATGAGCCTGCCAAAGATAAGGCCATTACGGCTCGCCTTTAGGTGTCCTCCTCGGGATACCATCATTTAAAGAACGAGAGTCATCACGACGTAAAAAAAACCGAAAAAAAATATCGGATGAGCCTTTCGAAGATGAGGCCATTACGGCTCGCCTTTAGGTGTCCTCCTCGGGATAGCGTCATTTAAACAACGAGGGTCAACACGTAGTAAAAAAAAACCGGAGGAGCCTGCCGAAGATGAGACCATTAAGGCTCGCCTTTAGGTGTCCTTCTCGGGATAGCGTCACTTAAAGAACGAGAGTCAGCACGATGTAAAAAAAACCGGAAAAAAAATCGGTGGAGCCTGCCGAAGATGAGGCCATTACGGCTCGCCATTAGGTGTCCTCCTCGGGATAGCGTCATTTAAACAACGAGGGTCAGTACGTAGTAAAAAAAATCGGAGGAGCCTGCCGAAGATGAGGCCATTACGGCTCGCCTTTAGGTGTCCTCCTCGGGATAGCGTCATTTAAAGAACGAGAGTCAGCACGACATAAAAAAAAACCGGAAAAAAAATGGAGGAGCCTGCCGAAGATGAGGCCATTACGGCTCGACTTTTGGTGTCCTCCTCGGTTTAGCGTCATTTAAAGAACGAAGGTAAGCATGACGTAAAAAAAAATCGAAACAAAAAAAACAGGACGAGCCTGCCGAAGATAAGGCCATTACGGCTCGCCTTTAGGTGTCCTCCTCGGGATACCGTCATTTAAAGAACAAGAGTCATCACGACGTAAAAAAAACCGAAAAAAAAATTGGATGAGCCTGCCGAAGATGAGGCCATTACGGCTCGCCTTTAGGTGTCCTTCTCGGGATAGCGTCATTTAAACAACGAGGGTCAGCACGTAGTAAAAAAAAACCGGAGGAGCCTGCCAAAGATGAGGCCATTACGGCTCGCCTTTAGGTGTCCTCCTCGGGATAGCGTCATTTAAAGAACGAGAGTTAGCACGATGTAAAAAAAACTAGAAAAAAAATGGAGGAGCCTGCCGAAGATGAGGCCATTACGGCTCGCCTTTTGGTGTCCTCCTCGGTTTAGCGTCATTTAAAGAACGAGGGTAAGCACAACGTAAAAAAATCGAGACAAAAAAAATAGGACGAGCCTGCCAAAGATAAGGCCATTACGGCTCACCTTTAGGTGTCCTCCTCTGGATACCGTCATTTAAAGAACGAGAGTCATCACGACGTAAAAAAAACCGAAAAAAAAAATCGGAGGAGCCTGCCGAAGATGAGGCCATTACGGCTCACCTTTAGGTGTCCTCCTCGGGATAGCGTCATTTAAATAACAAGGGTCAGCACGTAGTAAAAAAAAAACCGGAGGAGCCTGCCGAAGATGAGACCATTACGGCTCGCCTTTAGGTGTCCTCCTCGGGATAGCGTCACTTAAAGAACGAGAGTCAGCACGATGTAAAAAAAAACCGGAAAAAAAAATCGGAGGAGCCTGCCGAAGATGAGGCCATTACGGCTCGCCTTTAGGTGTCCTCCTCGGGATAGCGTCATTTAAACAACGAGGGTCAGCACGTAGTAAAAAAAAATCGGAGGAGCCTGCCGAAGATGAGGCCATTACGGCTCGCCTTTAGGTGTCCTCCTCGGGATAGCGTCATTTAAAGAACGAGAGTCAGCACGACATAAAAAAAACCGGAAAAAAAATGGAGAAGCCTGCCGAAGATGAGGCCATTACGGCTCGACTTTTGGTGTCCTCCTCGGTTTAGCGTCATTTAAAGAACGAAGGTAAGCACGACGTAAAAAAAATCGAAACAAAAAAAACAGGACGAGCCTGCCGAAGATAAGGCCATTACGGCTCGCCTTTAGGTGTCCTCCTCGGGATACCGTCATTTAAAGAACGAGAGACATCAGGACGTAAAAAAAACGAAAAAAAATTGGAGGAGCCTGCCGAAGATGATGCCATTACGGCTCGCCTTTAGGTGTCCTCCTCGGGATAGCGTCATTTAAACAACGAGGGTCAGCACGTAGTAAAAAAAAAAAACCGGAGGAGCTTGCCGAAGATGAGACCATTACGGTTCGCCTTTAGGTGTCCTCCTCGGGATAGCGTCAGTCAGCACGATGTAAAAAAAAACCGAAAAATTTAAAGAACGAGAGTCAGCACGACATAAAAAAAAACCGGAAAAAAAATGGAGGAGCCTGCCGAAGATGAGGCCATTACGGCTCGACTTTTGGTGTCCTCCTCGGTTTAGCGTCATTTTAAGAACGAAGGTAAGCTAGACGTAAAAAAAAATCGAAACAAAAAAAACAGGACGAGCCTGCCGAAGATAAGGCCATTATGGCTCGCCATTAGGTGTCCTCCTCGGGATACCGTCATTTAAAGAACGAGAGTCATCACGACGTAAAAAAAACCGAAAAAAAAATTAGAGGAGCCTGCCGAAGATGAGGCCATTACGGCTCGCCTTTAGGTGTCCTCCTCGGGATAGCGTCATTTAAACAACGAGGGTCAGCACGTAGTAAAAAAAAAACCGGAGGAGCCTGCCAAAGATGAGGCCATTACGGCTCGCCTTTAGGTGTCCTCCTCGAGATAGCGTCACTTAAAGAACGAGAGTCAGCACGATATAAAAAAAACTGGAAAAAAAATGGAGGAGCCTGCCGAAGATGAGGCCATTACGGCTCGCCTTTTGGTGTCCTCCACGGTTTAGCGTCATTTAAAGAACGAGGGTAAGCACAACGTAAAAAAAATTGAAACAAAAAAAATAGGACGAGCCTGCCAAAGATAAGGCCATTACGGCTCGCCTTTAGGTGTCCTCCTCGGGATACCATCATTTAAAGAACGAGAGTCATCACGACGTAAAAAAAACCGAAAAAAAAAATTAGAGGAGCCTGCCGAAGATGAGGCCATTACGGCTCGCCTTTAGGTGTCCTCCTCGGGATAGCGTCATTTAAACAACGAGGGTCAGCACGTAGTAAAAAAAAACCGGAGGAGCCTGCCAAAGATGAGGCCATTACGGCTCGCCTTTAGGTGTCCTCCTCGGGATAGAGTCACTTAAAGAACGAGAGTCAGCACGATATTAAAAAAACTGGAAAAAAAATGGAGGAGCCTGCCGAAGATGAGGCCATTACGGCTCGACTTTTGGTGTCCTCCTCGGTTTAGCGTCATTTAAAGAACGAGGGTAAGCACAACGTAAAAAAAATCGAAACAAAAAAAATAGGACGAGCCTGCCAAAGATAAGGCCATTACGGCTCGCCTTTAGGTGTCCTCCTCGGGATACCATCATTTAAAGAACGAGAGTCATCACGACGAAAAAAAAACCCAAAAAAAAAATTAGAGGAGCCTGCCGAAGATGAGGCCATTACGGCTCGCCTTTAGGTGTCCTACTCGGGATAGCGTCATTTAAACAACGAGGGTCAGCACGTAGTAAAAAAAAAACCAGAGGAGCCTGCCAAAGATGAGGCCATTACGGCTCGCCTTTAGGTGTCCTCCTCGGGATAGCGTCACTTAAAGAACGAGAGTCAGCACGATTTAAAAAAAACTGGAAAAAAAATAGAGGAGCCTGCCGAAGATGAGGCCATTACGGCTCGCTTTTTGGTGTCCTCCTCGGTTTAGCGTCATTTAAAGAACGAGGGTAAGCACAACGTAAAAAAAATCGAAACAAAAAAAATAGGACGAGCATGCCAAAGATAAGGCCATTACGGCTCGCCTTTAGGTGTCCTCCTCGGGATACCATCATTTAAAGAACGAGAGTCATCACGACGTAAAAAAAACCGAAAAAAAATATCGGAGGAGCCTTTCGAAGATGAGGCCATTACGGCTCGCCTTTAGGTGTCCTCCTCGGGATAGCGTCATTTAAACAATGAGGGTCAGCACGTAGTAAAAAAAAAACCGGAGGAGCCTGCCGAAGATGAGACCATTAGGGCTCGCCTTTAGGTGTCCTCCTCGGGATAGCGTCACTTAAAGAACGAGAGTCAGCACGATGTAAAAAAAACCGAAAAAAAAAATCGGAAGAGCCTGCCAAAGATGAGGCCATTATGGCCCGCCTTTAGGTGTCCTCCTCGGGATAGCGTCATTTAAAGAACGAGGGTCAGCACGTAGTAAAAAAAAATCGGAGGAGCCTGCCGAAGATGAGGCCATTACGGCTCGCCTTTAGGTGTCCTCCTCGGGATAGCGTCATTTAAAGAACGAGAGTCAGCACGACATAAAAAAAAAACCCGAAAAAAAATGGAGGAGCCTGCCGAAGATGAGGCCATTACGGCTCGACTTTTGGTGTCCTCCTCGGTTTACCGTCATTTAAAGAACGAAGGTAAGCACGACGTAAAAAAAAATCGAAACAAAAAAAACAGGACGAGCCTGCCGAAGATAAGGCCATTACGGCTCGCCTTTAGGTGTCCTCCTCGGGATAACGTCATTTAAATAACGAGAGTCATCACGACGTAAAAAAAAACCGAAAAAAAAAATTGGAGGAGCCTACCGAAGATGAGGCCATTACGGCTCGCCTTTAGGTGTCCTCCTCGGGATAGCGTCATTTAAACAACGAGGGTCAGCACGTAGTAAAAAAAACCGGAGGAGCCTGCCGAAGATGAGGCCATTACGGCTCGCCTTTAGGTGTCCTCCTCGGGATAGCGTCACTAAAAGAACGAGAGTCAGCACGACCTAAAAAAAACTGGAAAAAAAATGGATGAGCCTTTCAAAAATTGAGGCCATTACGGCTCGCCTTTTGGTGACCTCCTCGGTTTAGCGTCATTTAAAGAACGAGGGTCAGCTCGACGTAAAAAAAACCGGAAAAAAACAAGAGGAGCCTACCGAAGATGAGGCCATTACGGCTCGCCTTTAGGTGTCCTCCTCGGTTTAGCGTTATTTAAAGAACGAGGGTAAGCACGACGTAAAAAAAAAAACCGAAAAAAAAACAGGAGGGGCCTGCCGAAGATGAGGCCATTACGGCTCGCCTTTAGGTGTCCTCCTTGGGATGCGTCATTTAAAGAACGAGAGTCATCACGACGTAAAAAAAACCGGAAAAAAAAATCGGAGGAGCCTGCCGAAGATGAGGCCATTACGGCTCACCTTTAGGTGTCCTCCTCGGGATAGCGTCATTTAAACAACGAGGTTCAGCACGTAGTAAAAAAAAACGGGAGGAGCCTGCCGAAGATGAGACCATTACGGCTCGCCTTTAGGTGTCCTCCTCGGGATAGCATCACTTAAAGAACGAGAGTCAGCACGACATAAAAAAAAACTGGAAAAAAAATGGAGGAGCCTGCCGAAGATGAGGCCATTACGGCTCGACTTTTGGTGTCCTCCTCGGTTTAGCGTCATTTAAAGAACGAAGGTAAGCACGACGTAAAAAAAAATCGAAACAAAAAAAACAGGACGAGCCTGCCGAAGATAAGGCCATTACGGCTCGCCTTTATGTGTCCTCCTCGGGAAAACGTCATTTAAATAACGAGAGTCTTCACGACGTAAAAAAAAACCGAAAAAAAAAATTGGAGGAGCCTACCGAAGATGAGGCCATTACGGCTCGCCTTTAGGTGTCATCCTCGGGATAGCGTCATTTAAACAACGAGGGTCAGCACGTAGTAAAAAAAAACCGGAGGAGCCTGCCGAAGATGAGGCCATTACGGCTCGCCTTTAGGTGTCCTCCTCGGGATAGCGTCACTAAAAGAACGAGAGTCAGCACGACCTAAAAAAAACTGGAAAAAAAATGGATGAGCCTTTCAAAAATTGAGGCCATTACGGCTCGCCTTTTGGTGACCTCCTCGGTTTAGCGTCATTTAAAGAACGAGGGTCAGCTCGACGTAAAAAAAACCGGAAAAAAACAAGAGGAGCCTGCCGAAGATGAGGCCATTACGGCTCGCCTTTAGGTGTCCTCCTCGGTTTAGCGTTATTTAAAGAACGAGGGTAAGCACGACGTAAAAAAAAAACCGAAAAAAAAAACAGGAGGGGCCTGCCGAAGATGAGGCCATTACGGCTCGCCTTTAGGTGTCCTCCTTGGGATGCGTCATTTAAAGAACGAGAGTCATCACGACGTAAAAAAAACCGGAAAAAAAATCGGAGGAGCCTGCCGAAGATGAGGCCATTACGGCTCGCCTTTAGGTGTCCTCCTCGGGATAGCGTCATTTAAACAACGAGGTTCAGCACGTAGTAAAAAAAAAACGGGAGGAGCCTGCCGAAGATGAGACCATTACGGCTCGCCTTTAGGTGTCCTCCTCGGGATAGCGTCACTTAAAGAACGAGAGTCAGCACGACATAAAAAAAAAAACCGGAAAAAAAATGGAGGAGCCTGCTGAAGATGAGGCCATTACGGCTCGACTTTTGGTGTCCTCCTCGGTTTAGCGTCATTTAAAGAGCGAAGGTAAGCACGACGTAAAAAAAAATCGAAACAAAAAAAACAGGACGAGCCTGCCGAAGATAAGGCCATTACGGCTCGCCTTTATGTGTCCTCCTCGGGAAAACGTCATTTAAATAACGAGAGTCATCACGACGTAAAAAAAACCAGAATAAAAATCGGTGGAGCCTGCCGAAGATGAGGCCATTACGGCTCGCCATTAGGTGTCCTCCTCGGGATAGCGTCATTTAAACAACGAGGGTCAGCACGTAGTAAAAAAAATCGGAGGAGCCTGCCGAAGATGAGGCCATTACGGCTCGCCTTTAGGTGTCCTCCTCGGGATAGCGTCATTTAAAGAACGAGAGTCAGCACGACATAAAAAAAAACCGGAAAAATAATGGAGGAGCCTGCCGAAGATGAGGCCATTACGGCTCGACTTTTGGTGTCCTCCTCGGTTTAGCGTCATTTAAAGAACGAAGGTAAGCACGACGTAAAAAAAAATCGAAACAAAAAAAACAGGACGAGCCTGCCGAAGATAAGGCCATTACGGCTCGCCTTTAGGTGTCCTCCTCGGGATACCGTCATTTAAAGAACGAGAGTCATCACGACGTAAAAAAAACCGAAAAAAAAAATCGGAGGAGCCTGCCGAAGATGAGGCCATTACGGCTCGCCTTTAGGTGTCCTCCTCGGGATAGCGTCATTTAAACAACGAGGGTCAGCACGTAATAAAAAAAAAACCGGAGGAGCCTGCCGAAGATGAGACCATTAGGGCTCGCCTTTAGGTGTCCTCCTCGGGATAGCGTCACTTAAAGAACGAGAGTCAGCACGATGTAAAAAAAATCGGAAAAAAAAATCGGAGGAGCTTGCCGAAGATGAGGCCATTACGGCTCGCCTTTAGGTGTCCTCCTCAGGATAGCGTCATTTAAACAACGAGGGTCAGCACGTAGTAAAAAAAAATCGGAGGAGCCTGCCGTAGATGAGGCCATTACAGCTCGCCTTTAGGTGTCCTCCTCGGGATAGCGTCATTTAAACAACGAGGGTCAGCACGTAGTAAAAAAAAAACCGGAGGAGCCTGCCGAAGATGAGACCATTAGGGCTCGCCTTTAGGTGTCCTCCTCGGGATAGCGTCACTTAAAGAACGAGAGTCAGCACGATGTAAAAAAAACCGGAAAAAAAAATCGGAAGAGCCTGCCAAAGATGAGGCCATTACGGCCCGCCTTTAGGTGTCCTCCTCGGGATAGCATCATTTAAAGAACGAGGGTCAGCACGTAGTAAAAAAAAAACGGGAGGAGCCTGCCGAAGATGAGACCATTACGGCTCGCCTTTAGGTGTCCTCCTCGGGATAGCGTCACTTAAAGAACGAGAGTCAGCACGACATAAAAAAAAAACCGGAAAAAAAATGGAGGAGCCTGCCGAAGATGAGGCCATTACGGCTCGACTTTTGGTGTCCTCCTCGGTTTAGCGTCATTTAAAGAACGAAGGTAAGCACGACGTAAAAAAAAATCGAAACAAAAAAAACAGGACGAGCCTGCCGAAGATAAGGCCATTACGGCTCGCCTTTATGTGTCCTCCACGGGAAAACGTCATTTAAATAACGAGAGTCATCACGACGTAAAAAAAACCGGAAAAAAAAATCGGTGGAGCCTGCCGAAGATGAGGCCATTACGGCTCGCCATTAGGTGTCCTCCTCGGGATAGCGTCATTTAAACAACGAGGGTCAGCACGTAGTAAAAAAAATCGGAGGAGCCTGCCGAAGATGAGGCCATTACGGCTCGCCTTTAGGTGTCCTCCTCGGGATAGCGTCATTTAAAGAACGAGAGTCAGCACGACATAAAAAAAACCGGAAAAAAACGGAGGAGCCTGCCGAAGATGAGGCCATTACGGCTCGACTTTTGGTGTCCTCCTCGGTTTAGCGTCATTTAAAGAACGAAGGTAAGCACGACGTAAAAAAAAATCGAAACAAAAAAAACAGGACGAGCCTGCCGAAGATAAGGCCATTACGGCTCGCCTTTAGGTGTCCTCCTCGGGATACCGTCATTTAAAGAACGAGAGTCATCACGACGTAAAAAAAACCGAAAAAAAAAATCGGAGGAGCCTGCCGAAGATGAGGCCATTACGGCTCGCCTTTAGGTGTCCTCCTCGGGATAGCGTCATTTAAACAACGAGGGTCAGCACGTAGTAAAAAAAAACCGGAGGAGCCTGCCGAAGATGAGACCATTAGGGCTCGCCTTTAGGTGTCCTCCTCGGGATAGAGTCACTTAAAGAACGAGAGTCAGCACGATGTAAAAAAAATCGGAAAAAAAAATCGGAGGAGCTTGCCGAAGATGAGGCCATTACGGCTCGCCTTTAGGTGTCCTCCTCAGGATAGCGTCATTTAAACAACGAGGGTCAGCACGTAGTAAAAAAAAATCGGAGGAGCCTGCCGAAGATGAGGCCATTACAGCTCGCCTTTAGGTGTCCTCCTCGGGATAGCGTCATTTAAACAACGAGGGCCAGCACGTAGTAAAAAAAAAAACCGGAGGAGCCTGCCGAAGATGAGACCATTAGGGCTCGCCTTTAGGTGTCCTCCTCGGGATAGCGTCACTTAAAGAACGAGAGTCAGCACGATGTAAAAAAAACCGGAAAAAAAAATCGGAAGAGCCTGCCAAAGATGAGGCCATTACGGCCCGCCTTTAGGTGTCCTCCTCGGGATAGCGTCATTTAAAGAACGAGGGTCAGCACGTAGTAAAAAAAAACAGGAGGAGCCTGCCGAAGATGAGACCATTACGGCTCGCCTTTAGGTGTCCTCCTCGGGATAACGTCACTTAAAGAACGAGAGTCAGCACGACATAAAAAAAAAACCGGAAAAAAAATGGAGGAGCCTGCCGAAGATGAGGCCATTACGGCTCGACTTTTGGTGTCCTCCTCGGTTTAGCGTCATTTAAAGAACGAAGGTAAGCACGACGTAAAAAAAAATCGAAACAAAAAAAAAGCAGGACGAGCCTGCCGAAGATAAGGCCATTACGGCTCGCCTTTATGTGTCCTCCTCGGGAAAACGTCATTTAAATAACGAGAGTCATCACGACGTAAAAAAAAACCGAAAAAAAAATTGGAGGAGCCTACCGAAGATGAGGTCATTACGGCTCGCCTTTAGGTGTCCTCCTCGGGATAGCGTCATTTAAACAACGAGGGTCAGCACGTAGTAAAAAAAAACCGGAGGAGCCTGCCGAAGATGAGGCCATTACGGCTCGCCTTTAGGTGTCCTCCTCGGGATAGCGTCACTAAAAGAACGAGAGTCAGCACGACCTAAAAAAAACTGGAAAAAAAATGGAGGAGCCTTTCAAAAATTGAGGCCATTACGGCTCACCTTTTGGTGACCTCCTCGGTTTAGCGTCATTTAAAGAACGAGGGTCAGCTCGACGTAAAAAAAACCGGAAAAAAACAAGTGGAGCCTGCCGAAGATGAGGCCATTACGGCTCGCCTTTAGGTGTCCTCCTCGGTTTAGCGTTATTTAAAGAACGAGGGTAAGCACGACGTAAAAAAAAAAACCAAAAAAAAAAACAGGAGGAGCCTGCCGAAGATGAGGCCATTACGGCTCGCCTTTAGGTGTCCTCCTTGGGATGCGTCATTTAAAGAACGAGAGTCATCACGACGTAAAAAAAACCGGAAAAAAAAATCGGAGGAGCCTGCCGAAGATGAGGCCATTACGGCTCGCCTTTAGGTGTCCTCCTCGGGATAGCGTCATTTAAACAACGAGGGTCAGCACGTAGTAAAAAAAAACCGGAGGAGCCTGCCGAAGATGAGACCATTACGGCTCGCCTTTAGGTGTCCTCCTCGGGATAGCGTCACTTAAAGAACGAGAGTCAGCACGATGTAAAAAAAACCGGAAAAAAAATCGGAAGAGCCTGCCAAAGATGAGGCCAATACCGCTCGCCTTTAGGCGTCCTCCTCGGGATAGCGTCATTTAAAGAACGAGGGTCAGCACGTAGTAAAAAAAAATCGGAGGAGCCTGCCGAAGATGAGGCCATTACGGCTCGCCTTTAGGTGTCCTCCTCGGGATAGCGTCATTTAAAGAACGAGAGTCAGCACGACATAAAAAAAAAACCGGAAAAAAATGGAGGAGCCTGCCGAAGATGAGGCCATTACGGCTCGACTTTTGGTGTCCTCCTCGGTTTAGCGTCATTTAAAGAACGAAGGTAAGCACGACGTAAAAAAAAATCGAAACAAAAAAAACAGGACGAGCCTGCCGAAGATAAGGCCATCACGGCTCGCCTTTAGGTGTCCTCCTCGGGATAACGTCATTTAAATAACGAGAGTCATCACGACGTAAAAAAAAACCGAAAAAAAAATTGGAGGAGCCTACCGAAGATGAGGCCATTACGGCTCGCCTTTAGGTGTCCTCCTCGGGATAGCGTCATTTAAACAACGAGGGTCAGCACGTAGTAAAAAAAAACCGGAGGAGCCTGCCGAAGATGAGGCCATTACGGCTCGCCTTTAGGTGTCCTCCTCGGGATAGCGTCACTAAAAGAACGAGAGTCAGCACGACCTAAAAAAACTGGAAAAAAAATGGATGAGCCTTTCAAAAATTGAGGCCATTACGGCTCGCCTTTTGGTGACCTCCTCGGTTTAGCGTCATTTAAAGAACGAGGGTCAGCTCGACGTAAAAAAACCGGAAAAAAACAAGAGGAGCCTGCCGAAGATGAGGCCATTACGGCTCGCCTTTAGGTGTCCTCCTCGGTTTAGCGTTATTTAAAGAACGAGGGTAAGCACGACGTAAAAAAAAACCGAAAAAAAAAACAGGAGGAGCCTGCCGAAGATGAGGCCATTACGGCTCGCCTTTAGGTGTCCTCCTTGGGATGCGTCATTTAAAGAACGAGAGTCGTCACGACGTAAAAAAAACCGGAAAAAAAATCGGAGGAGCCTGCCGAAGATGAGGCCATTACGGCTCGCCTTTAGGTGTCCTCCTCGGGATAGCGTCATTTAAACAACGAGGTTCAGCACGTAGTAAAAAAAAAAACGGGAGGAGCCTGCCGAAGATGAGACCATTACGGCTCGCCTTTAGGTGTCCTCCTCGGGATAGCGTCACTTAAAGAACGAGAGTCAGCACGACATAAAAAAAAACCGGAAAAAAAATGGAGGAGCCTGCCGAAGATGAGGCCATTGCGGCTCGACTTTTGGTGTTCTCCTCGGTTTAGCGTCATTTAAAGAACGAAGGTAAGCACGACGTAAAAAAAAATCGAAACAAAAAAAACAGGACGAGCCTGCCGAAGATAAGGCCATTACGGCTCGCCTTTAGGTGTCCTCCTCGGGATAACGTCATTTAAATAACGAGAGTCATCACGACGTAAAAAAAAACTGAAAAAAAAAATTGGAGGAGCCTACCGAAGATGAGGCCATTACGGCTCGCCTTTAGGTGTCCTCCTCGGGATAGCGTCATTTAAACAACGAGGGTCAGCACATAGTAAAAAAAAACCGGAGGAGCCTGCCGAAGATGAGGCCATTACGGCTCGCCTTTAGGTGTCCTCCTCGGGATAGCGTCACTAAAAGAACGAGAGTCAGCACGACCTAAAAAAAACTGGAAAAAAAATAGAGGAGCCTTTCAAAAATTGAGGCCATTACGGCTCGCCTTTTGGTGACCTCCTCGGTTTAGCGTCATTTAAAGAACGAGGGTCAGCTCGACGTAAAAAAAACCGGAAAAAAAAATAGGAGGAGCCTGCCAAAGATGAGGCCATTACGGCTCGCCTTTAGGTGTCCTCCTCGGTTTAGCGTTATTTAAAGAACGAGGGTAAGCACGACGTAAAAAAAAACCGAAAAAAAAAATAGGAGGAGCCTGCCAAAGATGAGGCCATTACGGCTCGCCTTTAGGTGTCCTCCTTGGGATGCGTCATTTAAAGAACGAGAGTCATCACGACGAAAAAAAACCGGAAAAAAAAATCGGAGGAGCCTGCCGAAGATGAGGCCATTACGGCTCGCCTTTAGGTGTCCTCCTCGGGATAGCCTCATTTAAACAACGAGGGTCAGCACGTAGTAAAAAAAAAATGGGAGGAGCCTGCCGAAGATGAGACCATTACGGCTCGCCTTTAGGTGTCCTCCTCGGGATAGCGTCACTTAAAGAACGAGAGTCAGCACGATGTAAAAAAAAAACCGGAAAAAAAAATCTGAAGAGCCTGCCAAAGATGAGGCCATTACGGCTCGCCTTTAGGTGTCCTCCTCAGGATTACGTCATTTAAAGAACGAGGGTCAGCACGTAGTAAAAAAAAATCGGAGGAGCCTGCCGAAGATGAGGCCATTACGGCTCGCCTTTAGGTGTCCTCCTCGGGATAGCGTCATTTAAAGAACGAGAGTCAGCACGACATAAAAAAAAACCGGAAAAAAAATGGAGGACCCTGCCGAAGATGAGGCCATTACGGCTCGACTTTTGGTGTCCTCCTCGGTTTAGCGTCATTTAAAGAACGAAGGTAAGCACGACGTAAAAAAAATTGAAACGAAAAAAACAGGACGAGCCTGCCGAAGATAAGGCCATTACGGCTTGCCTTTAGGTGTCCTCCTCGGGATACCGTCATTTAAAGAACGAGAGTCATCACGACGTAAAAAAAACCGAAAAAAAAAAATCGGAGGAGCCTGCCGAAGATGAGGCCATTACGGCTCGCCTTTAGGTGTCCTCCTCGGGATAGCGTCATTTAAACAACGAGGGTCAGCACGTAGTAAAAAAAAACCGGAGGAGCCTGCCGAAGATGAGACCATTACGGCTCGCCTTTAGGTGTCCTCCTCGGGATAGCGTCACTTCAAGAACGAGAGTCAGCACGATGTAAAAAAAACCGGAAAAAAAAATCGGAAGAGCCTGCCAAAGATGAGGCCATTACGGCTCGCCTTTAGGTGTCCTCCTCAAGATAGCGTCATTTAAAGAACGAGGGTCAGCATGTAGTAAAAAAAAATCGGAGGAGCCTGCCGAAGATGAGGCCATTACGGCTCGCCTTTAGGTGTCCTCCTCGGGATAGCGTCATTTAAAGAACGAGAGTCAGCACGACATAAAAAAAAACCGAAAAAAAAATGGAGGAGCCTGCCGAAGATGAGGCCATTACGGCTCGACTTTTGGTGTCCTCCTCGGTTTAGCGTCATTTAAAGAACGAAGGTAAGCACGACGTAAAAAAAAATCGAAACAAAAAAAACAGGACGAGCCTGCCGAAGATAAGGCCATTATGGCTCGCCTTTAGGTGTCCTCCTCGGGATAACGTCATTTAAATAACGAGAGTCATCACGACGTAAAAAAAAACAGAAAAAAAAAAATTGGAGGAGCCTACCGAAGATGAGGCCATTACGGCTCGCCTTTAGGTGTCCTCCTCGGGATAGCGTCATTTAAACAACGAGGGTCAGCACGTAGTAAAAAAAAACCGGAGGAGCCTGCCGAAGATGAGGCCATTACGGCTCGCCTTTAGGTGTCCTCCTCGGGATAGCGTCACTAAAAGAACGAGAGTCAGCACGACCTAAAAAAAACTGGAAAAAAAATGGAGGATCCTGCCGAAGATGAGGCCATTACGGCTCGCCTTTTGGTGACCTCCTCGGTTTAGCGTCATTTATAGAACGAAGGTCAGCTCGACGTAAAAAAAACCGGAAAAAAAAGAAGAGGAGCCTGCCGAAGATGAGGCCATTACGGCTCGCCTTTAGGTGTCCTCCTCGGTTTAGCGTTATTTAAAGAACGAGGGTAAGCCCGACGTAAAAAAAAACCGAAAAAAAAAACAGGAGGAGCCTCCCGAAGATGAGGCCATTACGGCTCGCCTTTAGGTGTCCTCCTTGGGATGCGTCATTTAAAGAACGAGAGTCATCACGACGTAAAAAAAACCGGAAAAAAAAATCGGAGGAGCCTGCCGAGGATGAGGCCATTACGGCTCGCCTTTAGGTGTCCTCCTCGATATAGCGTCATTTAAACAACGAGGGTCAGCACGTAGTAAAAAAATCGGAAGAGCATACCGAAGATGAGGCCATTACGGCTCGCCTTTAGGTGTCCTTCTCGGGATAGCGTCATTTAAAGAACGAGAGTCAGCACGACGTAAAAAAAAAACCGGAAAAAAAATGGAGGAGCCTGCCGAAGATGAGGCCATTACGGCTCGACTTTTGGTGTCCTCCTCGGTTTAGCGTCATTTAAAGAACGAAGGTAAGCACGGCGTAAAAAAAATTGAAACAAAAAAAACAGGACGAGCCTGCCGAAGATAAGGCCATTACGGCTCGCCTTTAGGTGTCCTCCTCGGGATACCGTCATTTAAAGAACGAGAGTCATCACGACGTAAAAAAAACCGAAAAAAAAATTGGAGGAGCCTGCCGAAGATGAGGCCATTACGGCTCGCCTTTAGGTGTCCTCCTCGCGATAGCGTCATTTAAAAAACGAGGGTCAGCATGTAGTAAAAAAAAATCCGGAGGAGCCTGCCGAAGATGAGGCCATTACGGCTCGCCTTTAGGTGTCCTCCTCGGGATAGCGTCACTTAAAGAACGAGAGTCAGCACGATGTAAAAAAAACTGGAAAAAAAATGGAGGAGCCTGCCGAAGATGAGGCCATTACGGCTCGCCTTTTGGTGTCCTCCTCGGTTTAGCGTCATTTAAAGAACGAGGGTAAGCACGACGTAAAAAAAATCGAAACAAAAAAAATATGACGAGCCTGCCGTAGATAAGGCCATTACGGTTCGCCTTTAGGTGTCCTCCTCGGGATAACGTCATTTAAACAACGAGGGTCAGCACGTAGTAAAAAAAAAAACCGAAAAAAAATACAGGCGGAGCCTACCGAAGATGAGGCCATTATGGCTCGCCTTTAGGTGTCTTCCTTGGCATAGCGTCATTTAAAGAACGAGGGTCAGCACGACGTAAAAAAAACCGAAAAAAAAAAATCGGAGGAGCCTGCAAAAGATTAGGCCATTTCTGCTCGCCTTTAGGTGTCCTCCTAGGGATAACGTCATTTAAACAACGAGGGTCAGCACGTAGTTAAAAAAAAACCGGAGGAGCCTGCCGAAGATGAGGCCATTACGGCTCGCGTTTAGGTGTCCTCCTCGGGATAGCGTCACTAAAAGAACGAGAGTCAGCACGATCTAAAATAAACTGGAAAAAAAATGGAGGGGCCTGCCGAAGATGAGGCCATTACGGCTCGCCTTTAGGTGTCCTCCTCGGGATAGCGTCATTTAAACAACGAGGGTCAGCACGTAGTAAAAAAAAAACCGGAGGAGCCTGTCGAAGATGAGACCATTACGGCTCGCCTTTAGGTGTCCTCCTCGGGATAGCGTCACTTAAAGAACGAGAGTCAGCACGATGTAAAAAAAACCGGAAAAAAAAATCGGAAGAGCCTGCCAAAGATGAGGCCATTACGGCTCGCCTTTAGGTGTCCTCCTCGGGATAGCGTCATTTAAAGAACGAGGGTCAGCACGTAGTAAAAAAAAATTGGAGGAGCCTGCCGAAGATGAGGCCATTACGGCTCGCCTTTAGGTGTCCTCCTCGGGATAGCGTCATTTAAAGAACGAGAGTCAGCACGACATAAAAAAAAATCGGAAAAAAAATGGAGGAGCCTGCCGAAGATGAGGCCATTACGGCTCGACTTTTGGTGTCCTCCTCGGTTTAGCGTCATTTAAAGAACGAAGGTAAGCACGACGTAAAAAAAAATCGAAACAAAAAAAACAGGACGAGCCTGCCGAAGATAAGGCCATTACGGCTCGCCTTTAGGTGTCCTCCTCGGGATAACGTCATTTAAATAACGAGAGTCATCACGACGTAAAAAAAAACCGAAAAAAAAATTGGAGGAGCCTACCGAAGATGAGGCCATTACGGCTCGCCTTTAGGTGTCCTCCTCGGGATAGCGTCATTTAAACAACGAGGGTCAGCACGTAGTAAAAAAAACCGGAGGAGCATGCCGAAGATGAGGCCATTACGGCTCGCCTTTAGGTGTCCTCCTCGGTATAGCGTCACTAAAAGAACGAGAGTCAGCACGACCTAAAAAAAACTGGAAAAAAAATGGAGGAGCCTGCCGAAGATGAGGCCATTACGGCTCGACTTTTGGTGTCCTCCTCGGTTTAGCGTCATTTAAAGAACGAAGGTAAGCACGACGTAAAAAAAAATCGAAACAAAAAAAACAGGACGAGCCTGCCGAAGATAAGGCCATTACGGCTCGCCTTTAGGTGTCCTCCTCGGGATAACGTCATTTAAATAACGAGAGTCATCACGACGTAAAAAAAAACCGAAAAAAAAATTGGAGGAGCCTACCGAAGATGAGGCCATTACGGCTCGCCTTTAGGTGTCCTCCTCGGGATAGCGTCATTTAAACAACGAGGGTCAGCACGTAGTAAAAAAAACCGGAGGAGCATGCCGAAGATGAGGCCATTACGGCTCGCCTTTAGGTGTCCTCCTCGGTATAGCGTCACTAAAAGAACGAGAGTCAGCACGACCTAAAAAAAACTGGAAAAAAAATGGAGGATCCTGCCGAAGATGAGGCCATTACGGCTCGCCTTTTGGTGACCTCCTCGGTTTAGCGTCATTTAAAGAACGAAGGTCAGCTTGACATAAAAAAAAACCGGAAAAAAAAGAAGAGGAGCCTGCCGAAGATGAGGCCATTACGGCTCGCCTTTAGGTGTCCTCCTCGGTTTAGCGTTATTTAAAGAACGAGGGTAAGCACGACGTAAAAAAAAAACCGAAAAAAAAAATAGGAGGAGCCTACCGAAGATGAGGCCATTACGGCTCGCCTTTAGGTGTCCTTCTCGGGATAGCGTCATTTAAAGAACGAGAGTCAGCACGACGTAAAAAAAACTGGAAAAAAAATGGAGGAGCCTGCCGAAGATGAGGCCATTACGGCTCGCCTTTTGGTGTCCTCCTCGGTTTAGCGTCATTTAAAGAACGAGGGTAAGCACGACGTAAAAAAAATCGAAACAAAAAAAATAGGACGATCCTGCCGTAGATAAGGCCATTACGGCTTGCCTTTAGGTGTCCTCCTCGGGATAGCGTCATTTAAACAACGAGGGTCAGCACGTAGTAAAAAAAAAACCGAAAAAAAATATAGGCGGAGCCTACCGAAGATGAGGCCATTATGGCTCGCCTTTAGGTGTCTTCCTTGGCATAGCGTCATTTAAAGAACGAGGGTCAGCACGACGTAAAAAAAACCGAAAAAAAAAATCGGAGGAGCCTGCAAAAGATTAGGCCATTTCTGCTCGCCTTTAGGTGTCCTCCTAGGGATAGCGTCATTTAAACAACGAGGGTCAGTACGTAGTTAAAAAAAAACCGGAGGAGCCTGCCGAAGATGAGGCCATTACGGCTCGCGTTTAGGTGTCCTCCTCGGGATAGCGTCACTAAAAGAACGAGAGTCAGCACGACCTAAAATAAACTGGAAAAAAAAATGGAGGAGCCTGCCGAAGATGAGGCCATTACGGCTCGCCTTTTGGTGACCTCCTCGGTTTAGCGTCATTTAAAGAACGAAGGTCAGCTCGACGTAAAAAAAATTGGAAAAAAAAGAAGAGGAGCCTGCCGAAGATGAGGCCATTACGGCTCGGCTTTAGGTGTCCTCCTCGGTTTAGCGTTATTTAAAGAACGAGGGTAAGCACGACGTAAAAAAAAAACCGAAAAAAAAAATAGGAGGAGCCTGCTGAAGATGAGGCCATTACGGCTCGCCTTTAGGTGTCCTCCTTGGGATGCGTCATTTAAAGAACGAGAGTCATCACGACGTAAAAAAAACCGAAAAAAAAATCGGAGGAGCCTGCCGAATATGAGGCCATTACGGCTCGCCTTTAGGTTTCCTCCTCGGGATAGCGTCATTTAAACAACGAGGGTCAGCACGTAGTAAAAAAATCGGAGGAGCCTACCGAAGATGAGGCCATTACGGCTCGCCTTTAGGTGTCCTTCTCGGGATAGCGTCATTTAAAGAACGAGAGTCAGCACGACGTAAAAAAAAAACTGGAAAAAAAATGGAGGAGCCTGCCGAAGATGAGGCCATTACGGCTCGACTTTTGGTGTCCTCCTCGGTTTAGCGTCATTTAAAGAACGAAGGTAAGCACGACGTAAAAAAAATTGAAACAAAAAAAATAGGACGAGCCTGCCGAAGATAAGGCCATTACGGCTCGCCTTTAGGTGTCCTCCTCGGGATACCGTCATTTAAAGAACGAGAGTCATCACGACGTAAAAAAACCGAAAAAAAAAATTGGAGGAGCCTGCCGAAGATGAGGCCATTACGGCTCGCCTTTAGGTGTCCTCCTCGGGATAGCGTCATTTAAAAAACGAGGGTCAGCATGTAGTAAAAAAAAATCCGGAGGAGCCTGCCGAAGATGAGGCCATTATGACTCGCCATTAGGTGTCCTCCTCGGGATAGCGTCACTTAAAGAACGAGAGTCAGCACGATGTAAAAAAAACTGGAAAAAAAATGGAGGAGCCTGCCGAAGATGAGGCCATTACGGCTCGCCTTTTGGTGTCCTCCTCGGGATAGCGTCATTTAAACAAGGAGGGTCAGCACGTAGTAAAAAAAAACCGGAAAAAAATACAGGCGGAGCCTACCGAAGACGAGGCCATTATGGCTCGCCTTTAGGTGTCTTCCTTGGCATAGCGTCATTTAAAGAACGAGGGTCAGCACGACGTAAAAAAAACCGAAAAAAAAAAATCGGAGGAGCCTGCCAAAGATTAGGCCATTTCTGCTCGCCTTTAGGTGTCCTGCTAGGGATAGCGTCATTTAAACAACGAGGGTCAGCACGTAGTTAAAAAAAACCGGAGGAGCCTGCCGAAGATGAGGCCATTACGGCTCGCGTTTAGGTGTCCTCCTCGGGATAGCGTCACTAAAAGAACGAGAGTCAGCACGACCTAAAATAAACTGGAAAAAAAATGGAGGAGCCTGCCGAAGATGAGGCCATTACGGCTCGCCTTTAGGTGTCCTCCTCGGGATAGCGTCATTTAAACAACGAGGGTCAACACGTAGTAAAAAAAAAACCGGAGGAGCTTGCCGAAGATGAGACCATTACGGCTCGCCTTTAGGTGTCCTCCTCGGGATAGCGTCACTTAAAGAACGAGAGTCAGCACGATGTAAAAAAAACCGGAAAAAAAAAATCGGAAGAGCCTGCCAAAGATGAGGCCATTACGGCTCGCCTTTAGGTGTCCTCCTCGGGATAGCGTCATTTAAAGAACGAGGGTCAGCACGTAGTAAAAAAAATCGGTGGAGCCTGCCGAAGATGAGGCCATTACGGCTCGCCTTTAGGTGTCCTCCTCGGGATAGCGTCATTTAAAGAACGAGAGTCAGCACGACATAAAAAAAAAACCGGAAAAAAAATGGAGGAGCCTGCCGAAGATGAGGCCATTATGGCTCGACTTTTGGTGTCCTCCTCGGTTTAGCGTCATTTAAAGAACGAAGGTAAGCACGACGTAAAAAAAATCGAAACAAAAAAAACAGGACGAGCCTGTCGAAGATAAGGCCATTACGGCTCGCCTTTAGGTGTCCTCCTCGGGATAACGTCATTTAAATAACGAGAGTCATCACGACGTAAAAAAAAACTGAAAAAAGAAATTGGAGGAGCCTACCGAAGATGAGGCCATTACGGCTCGCCTTTAGGTGTCCTCCTCGGGATAGCGTCATTTAAACAACGAGGGTCAGCACGTAGTAAAAAAAAAACCGGAGGAGCCTGTCGAAGATGAGGCCATTACGGCTCGCCTTTAGGTGTCCTCCTCGGTATAGCGTCACTAAAAGAACGAGAGTCAGCACGACCTAAAAAAAACTGGAAAAAAATGGAGGATCCTGCCGAAGATGAGGCCATTACGGCTCGCCTTTTGGTGACCTCCTCGGTTTAGCGTCATTTAAAGAACGAAGGTCAGCTCGACGTAAAAAAAAACCGGAAAAAAAAGAAGAGGAGCCTGCCGAAGATGAGGCCATTACGGCTCGCCTTTAGGTGTCCTCCTCGGTTTAGCGTTATTTAAAGAACGAGGGTAAGCACGACGTAAAAAAAACCGAAAAAAAAAATAGGAGGAGCCTGCCGAAGATGAGGCCATTACGGCTCGCCTTTAGGTGTCCTCCTCGGGATAGCGTCATTTAAACAACGAGGGTCAGCACGTAGTAAAAAAATCGGAGGAGCCTACCGAGGATGAGGCCATTACGGCTCGCCTTTAGGTGTCCTTCTCGGGATAGCGTCATTTAAAGAACGAGAGTCAGCACGACGTAAAAAAAAAATCGGAAAAAAAATGGAGGAGCCTGCCGAAGATGAGGCCATTACGGCTCGGCTTTTGGTGTCCTCCTCGGTTTAGCGTCATTTAAAGAACGAAGGTAAGCACGACGTAAAAAAAATCGAAACAAAAAAAAACAGGACGAGCCTGTCGAACATAAGGCCATTACGGCTCGCCTTTAGGTGTCCTCCTCGGGATAACGTCATTTAAATAACGAGAGTCATCACGACGTAAAAAAAAACTGAAAAACGAAATTGGAGGAGCCTACCGAAGATGAGGCCATTACGGCTCGCCTTTAGGTGTCCTCCTCGGGATAGCGTCATTTAAACAACGAGGGTCAGCACGTAGTAAAAAAATCGGAGGAGCCTACCGAAGATGACGCCATTACGGCTCGCCTTTAGGTGTCCTTCTCGGGATAGCGTCATTTAAAGAACGAGAGTCAGCACGACGTAAAAAAAAAACCGGAAAAAAAATGGAGGAGCCTGCCGAAGATGAGGCCATTACGGCTCGACTTTTGGTGTCCTCCTCGGTTTAGCGTCATTTAAAGAACAAAGGTAAGCACGACGTAAAAAAAATTGAAACAAATAAAACAGGACGAGCCTGCCGAAGATAAGGCCATTACGTCTCGCCTTTAGGTGTCCTCCTCGGGATACCGTCATTTAAAGAACGAGAGTCATCACGATGTAAAAAAAACCAAAAAAAAAAATTGGAGGAGCCTGGCGAAGATGAGGCCATTACGGCTCGCCTTTAGCTGTCCTCCTCGGGATAGCGTCATTTAAAAAACGAGGGTCAGCATGTAGTAAAAAAAAAACCGGAGGAGCCTGCCGAAGATGAGGCCATTACGGCTCGCCTTTAGGTGTCCTCCTCGGGATAGCGTCGCTTAAAGAACGAGAGTCAGCACGATGTAAAAAAAACTGGAAAAAAAATGAAGGAGCCTGCCGAAGATGAGGCCATTACGGCTCGCCTTTTGGTGTCCTCCTCGGTTTAGCGTCATTTAAAGAACGAGGGTAAGCACGACATAAAAAAAATCGAAACAAAAAAAACAGGACGAGCCTGCCGTAGATAAGGCCATTACGGCTCGCCTGTAGGTGTCCTCCTCGGGATAGCGTCATTTAAACAACGAGAGTCAGTACGTAGTAAAAAAAAAACCGGAAAAAAATACAGGCGGAGCCTACCGAAGATGAGGCCATTATGGCTCGCCTTTAGGTGTCTTCCATGGCATAGCGTCATTTAAAGAACGAGGGTCAGCACGACGTAAAAAAAACCAAAAAAAAAAAAATCGGAAGAGCCTGCCAAAGATTAGGCCATTTCTGCTCGCCTTTAGGTGTCCTCCTCGGGATAGCGTCATTTAAACAACGAGGGTCAGCACGTAGTTAAAAAAAAAAACCGGAGGAGCCTGCCGAAGATGAGGCCATTACGGCTCGCGTTTAGGTGTCCTCCTCGGGATAGCGTCACTAAAAGAACGAGAGTCAGCACGACCTAAAAAAAACTGGAAAAAAAATGGAGGATCCTGCCGAAGATGAGGCCATTACGGCTCGCCTTTTGGTGACCTCCTCGGTTTAGCGTCATTTAAAGAACGAAGGTCAGCTCGACGTAAAAAAACCGGAAAAAAACAAGAGGAGCCTGCCGAAGATGAGGCCATTACGGCTCGCCTTTAGGTGTCCTCCTCGGTTTAGCGTTATTTAAAGAACGAGGGTAAGCACGACGTAAAAAAAAAACCGAAAAAAAAAATAGGAGGAGCCTGCCGAAGATGAGGCCAATACGGCTCGCCTTTAGGTGTCCTCCTTGGGATGCGTCATTTAAAGAACGAGAGTCATCACGACGTAAAAAAAACAGGAAAAAAAAATCGGAGGAGCCTGCCGAAGATGAGGCCATTACGGCTCGCCTTTAGGTGTCCTCCTCGGGATAGCGTCATTTAAACAACGAGGGTCAGTACGTAGTAAAAAAATCGGAGGAGCCTACCGAGGATGAGGCCATTACGGCTCGCCTTTAGGTGTCCTTCTCGGGATAGCGTCATTTAAAGAACGAGAGTCAGCACGACGTAAAAAAAAAACCGGAAAAAAAATGGAGGAGCCTACCGAAGATGAGGCCATTACAGCTCGACTTTTGGTGTCCTCCTCGGTTTAGCGTCATTTAAAGAACGAAGGTAAGCACGACGTAAAAAAAAATCGAAACAAAAAAAACAGGACGAGCCTGTCGAAGATAAGGCCATTACGGCTCGCCTTTAGGTGTCCTCCTCGGGATAACGTCATTTAAATAACGAGAGTCATCACGACGTAAAAAAAAACTGAAAAACGAAATTGGAGGAGCCTACCGAAGATGAGGCCATTACGGCTCGCCTTTAGGTGTCCTCCTCGGGATAGCGTCACTTAAACAACGAGGGTCAGCACGTAGTAAAAAAAACCGGAGGAGCCTACCGAAGATGAGGCCATTACGGCTCGCCTTTAGGTGTCCTTCTCGGGATAGCGTCATTTAAAGAACGAGAGTCAGCAAGACGTAAAAAAAAAACCGGAAAAAAAATGGAGGAGCCTGCTGAAGATGAGGCCATTACGGCTCGACTTTTGGTGTCCTCCTCGGTTTAGCGTCATTTAAAGAACGAAGGTAAGCACGACGTAAAAAAAATTGAAACAAAAAAAACAGGACGAGCCTGCCGAAGATAAGGCCATTACGTCTCGCCTTTAGGTGTCCTCCTCGGGATACCGTCATTTAAAGAACGAGAGTCATCACGACGTAAAAAAAACCAAAAAAAAAAAAATCGGAGGAGCCTGCCGAAGATGAGGCCATTACGGCTCGCCTTTAGGTGTCCTCCTCGGGATAGCGTCATTTAAACAACGAGGGTCAGCACGTAGTAAAAAAAAAATGGGAGGAGCCTGCCGAAGATGAGACCATTACGGCTCGCCTTTAGGTGTCCTCCTTGGGATAGCGTCACTTAAAGAACGAGAGTCAGCACGATGTAAAAAAAAAAACCGGAAAAAAAAATCTGAAGAGCCTGCCAAAGATGAGGCCATTACGGCTCGCCTTTAGGTGTCCTCCTCAGGATTACGTCATTTAAAGAACGAGGGTCAGCACGTAGTAAAAAAAAATCGGAGGAGCCTGCCGAAGATGAGGCCATTACGGCTCGCCTTTAGGTGTCCTCCTCGGGATAGCGTCATTTAAAGAACGAGAGTCAGCACGACATAAAAAAAAAACCGGAAAAAAAATGGAGGAGCCTGCCGAAGATGAGGCCATTACGGCTCGACTTTTGGTGTCCTCCTCGGTTTAGCGTCATTTAAAGAACGAAGGTAAGCACGACGTAAAAAAAATTGAAACGAAAAAAACAGGACGAGCCTGCCGAAGATAAGGCCATTACGGCTTGCCTTTAGGTGTCCTCCTCGGGATACCGTCATTTAAAGAACGAGAGTCATCACGACGTAAAAAAAACCGAAAAAAAAAAATCGGAGGAGCCTGCCGAAGATGAGGCCATTACGGCTAGCCTTTAGGTGTCCTCCTCGGGATAGCGTCATTTAAACAACGAGGGTCAGCACGTAGTAAAAAAAAAACGGAGGAGCCTGCCGAAGATGAGACCATTACGGCTCGCCTTTAGGTGTCCTCCTCGGGATAGCATCACTTCAAGAACGAGAGTCAGCACGATGTAAAAAAAACCGGAAAAAAAAATCGGAAGAGCCTGCCAAAGATGAGGCCATTACGGCTCGCCTTTAGGTGTCCTCCTCAGGATAGCGTCATTTAAAGAACGAGGGTCAGCACGTAGTAAAAAAAAATCGGAGGAGCCTGCCGAAGATGAGGCCATTACGGCTCGCCTTTAGGTGTCCTCCTCGGGATAGCGTCATTTAAAGAACGAGAGTCAGCACGACATAAAAAAAAACCGGAAAAAAAATGGAGGAGCCTGCCGAAGATGAGGCCATTACGGCTCGACTTTTGGTTTCCTCCTCGGTTTAGCGTCATTTAAAGAACGAAGGTAAGCACGACGTAAAAAAAAATCGAAACAAAAAAAACAGGACGAGCCTGCCGAAGATAAGGCCATTACGGCTCGCCTTTAGGTGTCCTCCTCGGGATAACGTCATTTAAATAACGAGAGTCATCACGACGTAAAAAAAAACAGAAAAAAAAAATTGGAGGAGCCTACCGAAGATGAGGCCATTACGGCTCGCCTTTAGGTGTCCTCCTCGGGATAGCGTCATTTAAACAACGAGGGTCAGCACGTAGTAAAAAAAAACCGGAGGAGGCTGCCGAAGATGAGGCCATTACGGCTCGCCTTTAGGTGTCCTCCTCGGGATAGCGTCACTAAAAGAACGAGAGTCAGCACGACCTAAAAAAAACTGGAAAAAAAATGGAGGATCCTGCCGAAGATGAGGCCATTACGGCTCGCCTTTTGGTGACCTCCTCGGTTTAGCGTCATTTATAGAACGAAGGTCAGCTCGACGTAAAAAAAACCGGAAAAAAAAGAAGAGGAGCCTGCCGAAGATGAGGCCATTACGGCTCGCCTTTAGGTGTCCTCCTGGGTTTAGCGTTATTTAAAGAACGAGGGTAAGCACGACGTAAAAAAAACCGAAAAAAAAAAACAGGAGGAGCCTCCCGAAGATGAGGCCATTACGGCTCGCCTTTAGGTGTCCTCCTTGGGATGCGTCATTTAAAGAACGAGAGTCATCACGACGTAAAAAAAACCGGAAAAAAAAATCGGAGGAGCCTGCCGAGGATGAGGCCATTACGGCTCGCCTTTAGGTGTCCTCCTCGATATAGCGTCATTTAAACAACGAGGGTCAGCACGTAGTAAAAAAATCGGAAGAGCATACCGAAGATGAGGCCATTACGGCTCGCCTTTAGGTGTCCTTCTCGGGATAGCGTCATTTAAAGAACGAGAGTCAGCACGACGTAAAATAAAAACCGGAAAAAAAATGGAGGAGCCTGCCGAAGATGAGGCCATTACGGCTCGACTTTTGGTGTCCTCCTCGGTTTAGCGTCATTTAAAGAACGAAGGTAAGCACGGCGTAAAAAAAATTGAAACAAAAAAAACAGGACGAGCCTGCCGAAGATAAGGCCATTACGGCTCGCCTTTAGGTGTCCTCCTCGGGATACCGTCATTTAAAGAACGAGAGTCATCACGACGTAAAAAAAACCGAAAAAAAAATTGGAGGAGCTTGCCGAAGATGAGGCCATTACGGCTCGCCTTTAGGTGTCCTCCTCGGGATAGCGTCATTTAAAAAACGAGGGTCAGCATGTAGTAAAAAAAAATCCGGAGGAGCCTGCCGAAGATGAGGCCATTACGGCTCGCCTTTAGGTGTCCTCCTCGGGATAGCGTCACTTAAAGAACGAGAGTCAGCACGATGTAAAAAAAACTGGAAAAAAAATGGAGGAGCCTGCCGAAGATGAGGCCATTACGGCTCTCCTTTTGGTGTCCTCCTCGGTTTAGCGTCATTTAAAGAACGAGGGTAAGCACGACGTAAAAAAAATCGAAACAAAAAAAATAGGACGAGCATGCCGTAGATAAGGCCATTACGGTTCGCCTTTAGGTGTGCTCCTCGGGATAACGTCATTTAAACAACGAGGGTCAGCACGTAGTAAAAAAAAAACCGAAAAAAAATACAGGCGGAGCCTACCGAAGATGAGGCCATTATGGCTCGCCTTTAGGTGTCTTCCTTGGCATAGCGTCATTTAAAGAACGAGGGTCAGCACGACGTAAAAAAAACCGAAAAAAAAAAAATCGGAGGAGCCTGCAAAAGATTAGGCCATTTCTGCTCGCCTTTAGGTGTCCTCCTAGGGATAGCGTCATTTAAACAACGAGGGTCAGCACGTAGTTAAAAAAAAAACCGGAGGAGCCTGCCGAAGATGAGGCCATTACGGCTCGCGTTTAGGTGTCCTCCTCGGGATAGCGTCACTAAAAGAACGAGAGTCAGCACGATCTAAAATAAACTGGAAAAAAAATGGAGGGGCCTGCCGAAGATGAGGCCATTACGGCTCGCCTTTAGGTGTCCTCCTCGGGATAGCGTCATTTAAACAACGAGGGTCAGCACGTAGTAAAAAAAAAACCGGAGGAGCCTGCCGAAGATGAGACCATTACGGCTCGCCTTTAGGTGTCCTCCTCGGGATAGCGTCACTTAAAGAACGAGAGTCAGCAAGATGTAAAAAAAACCGGAAAAAAAAATCGGAAGAGCCTGCCAAAGATGAGGCCATTACGGCTCGCCTTTAGGTGTCCTCCTCGGGATATCGTCATTTAAAGAACGAGGGTCAGCACGTAGTAAAAAAAAATTGGAGGAGCCTGCCGAAGATGAGGCCATTACGGCTCGCCTTTAGGTGTCCTCCTCGGGATAGCGTCATTTAAAGAACGAGAGTCAGCACGACATAAAAAAAACCGGAAAAAAAATGGAGGAGCCTGCCGAAGATGAGGCCATTACGGCTCGACTTTTGGTGTCCTCCTCGGTTTAGCGTCATTTAAAGAAAGAAGGTAAGCACGACGTAAAAAAAAACGAAACAAAAAAAACAGGACGAGCCTGCCGAAGATAAGGCCATTACGGCTCGCCTTTAGGTGTCCTCCTCGGGATAACGTCATTTAAATAACGAGAGTCATCAAGACGTAAAAAAAAACCGAAAAAAAAATTGGAGGAGCCTACCGAAGATGAGGCCATTACGGCTCGCCTTTAGGTGTCCTCCTCGGGATAGCGTCATTTAAACAACGAGGGTCAGCACGTAGTAAAAAAAACCGGAGGAGCATGCCGAAGATGAGGCCATTACGGCTCGCCTTTAGGTGTCCTCCTCGGTATAGCGTCACTAAAAGAACGAGAGTCAGCACGACCTAAAAAAAACTGGAAAAAAAATGGAGGATCCTGCCGAAGATGAGGCCATTACGGCTCGCCTTTTGGTGACCTCCTCGGTTTAGCGTCATTTAAAGAACGAAGGTCAGCTTGACGTAAAAAAAAACCGGAAAAAAAAGAAGAGGAGCCTGCCGAAGATGAGGCCATTACGGCTCGCCTTTAGGTGTCCTCCTCGGTTTAGCGTTATTTAAAGAACGAGGGTAAGCACGACGTAAAAAAAAACCGAAAAAAAAAATAGGAGGAGCCTACCGAAGATGAGGCCATTACGGCTCGCCTTTAGGTGTCCTTCTCGGGATAGCGTCATTTAAAGAACGAGAGTCAGCACGACGTAAAAAAAACTGGAAAAAAAATGGAGGAGCCTGCCGAAGATGAGGCCATTACGGCTCGCCTTTTGGTGTCCTCCTCGGTTTAGCGTCATTTAAAGAACGAGGGTAAGCACGACGTAAAAAAAATCGAAACAAAAAAAATAGGACGAGCCTGCCGTAGATAAGGCCATTACAGCTCGCCTTTAGGTGTCCTCCTCGGGATAGCGTCATTTAAACAACGAGGGTCAGCACGTAGTAAAAAAAAAACCGAAAAAAAATACAGGCGGAGCCTACCAAAGATGAGGCCATTATGGCTCGCCTTTAGGTGTCTTCCTTGGCATAGCGTCATTTAAAGAACGAGGGTCAGCACGACGTAAAAAAAACCGAAAAAAAAAATCGGAGGAGCCTGCAAAAGATTAGGCCATTTCTGCTCGCCTTTAGGTGTCCTCCTAGGGATAGCGTCATTTAAACAACGAGGGTCAGCACGTAGTTAAAAAAAAACCGGAGGAGCCTGCCGAAGATAAGGCCATTACGGCTCGCCTTTAGGTGTCCTCCTCGGGATACCGTCATTTAAAGAACGAGAGTCATCACGACGTAAAAAAACCGAAAAAAAAAATTGGAGGAGCCTGCCGAAGATGAGGCCATTACGGCTCGCCTTTAGGTGTCCTCCTCGGGATAGCGTCATTTAAAAAACGAGGGTCAGCATGTAGTAAAAAAAATCCGGAGGAGCCTGCCGAAGATGAGGCCATTACGACTCGCCATTAGGTGTCCTCCTCGGGATAGCGTCACTTAAAGAACGAGAGTCAGCACGATGTAAAAAAAACTGGAAAAAAAATGGAGGAGCCTGCCGAAGATGAGGCCATTACGGCTCGCCTTTTGGTGTCCTCCTCGGGATAGCGTCATTTAAACAAGGAGGGTCAACAGGTAGTAAAAAAAAACCGGAAAAAAATACAGGCGGAGCCTACCGAAGACGAGGCCATTATGGCTCGCCTTTAGGTGTCTTCCTTGGCATAGCGTCATTTAAAGAACGAGGGTCAGCACGACGTAAAAAAAACCGAAAAAAAAAAATCGGAGGAGCCTGCCAAAGATTAGGCCATTTCTGCTCGCCTTTAGGTGTCCTACTAGGGATAGCGTCATTTAAACAACGAGGGTCAGCACGTAGTTAAAAAAAAACCGGAGGAGCCTGCCAAAGATGAGGCCATTACGGCTCGCGTTTAGGTGTCCTCCTCGGGATAGCGTCACTAAAAGAACGAGAGTCAGCACGACCTAAAATAAACTGGAAAAAAAATGGAGGAGCCTGCCGAAGATGAGGCCATTACGGCTCGCCTTTAGGTGTCCTCCTCGGGATAGCGTCATTTAAACAACGAGGGTCAACACGTAGTAAAAAAAAAACCGGAGGAGCCTACCGAAGATGAGACCATTACGGCTCGCCTTTAGGTGTCCTCCTCGGGATAGCGTCACTTAAAGAACGAGAGTCAGCACGATGTAAAAAAAACCGGAAAAAAAATCGGAAGAGCCTGCCAAAGATGAGGCCATTACGGCTCGCCTTTAGGTGTCCTCCTCGGGATAGCGTCATTTAAAGAACGAGGGTCAGCACGTAGTAAAAAAAATCGGTGGAGCCTGCCGAAGATGAGGCCATTACGGCTCGCCTTTAGGTGTCCTCCTCGGGATAGCGTCATTTAAAGAACGAGAGTCAGCACGACATAAAAAAAAAACCGGAAAAAAAATGGAGGAGCCTGCCGAAGATGAGGCCATTATGGCTCGACTTTTGGTGTCCTCCTCGGTTTAGCGTCATTTAAAGAACGAAGGTAAGCACGACGTAAAAAAAAATCGAAACAAAAAAAACAGGACGAGCCTGTCGAAGATAAGGCCATTACGGCTCGCCTTTTGGTGTCCTCCTCGGGATAACGTCATTTAAATAACGAGAGTCATCACGACGTAAAAAAAAACTGAAAAAAGAAATTGGAGGAGCCTACCGAAGATGAGGCCATTACGGCTCGCCTTTAGGTGTCCTCCTCGGGATAGCGTCATTTAAACAACGAGGGTCAGCACGTAGTAAAAAAAAAACCGGAGGAGCCTGTCGAAGATGAGGCCATTACGGCTCGCCTTTAGGTGTCCTCCTCGGTATAGCGTCACTAAAAGAATGAGAGTCAGCACGACCTAAAAAAAACTGGAAAAAAATGGAGGATCCTGCCGAAGATGAGGCCATTACGGCTCGCCTTTTGGTGACCTCCTCGGTTTAGCGTCATTTAAAGAACGTTGGTCAGCTCGACGTAAAAAAAAACCGGAAAAAAAAGAAGAGGAGCCTGCCGAAGATGAGGCCTTTACGGCTCGCCTTTAGGTGTCCTCCTCGGTTTAGCGTTATTTAAAGAACGAGGGTAAGCACGACGTAAAAAAAAACCGAAAAAAAAAATAGGAGGAGCCTGCCGAAGATGAGGCCATTACGGCTCGCCTTTAGGTGTCCTCCTCGGGATAGCGTCATTTAAACAACGAGGGTCAGCACGTAGTAAAAAAATCGGAGGAGCCTACCGAGGATGAGGCCATTACGGCTCGCCTTTAGGTGTCCTTCTCGGGATAGCGTCATTTAAAGAACGAGAGTCAGCACGACGTAAAAAAAAAATCGGAGAAAAAATGGAGGAGCCTGCCGAAGATGAGGCCATTACGGCTCGACTTTTGGTGTCCTCCTCGGTTTAGCGTCATTTAAAGAACGAAGGTAAGCACGACGTAAAAAAAAATCGAAACAAAAAAAAACAGGACGAGCCTGTCGAAGATAAGGCCATTACGGCTCGCCTTTAGGTGTCCTCCTCGGGATAACGTCATTTAAATAACGAGAGTCATCACGACGTAAAAAAAAACTGAAAAACGAAATTGGAGGAGTCTACCGAAGATGAGGCCATTACGGCTCGCCTTTAGGTGTCCTCCTCGGGATAGCGTCATTTAAACAACGAGGGTCAGCACGTAGTAAAAAAATCGGAGGAGCCTACCGAAGATGAGGCCATTACGGCTCCCCTTTAGGTGTTCTTCTCGGGATAGCGTCATTTAAAGAACGAGAGTCAGCACGACGTAAAAAAAAAACCGGAAAAAAATGGAGGAGCCTGCCGAAGATGAGGCCATTACGGCTCGACTTTTGGTGTCCTCCTCGGTTTAGCGTCATTTAAAGAACAAAGGTAAGCACGACGTAAAAAAAATTGAAACAAAAAAAACAGGACGAGCCTGCCGAAGATAAGGCCATTACGTCTCGCCTTTAGGTGTCCTCCTCGGGATACCGTCATTTAAAGAACGAGAGTCATCACGACGTAAAAAAAACCAAAAAAAAAAATTGGAGGAGCCTGGCGAAGATGAGGCCATTACGGCTCGCCTTTAGGTGTCCTCCTCGGGATAGCGTCATTTAAAAAACGAGGGTTTGCATGTAGTAAAAAAAAAAACCGGAGGAGCCTGCCGAAGATGAGGCCATTACGGCTCGCCTTTAGGTGTCCTCCTCGGGATAGCGTCACCTAAAGAACGAGAGTCAGCACGATGTAAAAAAAACTGGAAAAAAAATGGAGGAGCCTGCCGAAGATGAGGCCATTACGGCTCGCCTTTTGGTGTCCTCCTCGGTTTAGCGTCATTTAAAGAACGAGGGTAAGCACGACATAAAAAAAATCGAAACAAAAAAAACAGGACGAGCCTGCCGTAGATAAGGCCATTACGGCTCGCCTGTAGGTGTCCTCCTCGGGATAGCGTCATTTAAACAACGAGGGTCAGTACGTAGTAAAAAAAAAACCGGAAAAAAATACAGGCGGAGCCTACCGAAGATGAGGCCATTATGGCTCGCCTTTAGGTGTCTTCCATGGCATAGCGTCATTTAAAGAACGAGGGTCAGCACGACGTAAAAAAAACCAAAAAAAAAAAATCGGAAGAGCCTGCCAAAGATTAGGCCATTTCTGCTCGCCTTTAGGTGTCCTCCTCGGGATAGCGTCATTTAAACAACGAGGGTCAGCACGTAGTTAAAAAAAAAAACCGGAGGAGCCTGCCGAAGATGAGGCCATTACGGCTCGCGTTTAGGTGTCCTCCTCGGGATAGCGTCACTAAAAGAACGAGAGTCAGCACGACCTAAAAAAAACTGGAAAAAAAATGGAGGATCCTGCCGAAGATGAGGCCATTACGGCTCGCCTTTTGGTGACCTCCTCGGTTTAGCGTCATTTAAAGAACGAAGGTCAGCTCGACGTAAAACAACCGGAAAAAAACAAGAGGAGCCTGCCGAAGATGAGGCCATTACGGCTCGCCTTTAGGTGTCCTCCTCGGTTTAGCGTTATTTAAAGAACGAGGGTAAGCACGACGTAAAAAAAAAACCGAAAAAAAAAATAGGAGGAGCCTGCCGAAGATGAGGCCATTACGGCTCGCCTTTAGGTGTCCTCCTCGGGATAGCGTCATTTAAACAACGAGGGTCAGCACGTAGTAAAAAAATCGGAGGAGCCTACCGAGGATGAGGCCATTACGGCTCGCCTTTAGGTGTCCTTCTCGGGATAGCGTCATTTAAAGAACGAGAGTCAGCACGACGTAAAAAAAAAAATCGGAGAAAAAATGGAGGAGCCTGCCGAAGATGAGGCCATTACGGCTCGACTTTTGGTGTCCTCCTCGGTTTAGCGTCATTTAAAGAACGAAGGTAAGCACGACGTAAAAAAAAATCGAAACAAAAAAAAACAGGACGAGCCTGTCGAAGATAAGGCCATTACGGCTCGCCTTTAGGTGTCCTCCTCGGGATAACGTCATTTAAATAACGAGAGTCATCACGACGTAAAAAAAAACTGAAAAACGAAATTGGAGGAGTCTACCGAAGATGAGGCCATTACGGCTCGCCTTTAGGTGTCCTCCTCGGGATAGCGTCATTTAAACAACGAGGGTCAGCACGTAGTAAAAAAATCGGAGGAGCCTACCGAAGATGAGGCCATTACGGCTCCCCTTTAGGTGTCCTTCTCGGGATAGCGTCATTTAAAGAACGAGAGTCAGCACGACGTAAAAAAAAAACCGGAAAAAAATGGAGGAGCCTGCCGAAGATGAGGCCATTACGGCTCGACTTTTGGTGTCCTCCTCGGTTTAGCGTCATTTAAAGAACAAAGGTAAGCACGACGTAAAAAAAATTGAAACAAAAAAAACAGGACGAGCCTGCCGAAGATAAGGCCATTACGTCTCGCCTTTAGGTGTCCTCCTCGGGATACCGTCATTTAAAGAACGAGAGTCATCACGACGTAAAAAAAACCAAAAGAAAAAATTGGAGGAGCCTGGCGAAGATGAGGCCATTACGGCTCGCCTTTAGGTGTCCTCCTCGGGATAGCGTCATTTAAAAAACGAGGGTTTGCATGTAGTAAAAAAAAAACCGGAGGAGCCTGCCGAAGATGAGGCCATTACGGCTCGCCTTTAGGTGTCCTCCTCGGGATAGCGTCACTTAAAGAACGAGAGTCAGCACGATGTAAAAAAAACTGGAAAAAAAATGGAGGAGCCTGCCGAAGATGAGGCCATTACGGCTCGCCTTTTGGTGTCCTCCTCGGTTTAGCGTCATTTAAAGAACGAGGGTAAGCACGACATAAAAAAAATCGAAACAAAAAAAACAGGACGAGCCTGCCGTAGATAAGGCCATTACGGCTCGCCTGTAGGTGTCCTCCTCGGGATAGCGTCATTTAAACAACGAGGGTCAGTACGTAGTAAAAAAAAAACCGGAAAAAAATACAGGCGGAGCCTACCGAAGATGAGGCCATTATGGCTCGCCTTTAGGTGTCTTCCATGGCATAGCGTCATTTAAAGAACGAGGGTCAGCACGACGTAAAAAAAACCAAAAAAAAAAAATCGGAAGAGCCTGCCAAAGATTAGGCCATTTCTGCTCGCCTTTAGGTGTCCTCCTCGGGATAGCGTCATTTAAACAACGAGGGTCAGCACGTAGTTAAAAAAAAAAACCGGAGGAGCCTGCCGAAGATGAGGCCATTACGGCTCGCGTTTAGGTGTCCTCCTCGGGATAGCGTCACTAAAAGAACGAGAGTCAGCACGACCTAAAAAAAACTGGAAAAAAAATGGAGGATCCTGCCGAAGATGAGGCCATTACGGCTCGCCTTTTGGTGACCTCCTCGGTTTAGCGTCATTTAAAGAACGAAGGTCAGCTCGACGTAAAAAAACCGGAAAATAACAAGAGGAGCCTGCCGAAGATGAGGCCATTACAGCTCGACTTTTGGTGTCCTCCTCGGTTTAGCGTCATTTAAAGAACGAAGGTAAGCACGACGTAAAAAAAAATCGAAACAAAAAAAACAGGACGAGCCTGTCGAAGATAAGGCCATTACGGCTCGCCTTTAGGTGTCCTCCTCGGGATAACGTCATTTAAATAACGAAAGTCATCACGACGTAAAAAAAAACTGAAAAACGAAATTGGAGGAGCCTACCGAAGATGAGGCCGTTACGGCTCGCCTTTAGGTGTCCTCCTCGGGATAGCGTCACTTAAACAACGAGGGTCAGCACGTAGTAAAAAAATCGGAGGAGCCTACCGAAGATGAGGCCATTACGGCTCGCCTTTAGGTGTCCTTCTCGGGATAGCGTCATTTAAAGAACGAGAGTCAGCACGACGTAAAAAAAAAACCGGAAAAAAAATGGAGGAGCCTGCCGAAGATGAGGCCATTACGGCTCGACTTTTGGTGTCCTCCTCGGTTTAGCGTCATTTAAAGAACGAAGGTAAGCACGACGTAAAAAAAATCGAAACAAAAAAAACAGGACGAGCCTGCCGAAGATAAGGCCATTACGTCTCGCCTTTAGGTGTCCTCCTCGGGATACCGTCATTTAAAGAACGAGAGTCATCACGACGTAAAAAAAACCAAAAAAAAAAAATTGGAGGAGCCTGGCGAAGATGAGGCCATTACGGCTCGCCTTTAGGTGTCCTCCTCGGGATAGCGTCATTTAAAAAACGAGGGTCAGCATGTAGTAAAAAAAAAACCGGAGGAGCCTGCCGAAGATGAGGCCATTACGGCTCGCCTTTAGGTGTCCTCCTCGGGATAGCGTCACTTAAAGAACGAGAGTCAGCACGATGTAAAAAAAACTGGAAAAAAAATGGAGGAGCCTGCCGAAGATGAGGCCATTACGGCTCGCCTTTTGGTGTCCTCCTCGGTTTAGCGTCATTTAAAGAACGAGGGTAAGCACGACGTAAAAAAAATCGAAACAAAAAAAATAGGACGAGCCTGCCGTAGATAAGGCCATTACGGCTCGCCTTTAGGTGTCCTCCTCGGGATAGCGTCATTTAAACAACGAGGGTCAGTACGTAGTAAAAAAAAACCGGAAAAAAATACAGGCGGAGCCTACCGAAGATGAGGCCATTATGGCTCGCCTTTAGGTGTCTTCCTTGGCATAGCGTCATTTAAAGAACGAGGGTCAGCACGACGTAAAAAAAACCAAAAAAAAAAAAAATCGGAAGAGCCTGCCAAAGATTAGGCCATTTCTGCTCGCCTTTAGGTGTCCTCCTCGGGATAGCGTCATTTAAACAACGAGGGTCAGCACGTAGTTAAAAAAAAAAACCGGAGGAGCCTGCCGAAGATGAGGCCATTACGGCTCGCATTTACGTGTCCTCCTCGGGATAGCGTCACTAAAAGAACGAGAGTCAGCACGACCTAAAATAAACTGGAAAAAAATGGAGGAGCCTGCCGAAGATGAGGCCATTACGGCTCGCCTTTAGGTGTCCTCCTCGGGATAGCTTCATTTAAACAACGAGGGTCAGCACGTAGTAAAAAAAAAACTGGAGGAGCCTGCTGAAGATGAGACCATTACGGCTCGCATATAGGTCTCCTCCTCGGCATAGCGTCACTTAAAGAACGAGAGTCAGCATGATGTAAAAAAAACCGGAAAAAAAAAATCGGAAGAGCCTGCCATAGATGAGGCCATTACGGCTCGCCTTTAGGTGTCCTACTCGGGATAGCGTCATTTAAAGAACGAGGGTCAGCACGTAGTAAAAAAAAATCGGAGGAGACTGCCGAAGATGAGGCCATTACGGCTCGCCTTTAGGTGTCCTCCTCAGGATAGCGTCATTTAAAGAACGAGAGTCATCACGACGTAAAAAAAACCGGAAAAAAAAATCGGAGGAGCCTGCCGAAGATGAGGCCATTATGGCTCGCCTTTAGGTGTCCTCCTCGGGATAGCGTCATTTAAACAACGAGGGTCAGCACGTAGCAAAAAAATTGGAGGAGCCTACCGAAGATGAGGCCATTACGGCTCGCCTTTAGGTGTCCTTCTCGGGATAGCGTCATTTAAAGAACGAGAGTCAGCACGACGTAAAAAAAAAACCGGAAAAAAAATGGAGGAGCCTGCCGAAGATGAGGCCATTACGGCTCGACTTTTGGTGTCCTCCTCGGTTTAGCGTCATTTAAAGAACGAAGGTAAGCACGACGTAAAAAAAATTGAAACAAAAAAAACAGGACGAGCCTGCCGAAGACAAGGCCATTACGTCTCGCCTTTAGGTGTCCTCCTCGGGATACCGTCATTTAAAGAACGAGAGTCATCACGACGTAAAAAAAACCGAAAAAAAAAATTGGAGGAGCCTGGCGAAGATGAGGCCATTACGGCTCGCCTTTAGGTGTCCTCCTCGGGATAGCGTCATCTAAAAAACGAGGGTCAGCATGTAGTAAAAAAAAAACCGGAGGAGCCTGCCGAAGATGAGGCCATTACGGCTCGCCTTTAGGTGTCCTCTTCGGGATAGCGTCACTTAAAGAACGATAGTCAGCACGATGTAAAAAAAACTGGAAAAAAAATGGAGGAGCCTGCCGAAGATGAGGCCATTACGGCTCGCCTTTTGGTGTCCTCCTCGGTTTAGCGTCATTTAAAGAACGAGGGTAAGCACGACGTAAAAAAAATCGAAACAAAAAAAACAGGACGAGCCTGCCGTAGATAAGGCCATTACGGCTCGCCTTTCGGTGTCCTCCTCGGGATAGCGTCATTTAAACAACGAGGGTCAGCACGTAGTAAGAAAAAACCGGAAAAAAATACAGGCGGAGCCTACCGAAGATGAGGCCATTATGGCTCGCCTTTAGGTGTCTTCATTGGCATAGCGTCATTTAAAGAACGAGGGTCAGCACGACGTAAAAAAAACCAAAAAAAAAAAATCGGAAGAGACTGCCAAAGATTAGGCCATTTCTCCTCGCCTTTAGGTGTCCTCCTCGGGATAGCGTCATTTAAACAACGAGGGTCAGCACGTAGTTAAAAAAAAAAACCGGAGGAGCCTGCCGAAGATGAGGCCATTACGGCTCGCGTTTAAGTGTCCTCCTCGGGATAGCGTCACTAAAAGAACGAGAGTCAGCACGACCTAAAATAAACTGGAAAAAAAATGGAGGAGCCTGCCGAAGATGAGGCCATTACGGCTCGCCGTTAGGTGTCCTCCTCGGGATAGCGTCATTTAAACAACGAGGGTCAGCACGTAGTAAAAAAAAAACCGGAGGAGCCTGCTGAAGATGAGACCATTACGGCTCGCCTTTAGGTGTCCTCCTCGGGATAGCGTCATTTAAAGAACGAGGGTCAGCACGTAGTAAAAAAAAATCGGAGGAGACTGCCGAAGATGAGGCCATTACGGCTCGCCTTTAGGTGTCCTCCTCGGGATAGCGTCATTTAAAGAACGAGAGTCATCACGACGTAAAAAAAACCGAAAAAAAAAATCGGAGGAGCCTGCCGAAGATGAGGCCATTACGGCTCGCCTTTAGGTGTCCTCCTCGGGATAGCGTCATTTAAAGAACGAGGGTCAGCACGTAGTAAAAAAAAATCGGAGGAGACTGCCGAAGATGAGGCCATTACGGCTCGCCTTTAGGTGTCCTCCTCGGGATAGCGTCATTTAAAGAACGAGAGTCATCACGACGTAAAAAAAACCGAAAAAAAAAATCGGAGGAGCCTGCCGAAGATGAGGCCATTACGGCTCGCCTTTAGGTGTCCTCCTCGGGATAGCGTCATTTAAACAACGAGGGTCAGCACGTAGTAAAAAAATCGGAGGAGCCTACCGAAGATGAGGCCATTACGGCTCGCCTTTAGGTGTCCTTCTCGGGATAGCGTCATTTAAAGAACGAGAGTCAGCACGACGTAAAAAAAAAAAACCGGAAAAAAAAATGGAGGAGCCTGCCGAAGATGAGGCCATTACGGCTCGACTTTTGGTGTCCTCCTCGGTTTAGCGTCATTTAAAGAACGAAGGTAAGCACGACGTAAAAAAAATTGAAACAAAAAAAACAGGACGAGCCTGTCGAAGATAAGGCCATTACGGCTCGCCTTTAGGTGTCCTCCTCGGGATAACGTCATTTAAATAACGAGAGTCATCACGACATGAAAAAAAACTGAAAAAAGAAATTGGAGGAGCCTTCCGAAGATGAGGCCATTACGGCTCGCCTTTAGGTGTCCTCCTCGGGATAGCGTCATTTAAACAACGAGGGTCAGCACGTAGTAAAAAAAAACCGGAGGAGCCTGCCGAAGATGAGGCCATTACGGCTCGCCTTTAGGTGTCCTCCTCGGTATAGCGTCACTAAAAGAACGAGAGTCAGCACGACCTAAAAAAAACTGGAAAAAAAATGGAGGATCCTGCCGAAGATGAGGCCATTACGGCTCGCCTTTTGGTGACCTCCTCGGTTTAGCGTCATTTAAAGAACGAAGGTCAGCTCGACGTAAAAAAAAACTGAAAAAAAAGAAGAGGAGCCTGCCGAAGATGAGGCCATTACGGCTCGCCTTTAGGTGTCCTCCTCGGTTTAGCGTTATTTAAAGAACGAGGGTAAGCACGACGTAAAAAAAAAAACGAAAAAAAAATAGGAAGAGCCTGCCGAAGATGAGGCCATTACGGCTCGCCTTTAGGTGTCCTCCTCGGGATAGCGTCATTTAAAAAACGAGGGTCAGTATGTAGTAAAAAAAATCCGGAGGAGCCTGCCGAAGATGAGGCCATTACGGCTCGCCTTTAGGTGTCCTCCTCGGGATAGCGTCACTTAAAGAACGAGAGTCAGCACGATGTAAAAGAAACTGGAAAAAAAATGGAGGAGCCTGCCGAAGATGAGGCCATTACGGCTCGCCTTTTGGTGTCCTCCTCGGTTTAGCGTCATTTAAAGAACGAGGGTAAGCACGACGTAAAAAAAATTGAAACAAAAAAAACAGGACGAGCCTGCCGTAGATAAGGCCATTACGGCTCGCCTTTAGGTGTCCTCCTCGGGATAGCGTCATTTAAACAACGAGGGTCAGCACGTAGTAAAAAAAAACCGGAAAAAAATACAGGCGGAGCCTACCGAAGATGAGGCCATTATGGCTCGCCTTTAGGTGTCTTCCTTGGCATAGTGTCATTTAAAGAACGAGGGTCAGCACGACGTAAAAAAAACCAAAAAAAAAAATAGGAAGAGCCTGCCAAAGATTAGGCCATTTCTGCTGGCCTTTAGGTTTCCTCCTCGGGATAGCGTCATTTAAACAACGAGGGTCAGCACGTAGTTAAAAAAAAAAACCGGAGGAGCCTGCCGAAGATGAGGCCATTACGGCTCACGTTTAGGTGTCCTCCTCGGGATAGGGTCACTTAAAGAACGAGAGTCAGCACGATGTAAAAAAAACTGGAAAAAAAATGGAGGAGCCTGCCGAAGATGAGGCCATTACGGCTCGACTTTTGGTGTCCTCCTCGGTTTAGCGTCATTTAAAGAACGAAGGTAAGCACGACGTAAAAAAAATTGAAACAAAAAAAACAGGACGAGCCTGCCGAAGATAAGGCCATTACGTCTCGCCTTTAGGTGTCCTCCTCGGGATACCGTCATTTAAAGAACGAGAGTCATCACGACGTAAAAAAAACTGAAAAAAAAATTTGGAGGAGCCTGGCGAAGATGATGCCATTACGGCTCGCCTTTAGGTGTCCTCCTCGGGATAGCGTCATTTAAAAAACGAGGGTCAGCATGTAGTAAAAAAAAAACCGGAGGAGCCTGCCGAAGATGAGGCCATTACGGCTCGCCTTTAGGTGTCCTCCTCGGGATAGCGTCACTTAAAGAACGAGAGTCAGCACGATGTAAAAAAAACTGGAAAAAAAATGGAGGAGCCTGCCGAAGATGAGGCCATTACGGCTCGCCTTTTGGTGTCCTCCTCGGTTTAGCGTCATTTAAAGAACGAGGGTAAGCACGATGTAAAAAAAATCGAAACAAAAAAAACAGGACGAGCCTGCCGTAGATAAGGCCATTACGGCTCGCCTTTAGGTGTCCTCCTCGGGATAGCGTGATTTAAACAACGAGGGTCAGCACATAGTAAAAAAAAAACCGGAAAAAAATACAGGCGGAGCCTACCGAAGATGAGGCCATTATGGCTCGCCTTTAGGTGTCTTCCTTGGCATAGCGTCATTTAAAGAACGAGGGTCAGCACGACGTAAAAAAAACCAAAAAAAAAAAATCGGAAGAGACTGCCAAAGATTAGGCCATTTCTGCTCGCCTTTAGGTGTCCTCCTCGGGATAGCGTCATTTAAACAACGAGGGTCAGCACGTAGTTAAAAAAAAAACCGGAGGAGCCTGCCGAAGATGAGGCCATTACGGCTCGCGTTTAAGTGTCCTCCTCGGGATAGCGTCACTAAAAGAACGAGAGTCAGCACGACCTAAAATAAACTGGAAAAAAAATGGAGGAGCCTGCCGAAGATGAGGCCATTACGGCTCGCCGTTAGGTGTCCTCCTCGGGATAGCGTCATTTAAACAACGAGGGTCAGCACGTAGTAAAAAAAAAACCGGAGGAGCCTGCTGAAGATGAGACCATTACGGCTCGCCTTTAGGTGTCCTCCTCGGGATAGCGTCATTTAAAGAACGAGCGTCACCACGTAGTAAAAAAAAATCGGAGGAGACTGCCGAAGATGAGGCCATTACGGCTCGCCTTTAGGTGTCCTCCTCGGGATAGCGTCATTTAAAGAACGAGAGTCATCACGACGTAAAAAAAACCGAAAAAAAAAATCGGAGGAGCCTGCCGAAGATGAGGCCATTACGGCTCGCCTTTAGGTGTCCTCCTCGGGATAGCGTTATTTAAAGAACGAGGGTCAGCACGTAGTAAAAAAAAATCGGAGGAGACTGCCGAAGATGAGGCCATTACGGCTCGCCTTTAGGTGTCCTCCTCGGGATAGCGTCATTTAAAGAACGAGAGTCATCACGACGTAAAAAAAACCGAAAAAAAAAATCGGAGGAGCCTGCCGAAGATGAGGCCATTACGGCTCGCCTTTAGGTGTCCTCCTCGGGATAGCGTCATTTAAACAACGAGGGTCAGCACGTAGTAAAAAAATCGGAGGAGCCTACCGAAGATGAGGCCATTACGGCTCGCCTTTAGGTGTCCTTCTCGGGATAGCGTCATTTAAAGAACGAGAGTCAGCACGACGTAAAAAAAAAAGCCGGAAAAAAAAATGGAGGAGCCTGCCGAAGATGAGGCCATTACGGCTCGACTTTTGGTGTCCTCCTCGGTTTAGCGTCATTTAAAGAACGAAGGTAAGCACGACGTAAAAAAAATTGAAACAAAAAAAACAGGACGAGCCTGTCGAAGATAAGGCCATTACGGCTCGCCTTTAGGTGTCCTCCTCGGGATAACGTCATTTAAATAACGAGAGTCATCACGACGTGAAAAAAAACTGAAAAAAGAAATTGGAGGAGCCTTCCGAAGATGAGGCCATTACGGCTCGCCTTTAGGTGTCCTCCTCGGGATAGCGTCATTTAAACAACGAGGGTCAGCACGTAGTAAAAAAAAACCGGAGGAGCCTGCCGAAGATGAGGCCATTACGGCTCGCCTTTAGGTGTCCTCCTCGGTATAGCGTCACTAAAAGAACGAGAGTCAGCACGACCTAAAAAAAACTGGAAAAAAAATGGAGGATCCTGCCGAAGATGAGGCCATTACGGCTCGCCTTTTGGTGACCTCCTCGGTTTAGCGTCATTTAAAGAACGAAGGTCAGCTCGACGTAAAAAAAAACTGAAAAAAAAGAAGAGGAGCCTGCCGAAGATGAGGCCATTACGGCTCGCCTTTAGGTGTCCTCCTCGGTTTAGCGTTATTTAAAGAACGAGGGTAAGCACGACGTAAAAAAAAAACCGAAAAAAAAATAGGAAGAGCCTGCCGAAGATGAGGCCATTACGGCTCGCCTTTAGGTGTCCTCCTCGGGATAGCGTCATTTAAAAAACGAGGGTCAGTATGTAGTAAAAAAAATCCGGAGGAGCCTGCCGAAGATGAGGCCATTACGGCTCGCCTTTAGGTGTCCTCCTCGGGATAGCGTCACTTAAAGAACGAGAGTCAGCACGATGTAAAAGAAACTGGAAAAAAAATGGAGGAGCCTGCCGAAGATGAGGCCATTACGGCTCGCCTTTTGGTGTCCTCCTCGGTTTAGCGTCATTTAAAGAACGAGGGTAAGCACGACGTAAAAAAAATTGAAACAAAAAAAACAGGACGAGCCTGCCGTAGATAAGGCCATTACGGCTCGCCTTTAGGTGTCCTCCTCGGGATAGCGTCATTTAAACAACGAGGGTCAGCACGTAGTAAAAAAAAACCAGAAAAAAATACAGGCGGAGCCTACCGAAGATGAGGCCATTATGGCTCGCCTTTAGGTGTCTTCCTTGGCATAGTGTCATTTAAAGAACGAGGGTCAGCACGACGTAAAAAAAACCAAAAAAAAAAATAGGAAGAGCCTGCCAAAGATTAGGCCATTTCTGCTGGCCTTTAGGTGTCCTCCTCGGGATAGCGTCATTTAAACAACGAGGGTCAGCACGTAGTTAAAAAAAAAAACCGGAGGAGCCTGCCGAAGATGAGGCCATTACGGCTCACGTTTAGGTGTCCTCCTCGGGATAGGGTCACTTAAAGAACGAGAGTCAGCACGATGTAAAAAAAACTGGAAAAAAAATGGAGGAGCCTGCCGAAGATGAGGCCATTACGGCTCGACTTTTGGTGTCCTCCTCGGTTTAGCGTCATTTAAAGAACGAAGGTAAGCACGACGTAAAAAAAATTGAAACAAAAAAAACAGGACGAGCCTGCCGAAGATAAGGCCATTACGTCTCGCCTTTAGGTGTCCTCCTCGGGATACCGTCATTTAAAGAACGAGAGTCATCACGACGTAAAAAAAACTGAAAAAAAAATTCGGAGGAGCCTGGCGAAGATGAGGCCATTACGGCTCGCCTTTAGGTGTCCTCCTCGGGATAGCGTCATTTAAAAAACGAGGGTCAGCATGTAGTAAAAAAAAAACCGGAGGAGCCTGCCGAAGATGAGGCCATTACGGCTCGCCTTTAGGTGTCCTCCTCGGGATAGCGTCACTTAAAGAACGAGAGTCAGCACGATGTAAAAAAAACTGGAAAAAAAATGGAGGAGCCTGCCGAAGATGAGGCCATTACGGCTCGCCTTTTGGTGTCCTCCTCGGTTTAGCGTCATTTAAAGAACGAGGGTAAGCACGACGTAAAAAAAATCGAAACAAAAAAAACAGGACGAGCCTGCCGTAGATAAGGCCATTACGGCTCGCCTTTAGGTGTCCTCCTCGGGATAGCGTGATTTAAACAACGAGGGTCAGCACGTAGTAAAAAAAAAACCGGAAAAAAATACAGGCGGAGCCTACCGAAGATGAGGCCATTATGGCTCGCCTTTAGGTGTCTTCCTTGGCATAGCGTCATTTAAAGAACGAGGGTCAGCACGACGTAAAAAAAACCAAAAAAAAAAAATCGGAAGAGCCTGCCAAAGATTAGGCCATTTCTGCTGGCCTTTAGGTGTCCTCCTCGGGATAGCGTCATTTAAACAACGAGGGTCAGCACGTAGTTAAAAAAAAAAACCGGAGGAGCCTGCCGAAGATTAGGCCATTACGGCTCGCGTTTAGGTGTCCTCCTCGGGATAGCGTCACTAAAAGAACGAGAGTCAGCACGACCTAAAATAAACTGGAAAAAAAATGGAGGAGCCTGCCGAAGATGAGGCCATTACGGCTCGCCTTTAGGTGTCCTCCTCGGGATAATGTCATTTAAACAACGAGGGTCAGCAGGTAGTAAAAAAAAAACCGGAGGAGCCTGCTGAAGATGAGACCATTACGGCTCGCCTTTAGGTGTCCTCCTCGAGATATCGTCACTTAAAGAACGAGAGTCAGCACGATGTAAAAAAAACTGGAAAAAAAATGGAGGAGCCTGCCGAAGATGAGGCCATTACGGCTCGACTTTTGGTGTCCTCCTCGGTTTAGCGTCATTTAAAGAACGAAGGTAAGCACGACTTAAAAAAAATTGAAACAAAAAAAACAGGACGAGCCTGCCGAAGATAAGGCCATTACGTCTCGCCTTTAGGTGTCCTCCTCGGGATACCGTCATTTAAAGAACGAGAGTCATCACGACGTAAAAAAAACCGAAAAAAAAAATTGGAGGAGCCTGGCGAAGATGAGGCCATTACGGCTCGCCTTTAGGTGTCCTCCTCGGGATAGCGTCATTTAAAAAACGAGGGTCAGCATGTAGTAAAAAAAAAACCGGAGGAGCCTGCCGAAGATGAGGCCATTACGGCTCGCCTTTAGGTGTCCTCCTCGGGATAGCGTCACTTAAAGAACGAGAGTCAGCACGATGTAAAAAAAACTGGAAAAAAAATGGAGGAGCCTGCCGAAGATGAGGCCATTACGGCTCGCCTTTTGGTGTCCTCCTCGGTTTAGCGTCATTTAAAGAACGAAGGTAAGCACGACGTAAAAAAAATTGAAACAAAAAAAACAGGACGAGCCTGCCGAAGATAAGGCCATTACGTCTCGCCTTTAGGTGTGCTCCTCGGGATACCGTCATTTAAAGAACGAGAGTCATCACGACGTAAAAAAAACCGGAAAAAAAAATTGGAGGAGCCTGGCGAAGATGAGGCCATTACGGCTCGCCTTTAGGTGTCCTCCTCGGGATAGCGTCATTTAAAAAACGAGGGTCAGCATGTAGTAAAAAAAAAACCGGAGGAGCCTGCCGAAGATGAGGCCATTACGGCTCGCCTTTAGGTGTCCTCCTCGGGATAGCGTCACTTAAAGAACGAGAGTCAGCACGATGTAAAAAAAACTGGAAAAAAAATGGAGGAGCCTGCCGAAGATGAGGCCATTACGGCTCGCCTTTTGGTGTCCTCCTCGGTTTAGCGTCATTTAAAGAACGAGGGTAAGCACGACGTAAAAAAAATCGAAACAAAAAAAACAGGACGAGCCTGCCGTAGATAAGGCCATTACGGCTCGCCTTTAGGTGTCCTCCTCGGGATAGCGTGATTTAAACAACGAGGGTCAGCACGTAGTAAAAAAAAACACCGGAAAAAAATACAGGCGGAGCCTACCGAAGATGAGGCCATTATGGCTCGCCTTTAGGTGTCTTCCTTGGCATAGCGTCATTTAAAGAACGAGGGTCAGCACGACGTAAAAAAAACCAAAAAAAAAAAATCGGAAGAGCCTGCCAAAGATTAGGCCATTTCTGCTGGCCTTTAGGTGTCCTCCTCGGGATAGCGTCATTTAAACAACGAGGGTCAGCACGTAGTTAAAAAAAAAACCGGAGGAGCCTGCCGAAGATTAGGCCATTACGGCTCGCGTTTAGGTGTCCTCCTCGGGATAGCGTCACTAAAAGAACGAGAGTCAGCACGACCTAAAATAAACTGGAAAAAAAATGGAGGAGCCTGCCGAAGATGAGGCCATTACGGCTCGCCTTTAGGTGTCCTCCTCGGGATAACGTCATTTAAACAACGAGGGTCAGCAGGTAGTAAAAAAAAAACCGGAGGAGCCTGCTGAAGATGAGACCATTACGGCTCGCCTTTAGGTGTCCTCCTCGAGATATCGTCACTTAAAGAACGAGAGTCAGCACGACGTAAAAAAAACCGGAAAAAAAAATCGGAAGAGCCTGCCAAAGATGAGGCCATTACGGCTCGCCTTTAGGTGTCCTCCTCGGGATAGCGTCATTTAAAGAACGAGGGTCAGCACGTAGTAAAAAAAAATCAGAGGAGACTGCCGAAGATGAGGCCATTACGGCTCGCCTTTAGGTGTCCTCCTCGGGATAACGTCATTTAAATAACGAGAGTCATCACGACGTAAAAAAAAACCGAAAAAAAAAATTGGAGGAGCCTACCGAAGATGAGGCCATTACGGCTCGCCTTTAGGTGTCCTCCTCGGGATAGCGTCATTTAAACAACGAGGGTCAGCACGTAGTAAAAAAAAACCGGAGGAGCCTGCCGAAGATGAGGCCATTACGGCTCGCCTTTAGGTGTCCTCCTCAGGATAGCGTCACTAAAAGAACGAGAGTCAGCACGACCTAAAAAAAACTGGAAAAAAAATGGAGGAGAATGCCGTAGATGAGGCCATTACGGCTCGCCTTTTGGTGACCTCCTCGGTTTAGCGTCATTTAAAGAACGAGGGTCAGCTCGACGTAAAAAAAACCGGAAAAAAAACAAGAGGAGCCTGCCGAAGATGAGGCCATTACAGCTCGCCTTTAGGTGTCCTCCTCGGTTTAGCGTTATTTAAAGAACGAGGGTAAGCACGACGTAAAAAAAAACCGAAAAAAAAAACAGGAGGAGCCTGCCGAAGATGAGGCCATTACGGCTCGCCTTTAGGTGTCTTCCTTGGGATGCGTCATTTAAAGAACGAGAGTCATCACGACGTAAAAAAAACCGGAAATAAAAATCGGAGGAGCCTGCCGAAGATGAGGCCATTACGGCTCGCCTTTAGGTGTCCTCCTCGAGATAGCGTCATTTAAACAACGAGGGTCAGCACGTAGTAAAAAAATCGGAAGAGCCTACCGAAGATGAGGCCATTACGGCTCGCCTTTAGGTGTCCTTCTCGGGATAGCGTCATTTAAAGAACGAGAGTCAGCACGACGTAAAAAAAAAACCGAAAAAAAAATGGAGGAGCCTGCCGAAGATGAGGCCATTACGGCTCGACTTTTGGTGTCCTCCTCGGTTTAGCGTCATTTAAAGAACGAAGGTAAGCACGACGTAAAAAAAATTGAAACAAAAAAAATAGGATGAGCCTGCCGAAGATAAGGCCATTACGGCTCGCCTTTAGGTGTCCTCCTCGGGATACCGTCATTTAAAGAACGAGAGTCATCACGACGTAAAAAAAACCGAAAAAAAAAATTTGAGGAGCCTGCCGAAGATGAGGCCATTACGGCTCGCCTTTAGGTGTACTCCTCGGGATAGCGTCATTTAAAAAACGAGGGTCAGCATGTAGTAAAAAAAACCGGAGGAGCCTGCCGAAGATGAGGCCGTTACGGCTCGCCTTTAGGTGTCCTCCTCGGGATAGCGTCACTTAAAGAACGAGAGTCAGCACGATGTAAAAAAAACTGGAAAAAAAATGGAGGAGCCTGCCGAAGATGAGGCCATTACGGCTCGCCTTTTGGTGTCCTCCTCGGTTTAGCGTCATTTAAAGAACGAAGGTAAGCACGACGTAAAAAAAATTGAAACAAAAAAAACAGGACGAGCCTGTCGAAGATAAGGCCATTACGGCTCGCCTTTAGGTGTCCTCCTCGGGATAACGTCATTTAAATAACGAGAGTCATCACGACGTGAAAAAAAACTGAAAAAAGAAATTGGAGGAGCCTTCCGAAGATGAGGCCATTACGGCTCGCCTTTAGGTGTCCTCCTCGGGATAGCGTCATTTAAACAACGAGGGTCAGCACGTAGTAAAAAAAAACCGGAGGAGCCTGCCGAAGATGAGGCCATTACGGCTCGCCTTTAGGTGTCCTCCTCGGTATAGCGTCACTAAAAGAACGAGAGTCAGCACGACCTAAAAAAAACTGGAAAAAAAATGGAGGATCCTGCCGAAGATGAGGCCATTACGGCTCGCCTTTTGGTGACCTCCTCGGTTTAGCGTCATTTAAAGAACGAAGGTCAGCTCGACGTAAAAAAAAACTGAAAAAAAAGAAGAGGAGCCTGCCGAAGATGAGGCCATTACGGCTCGCCTTTAGGTGTCCTCCTCGGTTTAGCGTTATTTAAAGAACGAGGGTAAGCACGACGTAAAAAAAAAACCGAAAAAAAAATAGGAAGAGCCTGCCGAAGATGAGGCCATTACGGCTCGCCTTTAGGTGTCCTCCTCGGGATAGCGTCATTTAAAAAACGAGGGTCAGTATGTAGTAAAAAAAATCCGGAGGAGCCTGCCGAAGATGAGGCCATTACGGCTCGCCTTTAGGTGTCCTCCTCGGGATAGCGTCACTTAAAGAACGAGAGTCAGCACGATGTAAAAGAAACTGGAAAAAAAATGGAGGAGCCTGCCGAAGATGAGGCCATTACGGCTCGCCTTTTGGTGTCCTCCTCGGTTTAGCGTCATTTAAAGAACGAGGGTAAGCACGACGTAAAAAAAATTGAAACAAAAAAAACAGGACGAGCCTGCCGTAGATAAGGCCATTACGGCTCGCCTTTAGGTGTCCTCCTCGGGATAGCGTCATTTAAACAACGAGGGTCAGCACGTAGTAAAAAAAAACCAGAAAAAAATACAGGCGGAGCCTACCGAAGATGAGGCCATTATGGCTCGCCTTTAGGTGTCTTCCTTGGCATAGTGTCATTTAAAGAACGAGGGTCAGCACGACGTAAAAAAAACCAAAAAAAAAAATAGGAAGAGCCTGCCAAAGATTAGGCCATTTCTGCTGGCCTTTAGGTGTCCTCCTCGGGATAGCGTCATTTAAACAACGAGGGTCAGCACGTAGTTAAAAAAAAAAACCGGAGGAGCCTGCCGAAGATGAGGCCATTACGGCTCACGTTTAGGTGTCCTCCTCGGGATAGGGTCACTTAAAGAACGAGAGTCAGCACGATGTAAAAAAAACTGGAAAAAAAATGGAGGAGCCTGCCGAAGATGAGGCCATTACGGCTCGACTTTTGGTGTCCTCCTCGGTTTAGCGTCATTTAAAGAACGAAGGTAAGCACGACGTAAAAAAAATTGAAACAAAAAAAACAGGACGAGCCTGCCGAAGATAAGGCCATTACGTCTCGCCTTTAGGTGTCCTCCTCGGGATACCGTCATTTAAAGAACGAGAGTCATCACGACGTAAAAAAAACTGAAAAAAAAATTCGGAGGAGCCTGGCGAAGATGAGGCCATTACGGCTCGCCTTTAGGTGTCCTCCTCGGGATAGCGTCATTTAAAAAACGAGGGTCAGCATGTAGTAAAAAAAAAACCGGAGGAGCCTGCCGAAGATGAGGCCATTACGGCTCGCCTTTAGGTGTCCTCCTCGGGATAGCGTCACTTAAAGAACGAGAGTCAGCACGATGTAAAAAAAACTGGAAAAAAAATGGAGGAGCCTGCCGAAGATGAGGCCATTACGGCTCGCCTTTTGGTGTCCTCCTCGGTTTAGCGTCATTTAAAGAACGAGGGTAAGCACGACGTAAAAAAAATCGAAACAAAAAAAACAGGACGAGCCTGCCGTAGATAAGGCCATTACGGCTCGCCTTTAGGTGTCCTCCTCGGGATAGCGTGATTTAAACAACGAGGGTCAGCACGTAGTAAAAAAAAAACCGGAAAAAAATACAGGCGGAGCCTACCGAAGATGAGGCCATTATGGCTCGCCTTTAGGTGTCTTCCTTGGCATAGCGTCATTTAAAGAACGAGGGTCAGCACGACGTAAAAAAAACCAAAAAAAAAAAATCGGAAGAGCCTGCCAAAGATTAGGCCATTTCTGCTGGCCTTTAGGTGTCCTCCTCGGGATAGCGTCATTTAAACAACGAGGGTCAGCACGTAGTTAAAAAAAAAAACCGGAGGAGCCTGCCGAAGATTAGGCCATTACGGCTCGCGTTTAGGTGTCCTCCTCGGGATAGCGTCACTAAAAGAACGAGAGTCAGCACGACCTAAAATAAACTGGAAAAAAAATGGAGGAGCCTGCCGAAGATGAGGCCATTACGGCTCGCCTTTAGGTGTCCTCCTCGGGATAATGTCATTTAAACAACGAGGGTCAGCAGGTAGTAAAAAAAAAACCGGAGGAGCCTGCTGAAGATGAGACCATTACGGCTCGCCTTTAGGTGTCCTCCTCGAGATATCGTCACTTAAAGAACGAGAGTCAGCACGATGTAAAAAAAACTGGAAAAAAAATGGAGGAGCCTGCCGAAGATGAGGCCATTACGGCTCGACTTTTGGTGTCCTCCTCGGTTTAGCGTCATTTAAAGAACGAAGGTAAGCACGACTTAAAAAAAATTGAAACAAAAAAAACAGGACGAGCCTGCCGAAGATAAGGCCATTACGTCTCGCCTTTAGGTGTCCTCCTCGGGATACCGTCATTTAAAGAACGAGAGTCATCACGACGTAAAAAAAACCGAAAAAAAAAATTGGAGGAGCCTGGCGAAGATGAGGCCATTACGGCTCGCCTTTAGGTGTCCTCCTCGGGATAGCGTCATTTAAAAAACGAGGGTCAGCATGTAGTAAAAAAAAAACCGGAGGAGCCTGCCGAAGATGAGGCCATTACGGCTCGCCTTTAGGTGTCCTCCTCGGGATAGCGTCACTTAAAGAACGAGAGTCAGCACGATGTAAAAAAAACTGGAAAAAAAATGGAGGAGCCTGCCGAAGATGAGGCCATTACGGCTCGCCTTTTGGTGTCCTCCTCGGTTTAGCGTCATTTAAAGAACGAAGGTAAGCACGACGTAAAAAAAATTGAAACAAAAAAAACAGGACGAGCCTGCCGAAGATAAGGCCATTACGTCTCGCCTTTAGGTGTGCTCCTCGGGATACCGTCATTTAAAGAACGAGAGTCATCACGACGTAAAAAAAACCGAAAAAAAAAATTGGAGGAGCCTGGCGAAGATGAGGCCATTACGGCTCGCCTTTAGGTGTCCTCCTCGGGATAGCGTCATTTAAAAAACGAGGGTCAGCATGTAGTAAAAAAAAAACCGGAGGAGCCTGCCGAAGATGAGGCCATTACGGCTCGCCTTTAGGTGTCCTCCTCGGGATAGCGTCACTTAAAGAACGAGAGTCAGCACGATGTAAAAAAAACTGGAAAAAAAATGGAGGAGCCTGCCGAAGATGAGGCCATTACGGCTCGCCTTTTGGTGTCCTCCTCGGTTTAGCGTCATTTAAAGAACGAGGGTAAGCACGACGTAAAAAAAATCGAAACAAAAAAAACAGGACGAGCCTGCCGTAGATAAGGCCATTACGGCTCGCCTTTAGGTGTCCTCCTCGGGATAGCGTGATTTAAACAACGAGGGTCAGCACGTAGTAAAAAAAAACACCGGAAAAAAATACAGGCGGAGCCTACCGAAGATGAGGCCATTATGGCTCGCCTTTAGGTGTCTTCCTTGGCATAGCGTCATTTAAAGAACGAGGGTCAGCACGACGTAAAAAAAACCAAAAAAAAAAAATCGGAAGAGCCTGCCAAAGATTAGGCCATTTCTGCTGGCCTTTAGGTGTCCTCCTCGGGATAGCGTCATTTAAACAACGAGGGTCAGCACGTAGTTAAAAAAAAAACCGGAGGAGCCTGCCGAAGATTAGGCCATTACGGCTCGCGTTTAGGTGTCCTCCTCGGGATAGCGTCACTAAAAGAACGAGAGTCAGCACGACCTAAAATAAACTGGAAAAAAAATGGAGGAGCCTGCCGAAGATGAGGCCATTACGGCTCGCCTTTAGGTGTCCTCCTCCGGATAACGTCATTTAAACAACGAGGGTCAGCAGGTAGTAAAAAAAAAACCGGAGGAGCCTGCTGAAGATGAGACCATTACGGCTCGCCTTTAGGTGTCCTCCTCGAGATATCGTCACTTAAAGAACGAGAGTCAGCACGACGTAAAAAAAACCGGAAAAAAAAATCGGAAGAGCCTGCCAAAGATGAGGCCATTACGGCTCGCCTTTAGGTGTCCTCCTCGGGATAGCGTCATTTAAAGAACGAGGGTCAGCACGTAGTAAAAAAAAATCAGAGGAGACTGCCGAAGATGAGGCCATTACGGCTCGCCTTTAGGTGTCCTCCTCGGGATAACGTCATTTAAATAACGAGAGTCATCACGACGTAAAAAAAAACCGAAAAAAAAAATTGGAGGAGCCTACCGAAGATGAGGCCATTACGGCTCGCCTTTAGGTGTCCTCCTCGGGATAGCGTCATTTAAACAACGAGGGTCAGCACGTAGTAAAAAAAAACCGGAGGAGCCTGCCGAAGATGAGGCCATTACGGCTCGCCTTTAGGTGTCCTCCTCAGGATAGCGTCACTAAAAGAACGAGAGTCAGCACGACCTAAAAAAAACTGGAAAAAAAATGGAGGAGAATGCCGTAGATGAGGCCATTACGGCTCGCCTTTTGGTGACCTCCTCGGTTTAGCGTCATTTAAAGAACGAGGGTCAGCTCGACGTAAAAAAAACCGGAAAAAAAACAAGAGGAGCCTGCCGAAGATGAGGCCATTACAGCTCGCCTTTAGGTGTCCTCCTCGGTTTAGCGTTATTTAAAGAACGAGGGTAAGCACGACGTAAAAAAAAACCGAAAAAAAAAACAGGAGGAGCCTGCCGAAGATGAGGCCATTACGGCTCGCCTTTAGGTGTCTTCCTTGGGATGCGTCATTTAAAGAACGAGAGTCATCACGACGTAAAAAAAACCGGAAATAAAAATCGGAGGAGCCTGCCGAAGATGAGGCCATTACGGCTCGCCTTTAGGTGTCCTCCTCGAGATAGCGTCATTTAAACAACGAGGGTCAGCACGTAGTAAAAAAATCGGAAGAGCCTACCGAAGATGAGGCCATTACGGCTCGCCTTTAGGTGTCCTTCTCGGGATAGCGTCATTTAAAGAACGAGAGTCAGCACGACGTAAAAAAAAAACCGAAAAAAAAATGGAGGAGCCTGCCGAAGATGAGGCCATTACGGCTCGACTTTTGGTGTCCTCCTCGGTTTAGCGTCATTTAAAGAACGAAGGTAAGCACGACGTAAAAAAAATTGAAACAAAAAAAATAGGATGAGCCTGCCGAAGATAAGGCCATTACGGCTCGCCTTTAGGTGTCCTCCTCGGGATACCGTCATTTAAAGAACGAGAGTCATCACGACGTAAAAAAAACCGAAAAAAAAAATTTGAGGAGCCTGCCGAAGATGAGGCCATTACGGCTCGCCTTTAGGTGTACTCCTCGGGATAGCGTCATTTAAAAAACGAGGGTCAGCATGTAGTAAAAAAAACCGGAGGAGCCTGCCGAAGATGAGGCCGTTACGGCTCGCCTTTAGGTGTCCTCCTCGGGATAGCGTCACTTAAAGAACGAGAGTCAGCACGATGTAAAAAAAACTGGAAAAAAAATGGAGGAGCCTGCCGAAGATGAGGCCATTACGGCTCGCCTTTTGGTGTCCTCCTCGGTTTAGTGTCATTTAAAGAACGAGGGTAAGCACGACGTAAAAAAAATCGAAACAAAAAAAACAGGACGAGCCTGCCGTAGATAAGGCCATTACGGCTCGCCTTTAGGTGTCCTCCTCGGGATAGCGTGATTTAAACAACGAGGGTCAGCACGTAGTAAAAAAAAAACCGGAAAAAAATACAGGCGGAGCCTACCGAAGATGAGGCCATTATGGCTCGCCTTTAGGTGTCCTCCTCGGGATAGCGTCACTTAAAGAACGAGAGTCAGCACGATGTAAAAAAAACTGGAAAAAAAATGGAGGAGCCTGCCGAAGATGAGGCCATTACGGCTCGCCTTTTGGTGTCCTCCTCGGTTTAGCGTCATTTAAAGAACGAAGGTAAGCACGACGTAAAAAAAATTGAAACAAAAAAAACAGGACGAGCCTGCCGAAGATAAGGCCATTACGTCTCGCCTTTAGGTGTGCTCCTCGGGATACCGTCATTTAAAGAACGAGAGTCATCACGACGTAAAAAAAACCGAAAAAAAAAATTGGAGGAGCCTGGCGAAGATGAGGCCATTACGGCTCGCCTTTAGGTGTCCTCCTCGGGATAGCGTCATTTAAAAAACGAGGGTCAGCATGTAGTAAAAAAAAAACCGGAGGAGCCTGCCGAAGATGAGGCCATTACGGCTCGCCTTTAGGTGTCCTCCTCGGGATAGCGTCACTTAAAGAACGAGAGTCAGCACGATGTAAAAAAAACTGGAAAAAAAATGGAGGAGCCTGCCGAAGATGAGGCCATTACGGCTCGCCTTTTGGTGTCCTCCTCGGTTTAGCGTCATTTAAAGAACGAGGGTAAGCACGACGTAAAAAAAATCGAAACAAAAAAAACAGGACGAGCCTGCCGTAGATAAGGCCATTACGGCTCGCCTTTAGGTGTCCTCCTCGGGATAGCGTGATTTAAACAACGAGGGTCAGCACGTAGTAAAAAAAAAAACCGGAAAAAAATACAGGCGGAGCCTACCGAAGATGAGGCCATTATGGCTCGCCTTTAGGTGTCTTCCTTGGCATAGCGTCATTTAAAGAACGAGGGTCAGCACGACGTAAAAAAAACCAAAAAAAAAAAATCGGAAGAGCCTGCCAAAGATTAGGCCATTTCTGCTGGCCTTTAGGTGTCCTCCTCGGGATAGCGTCATTTAAACAACGAGGGTCAGCACGTAGTTAAAAAAAAAACCGGAGGAGCCTGCCGAAGATTAGGCCATTACGGCTCGCGTTTAGGTGTCCTCCTCGGGATAGCGTCACTAAAAGAACGAGAGTCAGCACGACCTAAAATAAACTGGAAAAAAAATGGAGGAGCCTGCCGAAGATGAGGCCATTACGGCTCGCCTTTAGGTGTCCTCCTCGGGATAACGTCATTTAAACAACGAGGGTCAGCAGGTAGTAAAAAAAAAACCGGAGGAGCCTGCTGAAGATGAGACCATTACGGCTCGCCTTCAGGTGTCCTCCTCGAGATATCGTCACTTAAAGAACGAGAGTCAGCACGATGTAAAAAAAACCGGAAAAAAAAATCGGAAGAGCCTGCCAAAGATGAGGCCATTACGGCTCGCCTTTAGGTGTCCTCCTCGGGATAGCGTCATTTAAAGAACGAGGGTCAGCACGTAGTAAAAAAAAATCAGAGGAGACTGCCGAAGATGAGGCCATTACGGCTCGCCTTTAGGTGTCCTCCTCGGGATAACGTCATTTAAATAACGAGAGTCATCACGACGTAAAAAAAAACCGAAAAAAAAAATTGGAGGAGCCTACCGAAGATGAGGCCATTACGGCTCGCCTTTAGGTGTCCTCCTCGGGATAGCGTCATTTAAACAACGAGGGTCAGCACGTAGTAAAAAAAAACCGGAGGAGCCTGCCGAAGATGAGGCCATTACGGCTCGCCTTTAGGTGTCCTCCTCAGGATAGCGTCACTAAAAGAACGAGAGTCAGCACGACCTAAAAAAAACTGGAAAAAAAATGGAGGAGAATGCCGTAGATGAGGCCATTACGGCTCGCCTTTTGGTGACCTCCTCGGTTTAGCGTCATTTAAAGAACGAGGGTCAGCTCGACGTAAAAAAAACCGGAAAAAAAACAAGAGGAGCCTGCCGAAGATGAGGCCATTACAGCTCGCCTTTAGGTGTCCTCCTCGGTTTAGCGTTATTTAAAGAACGAGGGTAAGCACGACGTAAAAAAAAACCGAAAAAAAAAACAGGAGGAGCCTGCCGAAGATGAGGCCATTACGGCTCGCCTTTAGGTGTCTTCCTTGGGATGCGTCATTTAAAGAACGAGAGTCATCACGACGTAAAAAAAACCGGAAATAAAAATCGGAGGAGCCTGCCGAAGATGAGGCCATTACGGCTCGCCTTTAGGTGTCCTCCTCGGGATAGCGTCATTTAAACAACGAGGGTCAGCACGTAGTAAAAAAATCGGAAGAGCCTACCGAAGATGAGGCCATTACGGCTCGCCTTTAGGTGTCCTTCTCGGGATAGCGTCATTTAAAGAACGAGAGTCAGCACGACGTAAAAAAAAAACCGAAAAAAAAATGGAGGAGCCTGCCGAAGATGAGGCCATTACGGCTCGACTTTTGGTGTCCTCCTCGGTTTAGCGTCATTTAAAGAACGAAGGTAAGCACGACGTAAAAAAAATTGAAACAAAAAAAATAGGATGAGCCTGCCGAAGATAAGGCCATTACGGCTCGCCTTTAGGTGTCCTCCTCGGGATACCGTCATTTAAAGAACGAGAGTCATCACGACGTAAAAAAAACCGAAAAAAAAAATTTGAGGAGCCTGCCGAAGATGAGGCCATTACGGCTCGCCTTTAGGTGTACTCCTCGGGATAGCGTCATTTAAAAAACGAGGGTCAGCATGTAGTAAAAAAAACCGGAGGAGCCTGCCGAAGATGAGGCCGTTACGGCTCGCCTTTAGGTGTCCTCCTCGGGATAGCGTCACTTAAAGAACGAGAGTCAGCACGATGTAAAAAAAACTGGAAAAAAAATGGAGGAGCCTGCCGAAGATGAGGCCATTACGGCTCGCCTTTTGGTGTCCTCCTCGGTTTAGTGTCATTTAAAGAACGAGGGTAAGCACGACGTAAAAAAAATCGAAACAAAAAAAACAGGACGAGCCTGCCGTAGATAAGGCCATTACGGCTCGCCTTTAGGTGTCCTCCTCGGGATAGCGTGATTTAAACAACGAGGGTCAGCACGTAGTAAAAAAAAAACCGGAAAAAAATACAGGCGGAGCCTACCGAAGATGAGGCCATTATGGCTCGCCTTTAGGTGTCTTCCTTGGCATAGCGTCATTTAAAGAACGAGGGTCAGCACGACGTAAAAAAAACCAAAAAAAAAAAAAAATCGGAAGAGCCTGCCAAAGATTAGGCCATTTCTGCTGGCCTTTAGGTGTCCTCCTCGGGATAGCGTCATTTAAACAACGAGGGTCAGCACGTAGTTAAAAAAAAAAACCGGAGGAGCCTGCCGAAGATTAGGCCATTACGGCTCGCGTTTAGGTGTCCTCCTCGGGATAGCGTCACTAAAAGAACGAGAGTCAGCACGACCTAAAATAAACTGGAAAAAAAATGGAGGAGCCTGCCGAAGATGAGGCCATTACGGCTCGCCTTTAGGTGTCCTCCTCGGGATAACGTCATTTAAACAACGAGGGTCAGCACGTAGTAAAAAAAAAACCGGAGGAGCCTGCTGAAGATGAGACCATTACGGCTCGCCTTTAGGTGTCCTCCTCGAGATATCGTCACTTAAAGAACGAGAGTCAGCACGATGTAAAAAAAACCGGAAAAAAAAATCGGAAGAGCCTGCCAAAGATGAGGCCATTACGGCTCGCCTTTAGGTGTCCTCCTCGGGATAGCGTCATTTAAAGAACGAGGGTCAGCACGTAGTAAAAAAAAATCAGAGGAGACTGCCGAAGATGAGTTCATTACGGCTCGCCTTTAGGTGTCCTCCTCGGGATAACGTCATTTAAATAACGAGAGTCATCACGACGTAAAAAAAAACCGGAAAAAAAAATTGGAGGAGCCTACCGAAGATGAGGCCATTACGGCTCGCCTTTAGGTGTCCTCCTCGGGATAGCGTCATTTAAACAACGAGGGTCAGCATGTAGTAAAAAAAAACCGGAGGAGCCTGCCGAAGATGAGGCCATTACGGCTCGCCTTTAGGTGTCCTCCTCAGGATAGCGTCACTAAAAGAACGAGAGTCAGCACGACCTAAAAAAAACTGGAAAAAAAATGGAGGAGAATGCCGAAGATGAGGCCATTACGGCTCGCCTTTTGGTGTCCTCCTCGGTTTAGCGTCATTTAAAGAACGAGGGTCAGCTCGACGTAAAAAAACCCGGAAAAAAAACAAGAGGAGCCTGCCGAAGATGAGGCCATTACAGCTCGCCTTTAGGTGTCCTCCTCGGTTTAGCGTTATTTAAAGAACGAGGGTAAGCACGACGTAAAAAAAAACCGAAAAAAAAAACAGGAGGAGCCTGCCGAAGATGAGGCCATTACGGCTCGCCTTTAGGTGTCTTCCTTGGGATGCGTCATTTAAAGAACGAGAGTCATCACGACGTAAAAAAAACTGGAAATAAAAATCGGAGGAGCCTGCCGAAGATGAGGCCATTACGGCTCGCCTTTAGGTGTCCTCCTCGTGATAGCGTCATTTAAACAACGAGGGTCAGCACGTAGTAAAAAAATCGGAAGAGCCTACCGAAGATGATGCCATTACGGCTCGCCTTTAGGTGTCCTTCTCGGGATAGCGTCATTTAAAGAACGAGAGTCAGCACGACGTAAAAAAAAAACCGAAAAAAAAATGGAGGAGCCTGCCGAAGATGAGGCCATTACGGCTCGACTTTTGGTGTCCTCCTCGGTTTAGCGACATTTAAAGAACGAAGGTAAGCACGACGTAAAAAAAATTGAAACAAAAAAAATAGGATGAGCCTGCCGAAGATAAGGCCATTACGGCTCGCCTTTAGGTGTCCTCCTCGGGATACCGTCATTTAAAGAACGAGAGTCATCACGACGTAAAAAAAACCGAAAAAAAAAATTTGAGGAGCCTGCCGAAGATGAGGCCATTACGGCTCGCCTTTAGGTGTACTCCTCGGGATAGCGTCATTTAAAAAACGAGGGTCAGCATGTAGTAAAAAAAAACCGGAGGAGCCTGCCGAAGATGAGGCCTTTACGGCTCGCCTTTAGGTGTCCTCCTCGGGATAGCGTCACTTAAAGAACGAGAGTCAGCACGATGTAAAAAAAACTGGAAAAAAAATGGCGGAGCCTGCCGAAGATGAGGCCATTACGGCTCGCCTTTAGGTGTCCTCCTCCTGATAGCGTCATTTAAACAACGAGGGTCAGCACGTAGTAAAAATAAAACCGGAGGAGCCTGCCGAAGATGAGACCATTACGGCTCGCCTTTAGGTGTCCTCCTCGGGTTAGCGTCACTTAAAGAACGAGAGTCAGCACGATGTAAAAAAAACCGGAAAAAAAAATCGGAAGAGCCTGCCAAAGATGAGGCCATTACGGCTCGCCTTTAGGTGTCCTCCTCGGGATAGCGTCATTTAAAGAACGAGGGTCAGCACGTAGTAAAAAAAAATCGGAGGAGCCTGCCGAAGATGAGGCCATTACGGCTCGCCTTTAGGTGTCCTCCTCGGGATAGCGTCATTTAAAGAACGAGAGTCAGCACGACGTAAAAAAAAACCGGAAAAAAAATGGAGGAGCCTGCCGAAGATGAGGCCATTACGGCTCGACTTTTGGTGTCCTCCTCGGTTTAGCGTCATTTAAAGAACGAAGGTAAGCACGACGTAAAAAAAATTGAATAAAAAAAAACAGGACGAGCCTGCCGAAGATAAGGCCATTACGGCTCGCCTTTAGGTGTCCTCCTCGGGATACCGTCATTTAAAGAACGAGAGTCATCACGACGTAAAAAAAACCGAAAAAAAAAATTGGAGGAGCCTGCCGAAGATGAAGCCATTACGGCTCGCCTTTAGGTGTCCTCCTCGGGATAGCGTCATTTAAAAAACGAGGGTCCGCATGTAGTAAAAAAAAAACCGGAGGAGCCTGCCGAAGATGAGGCCATTACGGCTCGCCTTTAGGTGTCCTCCTCGGGATAGCGTCACTTAAAGAACGAGAGTCAGCACGATGTAAAAAAAACTGGAAAAAAAATGGAGGAGCCTGCCGAAGATGAGGCCATTACGACTCGCCTTTTGGTGTCCTCCTCGGTTTAGCATCATTTAAAGAACGAGGGTAAGCACGACGTAAAAAAAATCGAAACAAAAAAAACAGGATGAGCCTGCCGAAGATAAGGCCATTACGGCTCACCTTTAGGTGTCCTCCTCGGGATAGCGTCATTTAAAAAATGAGGGTCAGCATGTAGTAAAAAAAAAAACCGGAGGAGCCTGCCGAAGATGAGGCCATTACGGCTCGCCTTTAAGTGTCCTCCTCGGGATAGCGTCACTTAAAGAACGAGAGTCCGCACGATGTAAAAAAAACTGGAAAAAAAATGGAGGAGCCTGCCGAAGATGAGGCCATTACGGCTCGCCTTTTGGTGTCCTCCTCGGTTTAGCGTCATTTAAAGAACGAAGGTCAGCACGACGTAAAAAAAACCGAAAAAAAAAATTGGAGGAGCCTGCCAAAGATTAGGCCATTTTGGCTCGCCTTTTGGTGTCCTCCTCGGGATAACGTCATTTAAACAACGAGGGTCAGCACGTCGTTAAAAAAAAAAACGGAGGAGCCTGCCGAAGATGAGGCCATTACGGCTCGCGTTTAGGTGTCCTCCTCGGGATAGCGTCACTAAAAGAACGAGAGTCAGCACGACCTAAAATAAACTGGAAAAAAAATGGAGGAGCCTGCCGAAGATGAGGCCATTACGGCTCGCCTTTTGGTGTCCTCCTCCTGATAGCGTCATTTAAACAACGAGGGTCAGCACGTAGTAAAAAAAAAACCGGAGGAGCCTGCCGTAGATGAGACCATTACGGCTCGCCTTTAGGTGTCCTCCTCGGGTTAGCGTCACTTAAAGAACGAGAGTCAGCACGATGTAAAAAAAAACCGGAAAAAAAAATCGGAAGAGCCTGCCAAAGATGAGGCCATTACGGCTCGCCTTTAGGTGTCCTCCTGGGTTTAGCGTTATTTAAAGAACGAGGGTAAGCACGACGTAAAAAAAAACAGGAGCAGCTTGTCGAAGATGAGGCCATTACGGCTCGCCTTTAGGTGTCCTCCTTGGGATAGCGTCATTTAAAGAACGAGAGTCATCACGACGTAATAAAAACCGGAAAAAAAAATCGAAGGAGCATGCCGAAGATGAGGCCATTACGGCTCGCCTTTAGGTGTCCTCCTCGGGATAGCGTCATTTAAAGAACGAGAGTCAGCACGACGTAAAAAAAAACCGGAAAAAAAATGGAGGAGCCTGCCGAAGATGAGTCCATTACGGCTCGACTTTTGGTGTCCTCCTCGGTTTAGCGTCATTTAAAGAACGAAGGTAAGCACGACGTAAAAGAAAATCGAAACGAAAAAAACAGGACGAGCTTGCCGAAGATAAGGCCATTACGGCTCGCCTTTAGGTGTCCTCCTCGGGATACCGTCATTTAAAGAACGAGAGTCATCACGACGTAAAAAAAACCGAAAAAAAAAATCGGAGGAGCCTGCCGAAGATGAGGCCATTACGGCTCGCCTTTAGGTGTCCTCCTCGGGATAGCGTCATTTAAACAACGAGGGTCAGCACGTAGTAAAAAAAAATCGGAGGAGCCTGCCAAAGATGAGACCGTTACGGCTCGCCTTTAGGTGTCCTCCTCGGGATAACGTCACTTAAAGAACGAGAGTCAGCACGATGTAAAAAAAACCGGAAAAAAAAATCGGAGGAGCCTATCGAAGATGAGGCCATTACGGCTCGCCTTTAGGTGTCCTCCTCGGGATAGCGTCATTTAAACAACGAGGGTCAGCATGTAGTAAAAAAAAATCGGAGGAGCCTGCCGAAGATGAGGCCATCACGGCTCGCCTTTAGGTGCCCTCCTCGGGATAGCGTCATTTAAAGAATGAAGGTAAGCACGACGTAAAAAAAATCGAAACAAAAAAAACAGGACGAGCCTGCCAAAGATAAGGCCATTACGGCTCGCCTTTAGGTGTCCTCCTCGGGATACCGTCAATTAAAGAACGAGAGTCATCACGACATAAAAAAAACCGGAAAAAAAATTGGAGGAGCCTGTCGAAGATGAGGCCATTGCGGCTCGCCTTTAGGTGTCCTCCTCGGGATAGCGTCATTTAAACAACGAGGGTCAGCACGTAGTAAAAAAAAAACCGGAGGAGCCTGCCAAAGATGAGGCCATTATGGCTCGCCTTTAGGTGTCCTCCTCGGGATAGCGTCACTTAAAGAACGAGAGTCAGCACGATATAAAAAAAACTGGAAAAAAAATGGAGGAGCCTGCCGAAGATGAGGCCATTACGGCTCGCCTTTTGGTGTCCACCTCGGTTTAGCGTCATTTAAAAAACGAGGGTAAGCACAACGTAAAAAAAATCGAAACAAAAAAATAGGACGAGCCTGCCAAAGATAAGGCCATTACGGCTCGCCTTTAGGTGTCCTCCTCGGGATAGCGTCACTTAAAGAACGAGTGTCCGCATGATGTAAAAAAAACTGGAAAAAAAATGGAGGAGCCTGCCGAAGATGAGGCCATTACGGCTCGCCTTTTGGTGTCCTCCTTGGTTTAGCGTCATTTAAAGAATGAGGTTAAGCACGACGTAAAAAAAATCAAAACAAAAAAAACAGGACGAGCCTGCCGAAGATCAGGCCATTACGGTTCGCCTTTAGGTGTCCTCCTCGGGATAGCGTCATTTAAACAACGAGGGTCAGCACGTAGTAAAAAAAAACTGGAAAAAAAAATTGGAGGAGCCTGCCAAAGATTAGGCCATTTCGGCTCGCCTTTAGGTGTCCTCCTCGGGATAGCGTCATTTAAACAACGAGGGTCAGCACGTAGTTAAAAAAAAAACCGGAGGAGCCTGCCGAAGATGAGGCCATTACGGCTCGCGTTTAGGTGTCCTCCTCGGGATAGCGTCACTAAAAGAATGAGGGTCAGCACGACCTAAAATAAACTGGAAAAAAAAGGAGGAGCCTGCCGAAGATGAGGCCATTACGGCTCGCCTTTAGGTGTCCTCCTGGGTTTAGCGTTATTTAAAGAACGAGGGTAAGCACGACGTAAAAAAAAACAGGAGCAGCTTGTCGAAGATGAGGCCATTACGGCTCGCCTTTAGGTGTCCTCCTTGGGATAGCGTTATTTAAAGAACGAGAGTCATCACGACGTAATAAAAACCGGAAAAAAAAATCGAAGGAGCATGCCGAAGATGAGGCCATTACGGCTCGCCTTTAGGTGTCCTCCTCGGGATAGCGTCATTTAAAGAACGAGAGTCAGCACGACGTAAAAAAAACCAGAAAAAAAATGGAGGAGCCTGCCGAAGATGAGGCCATTACGGCTCGACTTTTGGTGTCCTCCTCGGTTTAGCGTCATTTAAAGAACGAAGGTAAGCACGACGTAAAAGAAAATTGAAACGAAAAAAACAGGACGAGCCTACCGAAGATAAGGCCATTACGGCTCGCCTTTAGGTGTCCTCCTCGGGATACCGTCATTTAAAGAACGAGAGTCATCACGACGTAAAAAAAACCGAAAAAAAAAATCGGAGGAGCCTGCCGAAGATGAGGCCATTACGGCTCGCCTTTAGGTGTCCTCCTCGGGATAGCGTCATTTAAACAACGAGGGTCAGCACGTAGTAAAAAAAAATCGGAGGAGCCTGCCAAAGATGAGACCGTTACGGCTCGCCTTTAGGTGTCCTCCTCGGGATAACGTCACTTAAAGAACGAGAGTCAGCACGATGTAAAAAAAACCGGAAAAAAAAATCGGAGGAGCCTATCGAAGATGAGGCCATTACGGCTCGCCTTTAGGTGTCCTCCTCGGGTTAGCGTCACTTAAAGAACGAGAGTCAGCACGATGTAAAAAAAAACCGGAAAAAAAAATCGGAAGAGCCTGCCAAAGATGAGGCCATTACGGCTCGCCTTTAGGTGTCCTCCTCGGGATAGCGTCATTTAAAGAACGAGGGTCAGCACGTAGTAAAAAAAATCGGAGGAGCCTGCCGAAGATGAGGCCATTACGGCTCGCCTTTAGGTGTCCTCCTCGGGATAGCGTCATTTAAAGAACGAGAGTCAGCACGACATAAAAAAAAGCCGGAAAAAAAATGGAGGAGCCTGCCGAAGATGAGGCCATTACGGCTCAACTTTTGGTGTCCTCCTCGGTTTAGCGTCATTTAAAGAACGAAGGTAAGCACGACGTAAAAAAAATTGAAACAAAAAAAAAAACAGGACGAGCCTGCCGAAGATAAGGCCATTACGGCTCGCCTTTAGGTGTCCTCCTCGGGATACCGTCATTTAAAGAACGAGAGTCATCACGACGTAAAAAAAACCGAAAAAAAAATTGGAGGAGCCTGCCGAAGATGAGGCCATTACGGCTCGCCTTTAGGTGTCCTCCTCGGGATAGCGTCATTTAAAAAACGAGGGTCAGCATGTAGTAAAAAAAAAACCGGAGGAGCCTGCCGAAGATGAGGCCATTACGGCTCGCCTTTAGATGTCCTCCTCGGGATAGCGTCACTTAAAGAACGAGAGTCAGCACGATGTAAAAAAAACTGGAAAAAAAATGGAGGAGCATGCCGAAGATGAGGCCATTACGGCTCGCCTTTTGGTATCCTCCTCGGTTTAGCGTCATTTAAAGAACGAGGGTAAGCACGACGTAAAAAAAATCGAAACAAAAAAAACAGGACGAGCCTGCCAAAGATAAGGCCATTACGGCTCACCTTTAGGTGTCCTCCTCGGGATAGCGTCATTTAAAAAACGAGGGTCAGAATGTAGTAAAAAAAAAACCGGAGGAGCCTGCTGAAGATGAGGCCATTACGGCTCGCCTTTAGGTGTCCTCCTCGGGATAGCGTCACTTAAAGAACGACAGTCAGCACGATGTAAAAAAAACTGGAAAAAAAATGGAGGAGCCTGCCGAAGATGAGGCCATTACGGCTCGCCTTTTGGTGTCCTCCTCGGTTTAGCGTCATTTAAAGAACGAGGGTCAGCATGACGTAAAAAAACCGAAAAAAAAAATCGGAGGAGCCTGCCAAAGATAAGGCCATTTCGGCTCGCCTTTAGGTGTCCTCCTCGGGATAGCGTCATTTAAACAACGAGGGTCAGCACGTAGTTAAAAAAAAAACCGGAGGAGCCTGCCGAAGATGAGGCCATTACGGCTCGCGTTTAGGTGTCCTCCTCGGGATAGCGTCACTAAAAGAACGAGAGTCAGCACGACCTAAAATAAACTGGAAAAAAAATGGAGGAGCCTTCCGAAGATGAGGCCATTACGGCTCGCCTTTAGGTGTCCTCCTCGGGATAGCGTCACTAAAAGAACGAGCGTCAGCACGACCTAAAAAAAACTGGAAAAAAAATGGAGGAGCCTGCTGAAGATGAGGCCATTACGGCTCGCCTTTTGGTGACCTCCTCGGTTTAGCGTCATTTAAAGAACGAGGGTCAGCTCGACGTAAAAAAAATCCGGAAAAAAACAAGAGGAGCCTGCCGAAGATGAGGCCATTACGGCTCGCCTTTAGGTGTCCTCCTCGGTTTAGCGTTATTTAAAGAACGAGGGTAAGCACGACGTAAAAAAAAAACCGAAAAAAAAAACTGGAGGAGCCTGCCGAAGATGAGGCCATTACGGCTCGCCTTTAGGTGTCCTCCTTGGTTTAGCGTCATTTAAAGAACGAAGGTAAGCACGACGTAAAAAAAATTGAAACAAAAAAAACAGGACGAGACTGCCGAAGATAAGGCCATTACGGCTCGCCTTTAGGTGTCCTCCTCGGGATACCGTCATTTAAAGAACGAGAGTCATCACGACGTAAAAAAAACCGAAAAAAAAATTGGAGGAGCCTGCCGAAGATGAGGCCATTACGGCTCGCCTTTAGGTGTCCTCCTCGGGATAGCGTCACTTAAAGAACGAGTGTCCGCACGATGTAAAAAAAACTGGAAAAAAAATGGAGGAGCCTGCCGAAGATGAGGCCATTACGGCTCGCCTTTTGGTGTCCTCCTTGGTTTAGCGTCATTTAAAGAACGAGGTTAAGCACGACGTAAAAAAAATCAAAACAAAAAAAACAGGACGAGCCTGCCGAAGATCAGGCCATTACGGTTCGCCTTTAGGTGTCCTCCTCGGGATAGCGTCATTTAAACAACGAGGGTCAGCACGTAGTAAAAAAAAACTGGAAAAAAAAATCGGAGGAGCCTGCCAAAGATTAGGCCATTTCGGCTCGCCTTTAGGTGTCCTCCTCGGGATAGCGTCATTTAAACAACGAGGGTCAGCACGTAGTTAAAAAAAAAAACCGGAGGAGCCTGCCGAAGATGAGGCCATTACGGCTCGCGTTTAGGTGTCCTCCTCGGGATAGCGTCACTAAAAGAATGAGGGTCAGCACGACCTAAAATAAACTGGAAAAAAAAGGAGGAGCCTGCCGAAGATGAGGCCATTACGGCTCGCCTTTAGGTGTCCTCCTGGGTTTAGCGTTATTTAAAGAACGAGGGTAAGCACGACGTAAAAAAAAACAGGAGCAGCTTGTCGAAGATGAGGCCATTACGGCTCGCCTTTAGGTGTCCTCCTTGGGATAGCGTCATTTAAAGAACGAGAGTCATCACGACGTAATAAAAACCGGAAAAAAAAATCGAAGGAGCATGCCGAAGATGAGGCCATTACGGCTCGCCTTTAGGTGTCCTCCTCGGGATAGCGTCATTTAAAGAACGAGAGTCAGCACGACGTAAAAAAAAACCGGAAAAAAAATGGAGGAGCCTGCCGAAGATGAGGCCATTACGGCTCGACTTTTGGTGTCCTCCTCGGTTTAGCGTCATTTAAAGAACGAGGTTAAGCACGACGTAAAAAAAATCAAAACAAAAAAAACAGGACGAGCCTGCCGAAGATCAGGCCATTACGGTTCGCCTTTAGGTGTCCTCCTCGGGATAGCGTCATTTAAACAACGAGGGTCAGCACGTAGTAAAAAAAAACTGGAAAAAAAAATCGGAGGAGCCTGCCAAAGATTAGGCCATTTCGGCTCGCCTTTAGGTGTCCTCCTCGGGATAGCGTCATTTAAACAACGAGGGTCAGCACGTAGTTAAAAAAAAAAACCGGAGGAGCCTGCCGAAGATGAGGCCATTACGGCTCGCGTTTAGGTGTCCTCCTCGGGATAGCGTCACTAAAAGAATGAGGGTCAGCACGACCTAAAATAAACTGGAAAAAAAAGGAGGAGCCTGCCGAAGATGAGGCCATTACGGCTCGCCTTTAGGTGTCCTCCTGGGTTTAGCGTTATTTAAAGAACGAGGGTAAGCACGACGTAAAAAAAAACAGGAGCAGCTTGTCGAAGATGAGGCCATTACGGCTCGCCTTTAGGTGTCCTCCTTGGGATAGCGTCATTTAAAGAACGAGAGTCATCACGACGTAATAAAAACCGGAAAAAAAAATCGAAGGAGCATGCCGAAGATGAGGCCATTACGGCTCGCCTTTAGGTGTCCTCCTCGGGATAGCGTCATTTAAAGAACGAGAGTCAGCACGACGTAAAAAAAAACCGGAAAAAAAATGGAGGAGCCTGCCGAAGATGAGGCCATTACGGCTCGACTTTTGGTGTCCTCCTCGGTTTAGCGTCATTTAAAGAACGAAGGTAAGCACGACGTAAAAGAAAATCGAAACGAAAAAAACAGGACGAGCCTGCCGAAGATAAGGCCATTACGGCTCGCCTTTAGGTGTCCTCCTCGGGATACCGTCATTTAAAGAACGAGAGTCATCACGACGTAAAAAAAACCGAAAAAAAAAATCGGAGGAGCCTGCCGAAGATGAGGCCATTACGGCTCGCCTTTAGGTGTCCTCCTCGGGATAGCGTCATTTAAACAACGAGGGTCAGCACGTAGTAAAAAAAAATCGGAGGAGCCTGCCAAAGATGAGACCGTTACGGCTCGCATTTAGGTGTCCTCCTCGGGATAACGTCACTTAAAGAACGAGAGTCAGCACGATGTAAAAAAAACCGGAAAAAAAAATCGGAGGAGCCTATCGAAGATGAGGCCATTACGGCTCGCCTTTAGGTGTCCTCCTCGGGATAGCGTCATTTAAACAACGAGGGTCAGCATGTAGTAAAAAAAAATCGGAGGAGCCTGCCGAAGATGAGGCCATCACGGCTCGCCTTTAGGTGCCCTCCTCGGGATAGCGTCATTTAAAGAATGAAGGTAAGCACGACGTAAAAAAAATCGAAACAAAAAAAACAGGACGAGCCTGCCAAAGATAAGGCCATTACGGCTCGCCTTTAGGTGTCCTCCTCGGGATACCGTCAATTAAAGAACGAGAGTCATCACGACATAAAAAAAACCGGAAAAAAAATTGGAGGAGCCTGTCGAAGATGAGGCCATTGCGGCTCGCCTTTAGGTGTCCTCCTCGGGATAGCGTCATTTAAACAACGAGGGTCAGCACGTAGTAAAAAAAAAACCGGAGGAGCCTGCCAAAGATGAGGCCATTATGGCTCGCCTTTAGGTGTCCTCCTCGGGATAGCGTCACTTAAAGAACGAGAGTCAGCACGATATAAAAAAAACTGGAAAAAAAATGGAGGAGCCTGCCGAAGATGAGGCCATTACGGCTCGCCTTTTGGTGTCCACCTCGGTTTAGCGTCATTTAAAGAACGAGGGTAAGCACAACGTAAAAAAAATCGAAACAAAAAAATAGGACGAGCCTGCCAAAGATAAGGCCATTACGGCTCGCCTTTAGGTGTCCTCCTCGGGATACCGTCATTTAAAGAACGAGAGTAATCACGACGTAAAAAAAACCGAAAAAAAAAATCGGAGGAGCCTGCCGAAGATGAGGCCATTACGGCTCGCCTTTGGGTGTCCTCCTCGGGATAGCGTCATTTAAATAACGAGAGTCAGCACGATGTAAAAAAAACAGGAAAAAAAAATCGGAGGAGCCTGCCGAAGATGAGGCCATTACGGCTCGACTTTTGGTGTCCTCCTCGGTTTAGCGTCATTTAAAGAAAGAGGGTAAGCACAACGTAAAAAAAATCGAAAAAAAAAAATAGGACGAGCCTGCCAAAGATAAGGCCATTACGGCTCGCCTTTAGGTGTCCTCCTCGGGATACCGTCATTTAAAGAACGAGAGTCATCACGACGTAAAAAAAACCAAAAAAAAAAATTAGAGGAGCCTGCCGAAGATGAGGCCATTACGGCTCGCCTTTAGGTGTCCTCCTCGGGATAGCGTCATTTAAACAACGAGGGTCAGCACGTGGTAAAAAAAAAACCGGAGGAGCCTGCCGAAGATGAGACCATTACGACTCGCCTTTAGGTGTCCTCCTCGGGATAGCGTCACTTAAAGAACGAGAGTCAGCACGATGTAAAAAAAACCGGAAAAAAAAATCGGAGGAGCCTGTCGAAGATGAGGCCATTATGGCTCGCCTTTTGGTGTCCTCCTCGGGATAGCGTCATTTAAACAACGAGGGTCAGCACGTAGTAAAAAAAAATCGGAGGAGCCTGCCGAAGATGAGGCCATTACGGCTCGCCTTTAGGTGTCCTCCTCGGGATAGCGTCATTTAAAGAACGAGAGTCAGCACGACATAGAAAAAAAACCGGAAAAAAAATGGAGGAGCCTGCCGAAGATGAGGCCATTACTGCTCGACTTTTGGTGTCCTCCTCGGTTTAGCGTCATTTAAAGAACGAAGGTAAGCACAACGTAAAAAAATCGAAACAAAAAAAACAGATCGAGCCTGTCGAAGATAAGGCCATTACGGCTCGCCTTTATGTGTCCTCCTCGGGATACCGTCATTTAAAGAATGAGAGTCATTACGACGTAAAAAAAATCGAAAAAAAAAATTGGAGGAGCCTGCCGAAGATGAGGCCATTACGGCTCGCCTTTAGGTGTCCTCCTCGGGATAGCGTCATTTCAACAACGAGGGTCAGCACGTAGTAAAAAAAATCGGAGGAGCCTGCCGGAGATGAGGCCATTACGGCTCGCCTTTAGGTGTCCTCCCCGGGATAGCGTCATTTAAAGAACGAGAGTCAGCACGACGTAAAAAAAAACCGGAAAAAAAATGCAGGAGTCTGCCGAAGATGAGGCCTCTACGGCTCGACTTTTGGTGTCCTCCTCGGTTTAGCGTCATTTAAATAACGAAGGTAAGCACGACGTAAAAAAAAATCGAAACAAAAAAAACAGGACGAGCCTGCCGAAGATAAGGCCATTACGGCTCGCCTTTAGGTGTCCTCCTCGGGATACCGTCATTTAAAGAACGAGAGTCATCACGACGTAAAAAAAATAAAAAAAAAAAAATCGGAGGAGCCTGCCGAAGATGAGGCCATTACGGCTCGCCTTTAGGTGTCCTCCTCGGGATACCGTCACTAAAAGAACGAGAGTCAGCACGACCTAAAAAAAACTGGAAAAAAAATGGAGGAGCCTGCCGAAGATGAGGCCATTACGGCTCGCCTTTTGTTGTCCTCCTCGGTTTAGCGTCATTTAAAGAACGAGGGTCAGCTTGACATAAAAAACCCGGAAAAAAAACAAGAGGAGCCTGCGGAAGATGAGGCCATTACGGCTCGCCTTTAGGTGTCCTCCTCGGTTTAGCTTTATTTAAAGAACGAGGGTAAGCACGACGTAAAAAAAAACCGAAAAAAAAAACAAGAGGAGCCTGCCGAAGATGAGGCCATTACGGCTCGCCTTTAGGTGTCCTCCTTGGGATGCGTCATTTAAAGAACGAGAGTCATAACGACGTAAAAAAAACCGGAAAAAAAAATCGGAGGAGCCTGCCGAAGATGAGGCCATTACGGCTCGCCTTTAGGTGTCCTCCTCGGGATAGCATCATTTAAACAACGAGGGTCTGCACGTAGTAAAAAAAAATCGGAGGAGCCTGCCGAAGATGAGGCCATTACGGCTCGCCTGTAGGTATCCTCCTCGGGACAGCGTCATTTAAAGAACGAGAGTCAGCACGACGTAAAAAAAAAACCGGAAAAAAAATGGAGGAGCCTGCCGAAGATGAGGCCATTACGGCTCGACTTTTGGTGTCCTCCTCGGTTTAGCGTCATTTAATGAACGAAGGTAAGCACGACGTAAAAAAAAACCGGAGGAGCCTGCCGAAGATGAGGCCATTAAGGCTCGCCTTTAGGTGTCCTCTTCGGTCTAGCGTCATTTAAAGAACGAGGGTAAGCACGACTTAAAAAAAAAACCGGAAAAAAATACAGGTGGAGCCTACCGAAGATGAGGCCATTACGGCTCGCCTTTAGGTGTCTTCCTTGGCATAGCGCCATTTAAAGAACGAGGGTCAGCACGACGTAAAAAAAACCGAAAAAAAAATCGGAGGAGTCTGCCAAAGATGAGGCCATTTCGGCTCGCCTTTAGGTGTCCTCCTCGGGATAGCGTCATTTAAACAACGAGGGTCAGCACGTAGTAAAAAAAAACCGGAGGAGCCTGCCGAAGATGAGGCAATTACGGCTCGCGTTTAGGTGTCCTCCTCGGGATAGCGTCACTAAAAGAACGAGAGTCAGCACGACCTAAAATAAACTGGAAAAAAAATGGAGGAGCCTGCCGAAGATGAGGCCATTATGGCTCGCCTTTTGGTGTCCTCCTCGGTTTAGCGTCATTTAAAGAACGAGGATCAGCACGACGTAAAAAAAACCGAAAAAAAAAACAAGAGGAGCCTGCCGAAGATGAGGCCATTACGCCTCGCCTTTAGGTGTCCTCCTCGGTTTAGCGTTATTTAAAGAACGAGGGTAAGCACGACGTAAAAAAAACCGAAAAAAAAATAGGAGGAGCCTGCCGAAGATAAGGCCAATACGGCTCGCCTTTAGGTGTCCTCCTTGGGATAGCGTCATTTAAAGAACGAGAGTCATCACGACGTAAAAAAAACTGGAAAAAAAATCGGAGGAGCCTGCCGAAGATGAGGCCATTACGGCTCGCCTTTAGTTGTCCTCCTCGGGATAGAGTCATTTCAACAACGAGGGTCAGCACGTGGTAAAAAAAATCGGAGGAGCCTGCTGAAGATGAGGCCATTACGGCTCGCCTTTAGGTGTCCTCCTCGGGATAGCGTCATTTAAAGAACGAGAGTCAGCACGACGTAAAAAAAAACCGGAAAAAAATGGAGGAGTCTGCCGAAGATGAGGCCATTACGGCTCGACTTTTGGTGTCCTCCTCGGTTTAGCATCATTTAAAGAACGAAGGTAAGCACGACGTAAAAAAATATCGAAACGAAAAAAACAGGACGAGCCTGCCGAAGATAAGGCCATTACGGCTCGCCTTTAGGTGTCCTCCTCGGGATACCGTCATTTAAAGAACGAGAGTTATCACGACGTAAAAAAAACCAAAAAAAAAAATCGGAGGAGCCTGCCGAAGATGAGGCCATTACGGCTCGCCTTTAGGTGTCCTCCTCGGGAGAGCGTCATTTAAACAACAAGGGTCAGCACGTAGTAAAAAAAAAAAAAAACCGGAGGAGCCTGCCGAAGATGAGACCATTACGGCTCGCCTTTAGGTGTCCTCCTCGGGATAGCGTCACTTAAAGAACGAGAGTCAGCACGATGTAAAAGAAACCGGAAAAAAAAATCGGAGGATCCTGCCGAAGATGAGGCCATTATGGCTCGCCTTTAGGTGTCCTCCTCGGGATAGCGTCATTTAAACAACGAGGGTCAGCACGTAGTAAAAAAAATCGGAGGAGCCTGCCGAAGATGAGGCCATTACGGCTCGCCTTTAGGTGTCCTCCTCGGGATAGCGTCATTTAAAGAACGAGAGTCAGCACGACCTAAAATAAACTGGAAAAAAAAGGAGGAGCCTGCCGAAGATGAGGCCATTACGGCTCGCCTTTTGGTGTCCTCCTCGGTTTAGCGTCATTTAAAGAATGAGGGTCAGCACGACTTAAAAAAAACCGGAAAAAAAAACAAGAGGAGCCTGCCGAAGATGAGGCCATTACGGCTCGCCTTTAGGTGTCCTCCTGGGTTTAGCGTTATTTAAAGAACGAGGGTAAGCACGACGTAAAAAAAAACAGGAGCAGCTTGTCGAAGATGAGGCCATTACGGCTCGCCTTTAGGTGTCTTCCTTGGGATAGCGTCATTTAAAGAACGAGAGTCATCACGACGTAATAAAAACCGGAAAAAAAAATCGGAGGAGCATGCCGAAGATGAGGCCATTACGGCTCGCCTTTAGGTGTCCTCCTCGGGATAGCGTCATTTAAAGAACGGGAGTCAGCACGACGTAAAAAAAATCCGGAAAAAAAATGGAGGAGCCTGCCGAAGATGAGGCCATTACGGCTCGACTTTTGGTGTCCTCCTCGGTTTAGCGTCATTTAAAGAACGAAGGTAAGCACGACGTAAAAGAAAATCGAAACGAAAAAAACAGGACGAGCCTGCCGAAGATAAGGCCATTACGGCTCGCCTTTAGGTGTCCTCCTCGGGATACCGTCATTTAAAGAACGAGAGTCATCACGACGTAAAAAAAACCTAAAAAAAAAAATCGGAGGAGCCTGCCGAAGATGAGGCCATTACGGCTCGCCTTTAGGTGTCCTCCTCGGGATAACGTCATTTAAACAACGAGGGTCAGCACGTAGTAAAAAAAAAATCGGAGGAGCCTGCCAAAGATGAGACCGTTACGGCTCGCCTTTAGGTGTCCTCCTCGGGATAACGTCACTTAAAGAACGAGAGTCAGCACGATGTAAAAAAAACCGGAAAAAAAAATCGGAGGAGCCTATCGAAGATGAGGCCATTACGGCTCGCCTTTAGGTGTCCTCCTCGGGATAGCGTCATTTAAACAACGAGGGTCAGCATGTTGTAAAAAAAAATCGGAGGAGCCTGCCGAAGATGAGGCCATCACGGCTCGCCTTTAGGTGTCCTCCTCGGGATAGCGTCATTTAAAGAACGAAGGTAAGCACGACGTAAAAAAAATCGAAACAAAAAAAACAGGACGAGCCTGCCAAAGATGAGGCCATTACGGCTCGCCTTTAGGTGTCCTCCTCGGGATACCGTCAATTAAAGAACGAGAGTCATCACGACGTAAAAAAAACCGGAAAAAAAATTGGAGGAGCCTGTCGAAGATGAGGCCATTACGGCTCGCCTTTAGGTGTCCTCCTTGGGATAGCGTCATTTAAACAACGAGGGTCAGCACGTAGTAAAAAAAAAACCGGTGGAGCCTGCCAAAGATGAGGCCATTATGGCTCGCCTTTAGGTGTCCTCCTCGGGATAGCGTCACTTAAAGAACGAGAGTCAGCACGATATAAAAAAAACTGGAAAAAAAATGGAGGAGCCTGCCGAAGATGAGGCCATTACGGCTCGCCTTTTGGTGTCCACCTCGGTTTAGCGTCATTTAAAGAACGAGGGTAAGCACAACGTAAAAAAAATCGAAACAAAAAAAATAGGACGAGCCTGCCAAAGATAAGGCCATTACGGCTCGCCTTTAGGTGTCCTCCTCGGGATACCGTCATTTAAAGAACGAGAGTCATCACGACGTAAAAAAAACCGAAAAAAAAAATCGGAGGAGCCTGCCGAAGATGAGGCCATTACGGCTCGCCTTTAGGTGTCCTCCTCGGGATAGCGTCATTTAAACAACGAGGGTCAGCACGTAGTAAAAAAAAACCGGAGGAGCCTGCCGAAGATGAGACCATTACGGCTCGCCTTTAGGTGTCCTCCTCGGGATAGCGTCACTTAAATAACGAGAGTCAGCACGATGTAAAAAAAACAGGAAAAAAAATCGGAGGAGCCTGCCGAAGATGAGGCCATTACGGCTCGACTTTTGGTGTCCTCCTCGGTTTAGCGTCATTTAAAGAACGAGGGTAAGCACAACGTAAAAAAAATCGAAACAAAAAAAATAGGATGAGCCTGCCAAAGATAAGGCCATTACGGCTCGCCTTTAGGTGTCCTCCTCGGGATACCGTCATTTAAAGAAACAGAGTCATCACGACGTAAAAAAAACCGAAAAAAAAAATCGGAGGAGCCTGCCGAAGATGAGGCCATTACGGCTCGCCTTTAGGTGTCCTCCTCGAGATAGCGTCATTTAAACAACGAGAATCAGCACGTAGTAAAAAAAATCGGAGGAGCCTGCCGAAGATGAGGCCATTACGGCTCGCCTTTAGGTGTCCTCCTCGAGATAGCGTCATTTAAAGAACGAGAGTCAGCACGACATAAAAAAAAACCGGAAAAAAAAATGGTGGAGCCTGCCGAAGATGAGGCCATTACGGCTCGACTTTTGGTGTCCTCCTCGGTTTAGCGTCATTTAAAGAACGAAGGTAAGCAGGACGTAAAAAAAAATCGAAACAAAAAAAACAGGACGAGCCTGTCAAAGATAAGGCCATTACGGCTCGCCTTTATGTGTCCTCCTCGGGATACCGTCATTTAAAGAACGAGAGTCATCACGACGTAAAAAAAATCGAAAAAAAATTGGAGGAGCCTGCCGAAGATGAGGCCATTACGGCTCGCCTTTAGGTGTCCTCCTCGGGATAGCGTCATTTCAACAACGAGGGTCAGCACGTGGTAAAAAAAATCGGAGGAGCCTGCCGAAGATGAGGCCAATACGGCTCGCCTTTAGGTGTCCTCCTCGGGATAGCGTCATTTAAAGAACGAGAGTCATCACAACGTAAAAAAATCTGGAAAAAAAATCGTAGGAGCCTGCCGAAGATGAGGCCATTACGGCTCGCCTTTAGTTGTCCTCCTCGGGATAGCGTCATTTCAACAACGAGGGTCAGCACGTAGTAAAAAAAATCGGAGGAGCCTACCGAAGATGAGGCCATTACGGCTCGCCTTTAGGTGTCCTCCTCGGGATAGCGTCATTTAAAGAATGAGAGTCAGCACGACGTAAAAAAAACAGGAAAAAAAATGGAGGAGTCTGCCGAAGATGAGGCCATTTCGGCTCGACTTTTGGTGTCCTCCTCGGTTTAGCGTCATTTAAAGAACGAAGGTAAGCACGACTTAAAAAAAAATCGAAACGAAAAAAACAGGACGAGCCTACCGAAGATAAGGCCATTACGGCTCGCCTTTAGGTGTCCTCCTCGGGATAGCGTCACTAAAAGAACGAGAGTCATCACGACCTAAAAAAAACTGGAAAAAAAATGGAGGAGCCTGCCGAAGATGAGGCCATTATGGCTCGCCTTTTGGTGTCCTCCTCGGTTTAGCGTCATTTAAAGAACGAGGATCAGCACGACGTAAAAAAAAACCGAAAAAAAAAACAAGAGGAACCTGCCGAAGATGAGGCCATTACGCCTCGCCTTTAGGTGTCCTCCTCGGTTTAGCGTTATTTAAAGAACGAGGGTAAGCACGACGTAAAAAAAACCGAAAAAAAAATAGGAGGAGCCTGCCGAAGATAAGGCCAATACGGCTCGCCTTTAGGTGTCCTTCTTGGGATAGCGTCATTTAAAGAACGAGAGTCATCACGACGTAAAAAAAACTGGAAAAAAAATCGGAGGAGCCTGCCGAAGATGAGGCCATTACGGCTCGCCTTTAGTTGTCCTCCTCGGGATAGAGTCATTTCAACAACGAGGGTCAGCACGTGGTAAGAAAAATCGGAGGAGCCTGCTGAAGATGAGGCCATTACGGCTCGCCTTTAGGTGTCCTCCTCGGGATAGCGTCATTTAAAGAACGAGAGTCAGCACGACGTAAAAAAAAACCGGAAAAAAATGGAGGAGTCTGCCGAAGATGAGGCCATTACGGCTCGACTTTTGGTGTCCTCCTCGGTTTAGCGTCATTTAAAGAACGAAGGTAAGCACGACGTAAAAAAAATCGAAACAAAAAAAACAGGACGAGCCTGCAGAAGATAAGGCCATTACGGCTCGCCTTTAGGTGTCCTCCTCGGGATACCGTCATTTAAAGAACGAGAGTTATCACGACGTAAAAAAAACCAAAAAAAAAAATCGGAGGAGCCTGCCGAAGGTGAGGCCATTACGGCTCGCCTTTAGGTGTCCTCCTTGGGAGAGCGTCATTTAAACAACAAGGGTCAGCACGTAGTAAAAAAAAAAAAACCGGAGGAGCCTGCCGAAGATGAGACCATTACGGCTCGCCTTTAGGTGTCCTCCTCGGGATAGCGTCACTTAAAGAACGAGAGTCAGCACGATGTAAAAGAAACCGGAAAAAAAAATCGGAGGATCCTGCCGAAGATGAGGCCATTATGGCTCGCCTTTAGGTGTCCTCCTCGGGATAGCGTCATTTAAACAACGAGGGTCAGCACGTAGTAAAAAAAATTTGGAGGAGCCTGCCGAAGATGAGGCCATTACGGCTCGCCTTTAGGTGTCCTCCTCGGGATAGCGTCATTTAAAGAACGAGAATCAGCACGACATAAAAAAAACCGGAAAAAAAATGGAGGAGCCTGCCGAAGATGAGGCCATTACGGCTCGACTTTTGGTGTCCTCCTCGGTTTAGCGTCATTTAAAGAACGTAGGTAAGCACGACGTAAAAAAAAATAGAGACAAAAAAAACAGGACGAGCCTACCGAAGATAAGGCCATTACGGCTCGCCTTTATGTGTCCTCCTCGGGATACCGTCATTTAAAGAACGAGAGTCATCACGACGTAAAAAAAATCGAAAAAAAAAATTGGAGGAGCCTGCCGAAGATGAGGCCATTACGGCTCGCCTTTAGGTGTCCTCCTCGGGATAGCGTCATTTCAACAACGAGGGTCAGCACGTAGTAAAAAAAAAACCGGAGGAGCCTGCCAAAGATGAGGCCATTACGGCTCGCCTTTAGGTGTCCTCCTCGGGATAGCGTCACTTAAAGAACGAGAGTCAGCACGATGTAAAAAAAACTGGAAAAAAATGGAGGAGCCTGCCGAAGATGAGGCCATTACGGCTCGCCCTTTGGTGTCCTCCTCGGTTTAGCGTCATTTAAAGAACGAGGGTAAGCATAACGTAAAAAAAATCGAGACAAAAAAAATAGGACGAGCCTGCCAAAGATAAGGCCATTACGGCTCGCCTTTAGCTGTCGTCCTTTGGATACCGTCATTTAAAGAACGAGAGTCATCACGACGTAAAAAAAACCGAAAAAAAAATCGGAGGAGCCTGCCGAAGATGAGGCCATTACAGCTCGCCTTTAGGTGTCCTCCTCGGGATAGCGTCATTTAAATAACGAGGGTCAGCACGTAGTAAAAAAAAACCGGAGGAGCCTGCCGAAGATGAGACCATTACGGCTCGCCTTTAGGTGTCCTCCTCGGGATAGCGTCACTTAAAAAACGAGAGTCACCACGATGTAAAAGAAACCGGAAAAAAAAATCGGAGGATCCTGCCGAAGATGAGGCCATTATGGCTCGCCTTTAGGTGTCCTCCTCGGGATAGCGTCATTTAAACAACGAGGGTCAGCACGTAGTAAAAAAAAATCGGAGGAGCCTGCCGAAGATGTGGCCATTACGGCTCGCCTTTAGGTGTCCTCCTCGGGATAGCGTCATTTAAAGAACGAGAATCAGCACGACATAAAAAAAACCGGAAAAAAAATGGAGGAGCCTGCCGAAGATGAGGCCATTACGGCTCGACTTTTGGTGTCCTCCTCGGTTTAGCGTCATTTAAAGAACGAAGGTAAGCACGACGTAAAAAAAAATCGAGACAAAAAAAATAGGACGAGCCTACCGAAGATAAGGCCATTACGGCTCGCCTTTATGTGTCCTCCTCGGGATAGCGTCATTTAAATAACGAGGGTCAGCACGTAGTAAAAAAAAAACCGGAGGAGCCTGCCGAAGATGAGACCATTACGGCTCGCCTTTAGGTGTCCTCCTCGGGATAGCGTCACTTAAAGAACGAGAGTCAGCACGATGTAAAAAAAACCGGAAAAAAAAATCGGAGGAGCCTGCCGAAGATGAGGCCATTATGGCTCGCCTTTAGATGTCCTCCTCGGGATAGCGTCATTTAAACAACGAGGGTCAGCACGTAGTAAAAAAAAATCGGAGGAGCCTGCCGAAGATGAGGCCATTACGGCTCGCCTTTAGGTGTCCTCCTCGGGAGAGCGTCATTTAAACAACAAGGGTCAGCACGTAGTAAAAAAAAAAACCGGAGGAGCCTGCCGAAGATGAGACCATTACGGCTCGCCTTTAGGTGTCCTCCTCGGGATAGCGTCACTTAAAGAACGAGAGTCAGCACGATGTAAAAAAAACCGGAAAAAAAAAATCGGAGGAGCCTGCCGAAGATGAGGCCATTATGGCTCGCCTTTAGGTGTCCTCCTCGGGAGAGCGTCATTTAAACCACAAGGGTCAGCACGTAGTAAAAAAAAAACCGGAGGAGCCTGCCGAAGATGAGACCATTACGGCTCGCCTTTAGGTGTCCTCCTCGGGATAGCGTCACTTAAAGAACGAGAGTAAGCACGATGTAAAAAAAACCGGAAAAAAAAATCGGAGGAACCTGCCGAAGATGAGGCCATTACGGCTCGCCTTTAGGTGTCCTCCTCGGGATAGCTTCATTTAAACAACGAGGGTCAGCACGTAGTAAAAAAAAAACGGAGGAGCCTGCCGAAGATGAGGCCATTACGGCTCGCCTATAGGTGTCCTCCTCGGGATAGCGTCATTTAAAGAACGAGAGTCAGCACGACGTAAAAAAAAACCGGAAAAAAATGGAGGAGTCTGCCGAAGATGAGGCCATTACGACTCGACTTTTGGTGTCCTCCTCGGTTTAGCGTCATTTAAAGAACGAAGGTAAGTACGACGTAAAAATAATCGAAACGAAAAAAACAGGACGAGCCTGCCGAAGATAAGGCCATTACGGCTCGCCTTTAGGTGTCCTCCTCAGGATACCGTCATTTAAAGAACGAGAGTCATCACGACGTAAAAAAAACCAAAAAAAAAAATCGGAGGAGCCTGCCGAAGATGAGGCCATTACGACTCGCCTTTAGGTGTCCTCCTCGAGATAGCGTCATTTAAACAACAAGGGTCAGCACGTAGTAAAAAAAAAAACGGAGGAGCCTGCCGAAGATGAGACCATTACGGCTCGCCTTTAGGTGTCCTCCTCGGGATAGCGTCACTTAAAGAACGAGAGTCAGCACGATGTAAAAAAAACCGGAAAAAAAAAATCGGAGGAGCCTGCCGAAGATGAGGCCATTATGGCTCGCCTTTAGGTGTCCTCCTCGGGAGAGCGTCATTTAAACAACAAGGGTCAACACGTAGTAAAAAAAAAACCGGAGGAGCCTGCCGAAGATGAGACCATTACGGCTCGCCTTTAGGTGTCCTCCTCGGGATAGCGTCACTTAAAGAACGAGAGTCAGCACGATGTAAAAAAAACCGGAAAAAAAAAATCGGAGGAGCCTGCCGAAGATGAGGCCATTACGGCTCGCCTTTAGGTGTCCTCCTCGGGATAGCGTCATTTAAAGAACGAGAGTCAGCACGACATAAAAAAAAACCGGAAAAAAAATGGAGGAGCCTGCCGAAGATAAGGCCATTACGGCTCGACTTTTGGTGTCCTCCTCGGTTTAGCGTCATTTAAAGAACGAAGGTAAGCACGACGTAAAAAAAAAATCGAAACAAAAAAAATAGGACGAGCCTGCCGAAGATAAGGCCATTACGGCTCGCCTTTATGTGTCCTCCTCGGGATACCGTCATTTAAAGAACGAGAGTCATCACAACGTTAAAAAAATCGAAAAAAAAATTGGAGGAGCCTGCCGAAGATGAGGCAATTACGGCTCGCCTTTAGGTGTCCTCCTCGGGATAGCGTCATTTCAACAATGAGGGTCAGCACGTAGTAAAAAAAAACCGGAGGAGCCTGCCAAAGATGAGGCCATTACGGCTCGCCTTTAGGTGTCTTCCTCGGGATAGCGTCACTTAAAGAACGAGAGTCAGCACGAAGTAAAAAAAACTGGAAAAAAATGGAGGAGCCTGCCGAAGATGAGGCCATTACGGCTCGCCTTTTGTGTCCTCCTCGGTTTAGCGTCATTTAAAGAACGAGGGTAAGCACAACGTAAAAAATATCGTGACAAAAAAAATAGGACGAGCCTGCCAAAGATAAGGCCATTACGGCTCGCCTTTAGGTGTCCTCCTTTGGATACCGTCATTTAAAGAATGAGAGTCATCACGACGTAAAAAAAACCGAAAAAAAAAATCGGAGGAGCCTGCCGAAGATGAGGCCATTACGGCTCGCCTTTAGGTGTCCTCCTCGGGATAGCGTCATTTAAATAACGAGGGTCAGCACGTAATAAAAAAAAACCGGAGGAGCCTGCCGAAGATGAGACCATTACGGCTCGCCTTTAGGTGTCCTCCTCGGGATAACGTCACTTAAAGAACGAGAGTCAGCACGATGTAAAAAAAACCGGAAAAAAAAATCGGAGGAACCTGCCGAAGATGAGGCCATTACGGCTCGCCTTTAGGTGTCCTCCTCGGGATAGCTTCATTTAAACAACGAGGGTCAGCACGTAGTAAAAAAAAACGGAGGAGCCTGCCGAAGATGAGGCCATTACGGCTCGCCTATAGGTGTCCTCCTCGGGATAGCGTCATTTAAAGAACGAGAGTCAGCACGACGTAAAAAAAAAAACCGGAAAAAAAATGGAGGAGTCTGCCGAAGATGAGGCCATTACGACTCGACTTTTGGTGTCCTCCTCGGTTTAGCGTCATTTAAAGAACGAAGGTAAGTACGACGTAAAAATAATCGAAACGAAAAAAACAGGACGAGCCTGCCGAAGATAAGGCCATTACGGCTCGCCTTTAGGTGTCCTCCTCGGGATACCGTCATTTAAAGAACGAGAGTCATCACGACGTAAAAAAAACCAAAAAAAATAATCGGAGGAGCCTGCCGAAGATGAGACCATTACGGCTCGCCTTTAGGTGTCCTCCTCGGGATAGCGTCACTTAAAGAACGAGAGTCAGCACGATGTAAAAAAAACCGGAAAAAAAAATCGGAGGAGCCTGCCGAAGATGAGGCCATTATGGCTCGCCTTTAGGTGTCCTCCTCGGGAGAGCGTCATTTAAACAACAAGGGTCAGCACGTAGTAAAAAAAAAAACCGGAGGAGCCTGCCGAAGATGAGACCATTACGGCTCGCCTTTAGGTGTCCTCCTCGGGATAGCGTCACTTAAAGAACGAGAGTCAGCACGATGTAAAAAAAACCGGAAAAAAAAAATCGGAGGAGCCTGCCGAAGATGAGGCCATTACGGCTCGCCTTTAGGTGTCCTCCTCGGGATAGCGTCATTTAAAGAACGAGAGTCAGCACGACATAAAAAAAAACCGGAAAAAAATGGAGGAGCCTGCCGAAGATGAGGCCATTACGGCTCGACTTTTGGTGTCCTCCTCGGTTTAGCGTCATTTAAAGAACGAAGGTAAGCACGACGTAAAAAAAAATCGAAACAAAAAAAATAGGACGAGCCTGCCGAAGATAAGGCCATTACGGCTCGCCTTTATGTGTCCTCCTCGGGATACCGTCATTTAAAGAACGAGAGTCATCACGACGTTAAAAAAATCGAAAAAAAAAAATTGGAGGAGCCTGCCGAAGATGAGGCAATTACGGCTCGCCTTTAGGTGTCCTCCTCGGGATAGCGTCATTTCAACAACGAGGGTCAGCACGTAGTAAAAAAAAAACCGGAGGAGCCTGCCAAAGATGAGGCCATTACGGCTCGCCTTTAGGTGTCCTCCTCGGGATAGCGTCACTTAAAGAACGAGAGTCAGCACGAAGTAAAAAAAACTGGAAAAAAATGGAGGAGCCTGCCGAAGATGAGGCCATTACGGCTCGCCTTTTGGTGTCCTCCTCGGTTTAGCGTCATTTAAAGAACGAGGGTAAGCACAACGTAAAAAAAATCGTGACAAAAAAAATAGGACGAGCCTGCCAAAGATAAGGCCATTACGGCTCGCCTTTAGGTGTCCTCCTTTGGATACCGTCATTTAAAGAATGAGAGTCATCACGACGTAAAAAAAACCGAAAAAAAAAATTGGAGGAGCCTGCCGAAGATGAGGCCATTACGGCTCGCCTTTAGGTGTCCTCCTCGGGATAGCGTCATTTAAAGAACGAGAGTCAGCACGACATAAAAAAAAACCGGAAAAAAATGGAGGAGCCTGCCGAAGATGAGGCCATTACGGCTCGACTTTTGGTGTCCTCCTCGGTTTAGCGTCATTTAAAGAACGAAGGTAAGCACGACGTAAAAAAAAATCGAAACAAAAAATATAGGACGAGCCTGCCGAAGATAAGGCCATTACGGCTCGCCTTTATGTGTCCTCCTCGGGATACCGTCATTTAAAGAACGAGAGTCATCACGACGTTAAAAAAATCGAAAAAAAAAATTGGAGGAGCCTGCCGAAGATGAGGCAATTACGGCTCGCCTTTAGGTGTCCTCCTCGGGATAGCGTCATTTCAACAACGAGGGTCAGCACGTAGTAAAAAAAAAACCGGAGGAGCCTGCCAAAGATGAGGCCATTACGGCTCGCCTTTAGGTGTCCTCCTCGGGATAGCGTCACTTAAAGAACGAGAGTCAGCACGAAGTAAAAAAAACTGGAAAAAAATGGAGGAGCCTGCCGAAGATGAGGCCATTACGGCTCGCCTTTTGGTGTCCTCCTCGGTTTAGCGTCATTTAAAGAACGAGGGTAAGCACAACGTAAAAAAAATCGTGACAAAAAAAAATAGGACGAGCCTGCCAAAGATAAGGCCATTACGGCTCGCCTTTAGGTGTCCTCCTTTGGATACCGTCATTTAAAGAATGAGAGTCATCACGACGTAAAAAAAACCGAAAAAAAAAATCGGAGGAGCCTGCCGAAGATGAGGCCATTACGGCTCGCCTTTAGGTGTCCTCCTCGGGATAGCGTCATTTAAACAACAAGGGTCAACACGTAGTAAAAAAAAAAACCGGAGGAGCCTGCCGAAGATGAGACCATTACGGCTCGCCTTTAGGTGTCCTCCTCGGGATGGCGTCACTTAAAGAACGAGAGTCAGCACGATGTAAAAAAAACCGGAAAAAAAAAAATCGGAGGAGCCTGCCGAAGATGAGGCCATTACGGCTCGCCTTTAGGTGTCCTCCTCGGGATAGCGTCATTTAAAGAACGAGAGTCAGCACGACATAAAAAAAAACCGGAAAAAAAATGGAGGAGCCTGCCGAAGATGAGGCCATTACGGCTCGACTTTTGGTGTCCTCCTCGGTTTAGCGTCATTTAAAGAACGAAGGTAAGCACGACGTAAAAAAAAATCGAAACAAAAAAATAGGACGAGCCTGCCGAAGATAAGGCCATTACGGCTCGCCTTTATGTGTCCTCCTCGGGATACCGTCATTTAAAGAACGAGAGTCATCACGACGTTAAAAAAATCGAAAAAAAAAAATTGGAGGAGCCTACCGAAGATGAGGCAATTACGGCTCGCCTTTAGGTGTCCTCCTCGGGATAGCGTCATTTCAACAACGAGGGTCAGCACGTAGTAAAAAAAAAACCGGAGGAGCCTGCCAAAGATGAGGCCATTACGGCTCGCCTTTAGGTGTCCTCCTCGGGATAGCGTCACTTAAAGAATGAGAGTCAGCACGAAGTAAAAAAAACTGGAAAAAAATGGAGGAGCCTGCCGAAGATGAGGCCATTACGGCTCGCCTTTTGGTGTCCTCCTCGGTTTAGCGTCATTTAAAGAACGAGGGTAAGCACAACGTAAAAAAAATCGTGACAAAAAAAATAGGACGAGCCTGCCAAAGATAAGGACATTACGGCTCGCCTTTAGGTGTCCTCCTTTGGACACCGTCATTTAAAGAATGAGAGTCATCACGACGTAAAAAAAACCGAAAAAAAAAATCGGAGGAGCCTGCCGAAGATGAGGCCATTACGGCTCGCCTTTAGGTGTCCTCCTCGGGATAGCGTCATTTAAATAACGAGGGTCAGCACGTAATAAAAAAAAACTGGAGGAGCCTGCCGAAGATGAGACCATTACGGCTCGCCTTTAGGTGTCCTCCTCGGGATAGCGTCACTTAAAGAACGAGAGTCAGCACGATGTAAAAAAAACCGGAAAAAAAAATCGGAGGAACCTGCCGAAGATGAGGCCATTATGGCTCGCCTTTAGGTGTCCTCCTCGGGATAGCTTCATTTAAACAACGAGGGTCAGCACGTAGTAAAAAAAAAACGGAGGAGCCTGCCGAAGATGAGGCCATTACGGCTCGCCTATAGGTGTCCTCCTCGGGATAGCGTCATTTAAAGAACGAGAGTCAGCACGACGTAAAAAAAAAACCGGAAAAAAAATGGAGGAGTCTGCCGAAGATGAGGCCATTACGACTCGACTTTTGGTGTCCTCCTCGGTTTAGCGTCATTTAAAGAACGAAGGTAAGTACGACGTAAAAATAATCGAAACGAAAAAAACAGGACGAGCCTGCCGAAGATAAGGCCATTACGGCTCGCCTTTAGGTCTCCTCCTCGGGATACCGTCATTTAAAGAACGAGAGTCATCACGACGTAAAAAAAACCAAAAAAAAAATCGGAGGAGCCTGCCGAAGATGAGGCCATTACGTCTCGCCTTTAGGTGTCCTCCTCGAGATAGCGTCATTTAAACAACAAGGGTCAGCACGTAGTAAAAAAAAACCGGAGGAGCCTGCCGAAGATGAGGCCATTACGGCTCGCCTTTTGGTGTCCTCCTCGGTTTAGCGTCATTTAAAGAACGAGGGTAAGCACAACGTAAAAAAAATCGTGACAAAAAAAAATAGGACGAGCCTGCCAAAGATAAGGCCATTACGGCTCGCCTTTAGGTGTCCTCCTTTGGATACCGTCATTTAAAGAATGAGAGTCATCACGACGTAAAAAAAACCGAAAAAAAAAAATCGGAGGAGCCTGCCGATGATGAGGCCATTACGGCTCGCCTTTAGGTGTCCTCCTCGGGATAGCGTCATTTAAACAACAAGGGTCAACACGTAGTAAAAAAAAAAACCGGAGGAGCCTGCCGAAGATGAGACCATTACGGCTCGCCTTTAGGTGTCCTCCTCGGGATGGCGTCACTTAAAGAACGAGAGTCAGCACGATGTAAAAAAAACCGGAAAAAAAAAAATCGGAGGAGCCTGCCGAAGATGAGGCCATTACGGCTCGCCTTTAGGTGTCCTCCTCGGGATAGCGTCATTTAAAGAACGAGAGTCAGCACGACATAAAAAAAAAACGGAAAAAAAATGGAGGAGCCTGCCGAAGATGAGGCCATTACGGCTCGACTTTTGGTGTCCTCCTCGGTTTAGCGTCATTTAAAGAACGAAGGTAAGCACGACGTAAAAAAAAATCGAAACAAAAAAATAGGACGAGCCTGCCGAAGATAAGGCCATTACGGCTCGCCTTTAGGTGTCCTCCTCGGTTTAGCGTCATTTAAAGAACGAAGGTAAGCACGACGTAAAAAAAAATCGAAACAAAAAAAACAGGACGAGCCTGCCGAAGATAAGGCCATTACGGCTCGCCTTTATGTGTCCTCCTCGGGATACCGTCATTTAAAGAACGAGAGTCATCACGACGTTAAAAAAATCGAAAAAAAAAAATTGGAGGAGCCTACCGAAGATGAGGCAATTACGGCTCGCCTTTAGGTGTCCTCCTCGGGATAGCGTCATTTCAACAACGAGGGTCAGCACGTAGTAAAAAAAAAACCGGAGGAGCCTGCCAAAGATGAGGCCATTACGGCTCGCCTTTAGGTGTCCTCCTCGGGATAGCGTCACTTAAAGAATGAGAGTCAGCACGAAGTAAAAAAAACTGGAAAAAAATGGAGGAGCCTGCCGAAGATGAGGCCATTACGGCTCGCCTTTTGGTGTCCTCCTCGGTTTAGCGTCATTTAAAGAACGAGGGTAAGCACAACGTAAAAAAAATCGTGACAAAAAAAATAGGACGAGCCTGCCAAAGATAAGGACATTACGGCTCGCCTTTAGGTGTCCTCCTTTGGACACCGTCATTTAAAGAATGAGAGTCATCACGACGTAAAAAAAACCGAAAAAAAAAATCGGAGGAGCCTGCCGAAGATGAGGCCATTACGGCTCGCCTTTAGGTGTCCTCCTCGGGATAGCGTCATTTAAATAACGAGGGTCAGCACGTAATAAAAAAAAACTGGAGGAGCCTGCCGAAGATGAGACCATTACGGCTCGCCTTTAGGTGTCCTCCTCGGGATAGCGTCACTTAAAGAACGAGAGTCAGCACGATGTAAAAAAAACCGGAAAAAAAAATCGGAGGAACCTGCCGAAGATGAGGCCATTATGGCTCGCCTTTAGGTGTCCTCCTCGGGATAGCTTCATTTAAACAACGAGGGTCAGCACGTAGTAAAAAAAAAACGGAGGAGCCTGCCGAAGATGAGGCCATTACGGCTCGCCTATAGGTGTCCTCCTCGGGATAGCGTCATTTAAAGAACGAGAGTCAGCACGACGTAAAAAAAAAACCGGAAAAAAAATGGAGGAGTCTGCCGAAGATGAGGCCATTACGACTCGACTTTTGGTGTCCTCCTCGGTTTAGCGTCATTTAAAGAACGAAGGTAAGTACGACGTAAAAATAATCGAAACGAAAAAAACAGGACGAGCCTGCCGAAGATAAGGCCATTACGGCTCGCCTTTAGGTCTCCTCCTCGGGATACCGTCATTTAAAGAACGAGAGTCATCACGACGTAAAAAAAACCAAAAAAAAAAATCGGAGGAGCCTGCCGAAGATGAGGCCATTACGACTCGCCTTTAGGTGTCCTCCTCGAGATAGCGTCATTTAAACAACAAGGGTCAGCACGTAGTAAAAAAAAACCGGAGGAGCCTGCCGAAGATGAGACCATTACGGCTCGCCTTTAGGTGTCCTCCTCGGGATAGCGTCACTTAAAGAACGAGAGTCAGCACGATGTAAAAAAAACCGGAAAAAAAAATCGGAGGAGCCTGCCGAAGATGAGGCCATTATGGCTCGCCTTTAGGTGACCTCCTCGGGATAGCGTCATTTAAACAACGAGGGTCAGCACGTAGTAAAAAAAAATCGGAGGAGCCTGCCGAAGATGAGGCCATTACGGCTCGCCTTTAGGTGTCCTCCTCGGGATAGCGTCATTTAAAGAACGAGAGTCAGCACGACATAAAAAAAAAACCGGAAAAAAAATGGAGGAGCCTGCCGAAGATGAGGCCATTACGGCTCGACTTTTGGTGTCCTCCTCGGGATAGCGTCATTTCAACAACGAGGGTCAGCACGTAGTAAAAAAAAACCGGAGGAGGCTACCAAAGATGAGGCCATTACGGCTCGCCTTTAGGTGTCCTCCTCGGGATAGCGTCATTTAAAGAACGAGAGTCAGCACGATGTAAAAAAAACTGGAAAAAAATGGAGGAGCCTGCCGAAGATCAGGCCATTACGGCTCGCCTTTAGGTGTCCTCCTCGGGATAGCGTCATTTAAAGAACGAAGGTAAGCACGACGTAAAAAAAATCGAAACAAAAAAAATAGGACGAGCCTGCCAAAGATAAGGCCATTACGGCTCGCCTTTAGGTGTCCTCCTCGGGATACCGTCATTTAAAGAATGAGAGTCATCACGAAGTAAAAAAAACCGAAAAAAAAAAATCGGAGGAGCCTGCCGAAGATGAGGCCATTACGGCTCGCCTTTAGGTGTCCTCCTCGGGATAGCGTCATTTAAACAACGAGGGTCAGCACGTAGTAAAAAAAAACCGGAGGAGCCTACCGAAGATGAGACCATTACGGCTCGCCTTTAGGTGTCCTCCTCGGGATAGCGTCACTTAAATAACGAGAGTCAGCACGATGTAAAAAAAACAGGAAAAAAAAATCGGAGGAGCCTGCCGAAGATGAGGCCATTACGGCTCGCCTTTAGGTGTCCTCCTCGGGATAGCGTCATTTAAACAACGAAGGTCAGCATGTAGTAAAAAAAAATCGGAGGAGCCTGCCGAAGATGAGGCCATCACGGCTCGCCTTTAGGTGTCCTCCTCGGGATAGCGTCATTTAAAGAACGAAGGTAAGCACGACGTAAAAAAAATCGAAACAAAAAAAACAGGACGAGCCTACCAAAGTTAAGGCCATTACGGCTCGCCTTTAGGTGTCCTCCTCGGGATACCGTCAATTAAAGAACGAGAGTCATCACGACGTAAAAAAAACCGGAAAAAAAATTGGAGGAGCCTGTCGAAGATGAGGCCATTACGGCTCGCCTTTAGGTGTCCTCCTCGGGATAGCATCATTTAAACAACGAGGGTCAGCACGTAGTTAAAAAAAAACCGGAGGTGTCTGCCAAAGATGAGGCCATTATGGCTCGCCTTTAGGTGTCCTCCTCGGGATAGCGTCACTTTAATAACGAGAGTCAGCACGATGTAAAAAAAACAGGAAAAAAAAATCGGAGGAGCCTGCCGAAGATGAGGCCATTACGGCTCGACTTTTGGTGTCCTCCTCGGTTTAGCGTCATTTAAAGAACGAGGGTAAGCACAACGTAAAAAAAATCGAAACAAAAAAAATAGGACGAGCCTGCCAAAGATAAGGCCATTACGGCTCGCCTTTAGGTGTCCTCCTCGGGATACTGTCATTTAAAGAACGAGAGTCATCACGACGTAAAAAAAACCGAAAAAAAAAATCGGAGGAGCCTGCCGAAGATGAGGCCATTACGGCTCGCCTTTAGGTGTCCTCCTCGGGATAGCGTCATTTAAACAACGAGGGTCAGCACGTAGTAAAAAAAAACCGGAGGAGCCTACCGAAGATGAGACCATTACGGCTCGCCTTTAGGTGTCCTCCTCGGGATAGCGTCACTTTAATAACGAGAGTCAGCACGATGTAAAAAAAATAGGAAAAAAAAATCGGAGGAGCCTGCCGAAGATGAGGCCATTACGGCTCGACTTTTGGTGTCCTCCTCGGTTTAGCGTCATTTAAAGAACGAGGGTAAGCACAACGTAAAAAAAATCGAAACAAAAAAAATAGGACGAGCCTGCCAAAGATAAGGCCATTACGGCTCGCCTTTAGGTGTCCTCCTCGGGATACCGTCATTTAAAGAAACAGAGTCATCACGACGTAAAAAAAACCGAAAAAAAAAAATCGGAGGAGCCTGCCGAAGATGAGGCCATTACGGCTCGCCTTTAGGTGTCCTCCTCGAGATAGCGTCATTTAAACAACGAGGATCAGCACGTAGTAAAAAAAATCGGAGGAGCCTGCCGAAGATGAGGCCATTACGGCTCGCCTTTAGGTGTCCTCCTCGGGATAGCGTCATTTAAAGAACGAGAGTCAGCACGACATAAAAAAAAACCGGAAAAAAAAATGGTGGAGCCTGCCGAAGATGAGGCCATTACGGCTCGCCTTTAGGTGTCCTCCTCGGGATAGCGTCATTTCAACAACGAGGGTCAGCACGTGGTAAAAAAAATCGGAGGAGACTGCCGAAGATGAGGCCAATACGGCTCGCCTTTAGGTGTCCTCCTCGGGATAGCGTCATTTAAAGAACGAGAGTCATCACGACGTAAAAAAATCTGGAAAAAAAATCGTAGGAGCCTGCCGAAGATGAGGCCATTACGGCTCGCCTTTAGTTGTCCTCCTCGGGATAGCGTCATTTCAACAACGAGGGTCAGCACGTAGTAAAAAAAATCGGAGGAGCCTGCCGAAGATGAGGCCATTATGGCTCGCCTTTAGGTGTCCTCCTCGGGATAGCGTCATTTAAAGAATGAGAGTCAGCACGACGTAAAAAAAACCGGAAAAAAAATGGAGGAGTCTGCCGAAGATGAGGCCATTTCGGCTCGACTTTTGGTGTCCTCCTCGGTTTAGCGTCATTTAAAGAACGAAGGTAAGCACGACTTAAAAAAAAATCGAAACGAAAAAAACAGGACGAGCCTGCCGAAGATAAGGCCATTACGGCTCGCCTTTAGGTGTCCTCCTCGGGATACCGTCATTTAAAGAACGAGAGTCATCACGACGTAAAAAAAACCAAAAAAAAAATTGGAGGAGCCTGCCGAAGATGAGGACATTACGGCTCGCCTTTAGGTGTCCTCCTCGGGATAGCGTCATTTAAACAACGAGGGTCAGCACGTAGTAAAAAAAAACCGGAGGAGCCTGCCGAAGATGAGACCATTACGGCTCGCCTTTAGGTGTCCTCCTCGGGATAGCGTCACTTAAAGAACGAGAGTCAGCACGATGTAAAAAAAACCGGAAAAAAAAATCGGAGGAGCCTGTCGAAGATGAGGCCATTATGGCTCGCCTTTTGGTGTCCTCCTCGGGATAGCGTCATTTAAACAACGAGGGTCAGCACGTAGTAAAAAAAAATCGGAGGAGCCTGCCGAAGATGAGGCCATTACGGCTCGCCTTTAGGTGTCCTCCTCGGGATAGCGTCATTTAAAGAACGAGAGTCAGCACGACATAAAAAAAAAACCGGAAAAAAAATGGAGGAGCCTGCCGAAGATGAGGCCATTACTGCTCGACTTTTGGTGTCCTCCTCGGTTTAGCGTCATTTAAAGAACGAAGGTAAGCACAACGTAAAAAAAATCGAAACAAAAAAAACAGATTGAGCCTGTCGAAGATAAGGCCATTACGGCTCGCCTTTATGTGTCCTCCTCGGGATACCGTCATTTAAAGAACGAGAGTCATCACGACGTAAAAAAAATCGAAAAAAAAAATTGGAGGAGCCTGCCGAAGATGAGGCCATTACGGCTCGCCTTTAGGTGTCCTCCTCGGGATAGCGTCATTTCAACAACGAGGGTCAGCACGTAGTAAAAAAAATCGGAGGAGCCTGCCGAAGATGAGGCCATTACGGCTCGCCTTTAGGTGTCCTCCCCGGGATAGCGTCATTTAAAGAACGAGAGTCAGCACGACGTAAAAAAAAACCGGAAAAAAAATGGAGGAGTCTGCCGAAGATGAGGCCTCTACGGCTCGACTTTTGGTGTCCTCCTCGGTTTAGCGTCATTTAAAGAACGAAGGTAAGCACGACGTAAAAAAAAATCGAAACGAAAAAAACAGGACGAGCCTGCCGAAGATAAGGCCATTACGGCTCGCCTTTAGGTGTCCTCCTCGGGATACCATCATTTAAAGAACGAGAGTCATCACGACGTAAAAAAAATAAAAAAAAAAAATCGGAGGAGCCTGCCGAAGATGAGGCCATTACGGCTCGCTTTTAGGTGTCCTCCTCGGGATAGCGTCATTTAAACAACGAGGGTCAGCACGTAGTAAAAAAAAAACCGGAGGAGCCTGCCGAAGATGTGACCATTACGGCTCGCCTTTAGGTGTCCTCCTCGGGATAGCGTCACTTAAAAAACGAGAGTCAGCACGATGTAAAAAAAAACGGAAAAAAAAATCGGAGGAGCCTGCCGAAGATGAGGCCATTATGGCTCGCCTTTAGGTGTCCTCCTCGGGATAGCGTCATTTAAACAACGAGGGTCAGCACGTAGTAAAAAAAAATCGGAGGAGCCTGCCGAAGATGAGGCCATTACGGCTCGCCTTTAGGTGTCCTCCTCGGGATAGCGTCATTTAAAGAACGAGAGTCAGCACGACATAAAAAAAAACCGGAAAAAAATGGAGGAGCATGCCGAAGATGAGGCCATTACGGCTCGCCTTTAGGTGTCCTCCTCGGGATAGCGTCATTTCAACAACGAGGGTCAGCACGTGGTAAAAAAAATCGGAGGAGCCTGCCAAAGATGAGGCCAATACGGCTCGCCTTTAGGTGTCCTCCTTGGGATAGCGTCATTTAAAGAACGAGAGTCATCACGACGTAAAAAAAACTGGAAAAAAAATCGTAGGAGCCTGCCGAAGATGAGGCCATTACGGCTGGCCTTTAGTTGTCCTCCTCGGGATAGCGTCATTTCAACAACGAGGGTCAGCACGTAGTAAAAAAAATCGGAGGAGCCTGCCGAAGATGAGGCCATTACGGCTCGCCTTTAGGTGTCCTCCTCGGGATAGCGTCATTTAAAGAACGAGAGTCAGCACGACATAAAAAAAACCGGAAAAAAATGGAGGAGCATGCCGAAGATGAGGCCATTACGGCTCGCCTTTAGGTGTCCTCCTCGGGATAGCGTCATTTAAAGAACGAGAGTCAGCACGACATAAAAAAAAACCGGAAAAAAAAATGGAGGAGCCTGCCGAAGATGAGGCCATTACGGCCCGACTTTTGGTGTCCTCCTCGGTTTAGCGTCATTTAAAGAACGAAGGTAAGCACGACGTAAAAAAAAATCGAAACAAAAAAAACAGGACCAGCTTGTCGAAGATAAGGCCATTACGGCTCGCCTTTATGTGTCCTCCTCGGGATACCGTCATTTAAAGAACGAGAGTCATCACGACGTAAAAAAAAGCGAAAAAAAAAATTGGAGGAGCCTGCCGAAGATGAGGCCATTACGGCTCGCCTTTAGGTGTCCTCCTCGGGATAGCGTCATTTAAACAACGAGGGTCAGCACGTAGTAAAAAAAAATCGGAGGAGCCTGCCGAAGATGAGACTATTACGGCTCGCCTTTAGGTGTCCTCCTCGGGATAGCGTCACTTAAAGAACGAGAGTCAGCACGATGTAAAAAAAAATCGGAAAAAAAATCAGAGGATCCTGCCGAAGATGAGGCCTTTACGGCTCGCCTTTAGGTGTCCTCCTCGGGATAGCGTCATTTAAACAACGAGGGTCAGCACGTAGTAAAAAAAATCGGAGGAGCCTGCCGAAGATGAGGCCATTACGGCTCGCCTTTAGGTGTCCTCCTCGGGATAGCGTCATTTAAAGAACGAGAGTCAGCACGACATAAAAAAAAAACCGGAAAAAAAATGGAGGAGCCTGCCGAAGATGAGGCCATTACGGCTCGACTTTTGGTGTCCTCCTCGGTTTAGCGTCATTTAAAGAACGAAGGTAAGCACGACGTAAAAAAAATCGAAACAAAAAAAACAGGACGAGCCTGCCGAAGATAAGGCCATTACGGCTCTTCATTAGGTGTCCTCCTCGGGATGCCGTCATTTAAAGAACGAGAGTCATCACGACGTAAAAAAAACCGAAAAAAAAAATTGGAGGAGCCTGCCGAAGATGAGGCTATTACGGCCGCCTTTAGGTGTCCTCCTCGGGATAGCGTCATTTAAACAACGAGGGTCAGCACGTAGTAAAAAAAAACCGGAGGAGCCTGCCGAAGATGAGGCCATTACGGCTCGCCTTTAGGTGTCCTCCTCGGGATACCGTCACTAAAAGAACGAGAGTCAGCACGACCTAAAAAAAACTGGAAAAAAAATGGAGGAGCCTGCCGAAGATGAGGCCATTACGGCTCGCCTTTTGTTGTCCTCCTCGGTTTAGCGTCATTTAAAGAACGAGGGTCAGCTTGACATAAAAAAACCGGAAAAAAAACAAGAGGAGCCTGCGGAAGATGAGGCCATTACGGCTCGCCTTTAGGTGTCCTCCTCGGTTTAGCGTTATTTAAAGAACGAGGGTAAGCACGACGTAAAAAAAAACCGAAAAAAAAAACAAGAGGAGCCTGCCGAAGATGAGGCCATTACGGCTCGCCTTTAGGTGTCCTCCTTGGGATGCGTCATTTAAAGAACGAGAGTCATAACGACGTAAAAAAAACCGGAAAAAAAAATCGGAGGAGCCTGCCGAAGATGAGGCCATTACGGCTCGCCTTTAGGTGTCCTCCTCGGGATAGCATCATTTAAACAACGAGGGTCTGCACGTAGTAAAAACAAATCGGAGGAGCCTGCCGAAGATGAGGCCATTACGGCTCGCCTTTAGGTATCCTCCTCGGGACAGCGTCATTTAAAGAACGAGAGTCAGCACGACGTAAAAAAAAAACCGGAAAAAAAATGGAGGAGCCTGCCGAAGATGAGGCCATTACGGCTCGACTTTTGGTGTCCTCCTCGGTTTAGCGTCATTTAATGAACGAAGGTAAGCACGACGTAAAAAAAAACCGGAGGAGCCTGCCGAAGATGAGGCCATTACGGCTCGCCTTTAGGTGTCCTCTTCGGTCTAGCGTCATTTAAAGAACGAGGGTAAGCACGACTTAAAAAAAAACCGGAAAAAAATACAGCTGGAGCCTACCGAAGATGAGGCCATTACGGCTCGCCTTTAGGTGTCTTCCTTGGCATAGCGCCATTTAAAGAACGAGGGTCAGCACGACGTAAAAAAAAACCAAAAAAAAAAATCGGAGGAGCCTGCCAAAGATGAGGCCATTTCGGCTCGGGATAGCGTCATTTAAACAACGAGGGTCAGCACGTAGTAAAAAAAAACCGGAGGAGCCTGCCGAAGATGAGGCAATTACGGCTCACGTTTAGGTGTCCTCCTCGGGATAGCGTCACTAAAAGAACGAGAGTCAGCACGACCTAAAATAAACTGGAAAAAAAATGGAGTAGCCTGCCGAAGATGAGGCCATTATGGCTCGCCTTTTGGGGTCCTCCTCGGTTTAGCGTCATTTAAAGAACGAGGGTAAGCACGACGTAAAAAAAAACCGAAAAAAAAAACAAGAGGAGCCTGCCGAAGATGAGGCCATTACGGCTCGCCTTTAGGTGTCCTCCTTGGGATGCGTCATTTAAAGAACGAGAGTCATAACGACGTAAAAAAAACCGGAAAAAAAAATCGGAGGAGCCTGCCGAAGATGAGGCCATTACGGCTCGCCTTTAGGTGTCCTCCTCGGGATAGCATCATTTAAACAACGAGGGTCTGCACGTAGTAAAAAAAATCGGAGGAGCCTGCCGAAGATGAGGCCATTACGGCTCGCCTTTAGGTATCCTCCTCGGGACAGCGTCATTTAAAGAACGAGAGTCAGCACGACGTAAAAAAAAAACCGGAAAAAAAATGGAGGAGCCTGCCGAAGATGAGGCCATTACGGCTCGACTTTTGGTGTCCTCCTCGGTTTAGCGTCATTTAATGAACGAAGGTTAGCACGACGTAAAAAAAAACCGGAGGAGCCTGCCGAAGATGAGGCCATTACGGCTCGCCTTTAGGTGTCCTCTTCGGTCTAGCGTCATTTAAAGAACGAGGGTAAGCACGACTTAAAAAAAAACCGGAAAAAAATACAGCTGGAGCCTACCGAAGATGAGGCCATTACGGCTCGCCTTTAGGTGTCTTCCTTGGCATAGCGCCATTTAAAGAACGAGGGTCAGCACGACGTAAAAAAAACCGAAAAAAAAAATCGGAGGAGCCTGCCAAAGATGAGGCCATTTCGGCTCGCCTTTAGGTGTCCTCCTCGGGATAGCGTCATTTAAACAACGAGGGTCAGCACGTAGTAAAAAAAAACCGGAGGAGCCTGCCGAAGATGAGGCAATTACGGCTCACGTTTAGGTGTCCTCCTCGGGATAGCGTCACTAAAAGAACGAGAGTCAGCACGACCTAAAATAAACTGGAAAAAAAATGGAGGAGCCTGCCGAAGATGAGGCCATTATGGCTCGCCTTTTGGGGTCCTCCTCGGTTTAGCGTCATTTAAAGAACGAGGATCAGCACGACGTAAAAAAAAACCGAAAAAAAAAACAAGAGGAGCTGCCGAAGATGAGGCCATTACGCCTCGCCTTTAGGTGTCCTCCTCGGTTTAGCGTTATTTAAAGAACGAGGGTAAGCACGACGTAAAAAAAACCGAAAAAAAAATAGGAGGAGCCTGCCGAAGATAAGGCCAATACGGCTCGCCTTTAGGTGTCCTCCTTGGGATAGCGTCATTTAAAGAACGAGAGTCATCACGACGTAAAAAAAACTGGAAAAAAAATCGGAGGAGCCTGCCGAAGATGAGGCCATTACGGCTCGCCTTTAGTTGTCCTCCTCGGGATAGAGTCATTTCAACAACGAGGGTCAGCACGTGGTAAAAAAAATCGGAGGAGCCTGCTGAAGATGAGGCCATTACGGCTCGCCTTTAGGTGTCCTCCTCGGGATAGCGTCATTTAAAGAACGAGAGTCAGCACGACGTAAAAAAAAACCGGAAAAAAATGGAGGAGTCTGCCGAAGATGAGGCCATTACGGCTCGACTTTTGGTGTCCTCCTCGGTTTAGCGTCATTTAAAGAACGAAGGTAAGCACGACGTAAAAAAAAATCGAAACAAAAAAAACAGGACGAGCCTGCCGAAGATAAGGCCATTACGGCTCGCCTTTAGGTGTCCTCCTCGGGATACCGTCATTTAAAGAAAGAGAGTTATCACGACGTAAAAAAAACCAAAAAAAAAAAATCGGAGGAGCCTGCCGAAGATGAGGCCATTACGGCTCACCTTTAGGTGTCCTCCTCGGGAGAGCGTCATTTAAACAACAAGGGTCAGCACGTAGTAAAAAAAAAAACCGGAGGAGCCTGCCGAAGATGAGACCATTACGGCTCGCCTTTAGGTGTCCTCCTCGGGATAGCGTCACTTAAAGAACGAGAGTTAGCACGATGTAAAAAAAACCGGAAAAAAAAATCGGAGGAGCCTGCCGAAGATGAGGCCATTATGGCTCGCCTTTAAGTGTCCTCCTCGGGATAGCGTCATTTAAACAACGAGGGTCAGCACGTAGTAAAAAAAATCGGAGGAGCCTGCCGAAGATGAGGCCATTACGGCTCGCCTTTAGGTGTCCTCCTCGGGATAGCGTCATTTAAACAACGAGGGTCAGCACGTAGTAAAAAAAAATCGGAGGAGCCTGCCGAAGATGAGGCCATTACGGCTCGCCTTTAGGTGTCCTCTTCGGGATAGCGTCATTTAAAGAACGAGAGTCAGCACAACATAAAAAAAAAACGAAAAAAAATGGAGGAGCCTGGCGAAGATTAGGCCATTACGGCTCGCCTTTAGGTGTCCTCCTCGGGAGAGCGTCATTTAAAGAACGAGAGTCAGCACGACATAAAAAAACCGGAAAAAAAACGAAGGAGCCTGCCGAAGATGAGGCCATTACGGCTCGACTTTTGGTGTCCTCCTCGGTTTAGCGTCATTTAAAGAACGAAGGTAAGCACGACGTAAAAAAAAATCGAAACGAAAAAAACAGGACGAGCCTGCTGAAGATAAGGCCATTACGGCTCGCCTTTAGCTGTCCTCCTCGGGATACCGTCATTTAAAGAACGAGAGTCATCACGACGTAAAAAAAACCAAAAAAAAAAAATCGGAGGAGCCTGCCGAAGATGAGGCCATTACGGCTCGCCTTTAGGTGTCCTCCTTGGGAGAGCGTCATTTAAACAACAAGGGTCAGCACGTAGTAAAAAAAAAAAAACCGGAGGAGCCTGCCGAAGATGAGACCATTACGGCTCGCCTTTAGGTGTCCTCCTCGGGATAGCGTCACTTAAAGAACGAGAGTCAGCACGATGTAAAAGAAACCGGAAAAAAAAATCGGAGGATCCTGCCGAAGATGAGGCCATTATGGCTCGCCTTTAGGTGTCCTCCTCGGGATAGCGTCATTTAAACAACGAGGGTCAGCACGTAGTAAAAAAAAATCGGAGGAGCCTGCCGAAGATGAGGCCATTACGGCTCGCCTTTAGGTGTCCTCCTCGGGATAGCGTCATTTAAAGAACGAGAGTCAGCACGACATAAAAAAAACCGGAAAAAAAATGGAGGAGCCTGCCGAAGATGAGGCCATTACGGCTCGACTTTTGGTGTCCTCCTCGGTTTAGCGTCATTTAAAGAACGAAGGTAAGCACGACGTAAAAAAAAATCGAAACAAAAAAAACAGGACGAGCCTGCCGAAGATAAGGCCATTACGGCTCGCCTTTAGGTGTCCTCCTCGGGATACCGTCATTTAAAGAAAGAGAGTTATCACGACGTAAAAAAAACCAAAAAAAAAAATCGGAGGAGCCTGCCGAAGATGAGGCCATTACGGCTCACCTTTAGGTGTCCTCCTCGGGAGAGCGTCATTTAAACAACAAGGGTCAGCACGTAGTAAAAAAAAAAACCGGAGGAGCCTGCCGAAGATGAGACCATTACGGCTCGCCTTTAGGTGTCCTCCTCGGGATAGCGTCACTTAAAGAACGAGAGTTAGCACGATGTAAAAAAAACCGGAAAAAAAAATCGGAGGAGCCTGCCGAAGATGAGGCCATTATGGCTCGCCTTTAAGTGTCCTCCTCGGGATAGCGTCATTTAAACAACGAGGGTCAGCACGTAGTAAAAAAAATCGGAGGAGCCTGCCGAAGATGAGGCCATTACGGCTCGCCTTTAGGTGTCCTCCTCGGGATAGCGTCATTTAAACAACGAGGGTCAGCACGTAGTAAAAAAAAATCGGAGGAGCCTGCCGAAGATGAGGCCATTACGGCTCGCCTTTAGGTGTCCTCTTCGGGATAGCGTCATTTAAAGAACGAGAGTCAGCACAACATAAAAAAAAAACGAAAAAAAATGGAGGAGCCTGGTGAAGATTAGGCCATTACGGCTCGCCTTTAGGTGTCCTCCTCGGGAGAGCGTCATTTAAAGAACGAGAGTCAGCACGACATAAAAAAACCGGAAAAAAAACGAAGGAGCCTGCCGAAGATGAGGCCATTACGGCTCGACTTTTGGTGTCCTCCTCGGTTTAGCGTCATTTAAAGAACGAAGGTAAGCACGACGTAAAAAAAAATCGAAACGAAAAAAACAGGACGAGCCTGCCGAAGATAAGGCCATTACGGCTCGCCTTTAGCTGTCCTCCTCGGGATACCGTCATTTAAAGAACGAGAGTCATCACGACGTAAAAAAAACCAAAAAAAAAAATCGGAGGAGCCTGCCGAAGATGAGGCCATTACGGCTCGCCTTTAGGTGTCCTCCTTGGGAGAGCGTCATTTAAACAACAAGGGTCAGCACGTAGTAAAAAAAAAAAAACCGGAGGAGCCTGCCGAAGATGAGACCATTACGGCTCGCCTTTAGGTGTCCTCCTCGGGATAGCGTCACTTAAAGAACGAGAGTCAGCACGATGTAAAAGAAACCGGAAAAAAAAATCGGAGGATCCTGCCGAAGATGAGGCCATTATGGCTCGCCTTTAGGTGTCCTCCTCGGGATAGCGTCATTTAAACAACGAGGGTCAGCACGTAGTAAAAAAAAATCGGAGGAGCCTGCCGAAGATGAGGCCATTACGGCTCGCCTTTAGGTGTCCTCCTCGGGATAGCGTCATTTAAAGAACGAGAGTCAGCACGACATAAAAAAAACCGGAAAAAAAATGGAGGAGCCTGCCGAAGATGAGGCCATTACGGCTCGACTTTTGGTGTCCTCCTCGGTTTAGCGTCATTTAAAGAACGAAGGTAAGCACGACGTAAAAAAAAACCGAGACAAAAAAAACAGGACGAGCCTACCGAAGATAAGGCCATTACGGCTCGCCTTTATGTGTCCTCCTCGGGATACCCTCATTTAAAGAACGAGAGTCATCACGACGTAAAAAAAATCGAAAAAAAAAATTGGAGGAGCCTGCCGAAGATGAGGCCATTACGGCTCGCCTTTAGGTGTCCTCCTCGGGATAGCATCATTTCAACAACGAGGGTCAGCACGTAGTAAAAAAAAAACCGGAGGAGCCTGCCAAAGATGAGGCCATTACGGCTCGCCTTTAGGTGTCCTCCTCGGGATAGCGTCACTTAAAGAACGAGAGTCAGCACGATGTAAAAAAAACTGGAAAAAAATGGAGGAGCCTGCCGAAGATGAGGCCATTACGGCTCGCCTTTTGGTTTCCTCCTCGGTTTAGCGTCATTTAAAGAACGAGGGTAAGCATAACGTAAAAAAAATCGAGACAAAAAAAATAGGACGAGCCTGCCAAAGATAAGGCCATTACGGCTCGCCTTTACGTGTCGTCCTTTGGATACTGTCATTTAAAGAACGAGAGCCATCACGACGTAAAAAAAACCGAAAAAAAAATCGGAGGAGCCTGCCGAAGATGAGGCCATTACAGCTCGCCTTAAGGTGTCCTCCTCGGGATAGCGTCATTTAAATAACGAGGGTCAGCACGTAGTAAAAAAAAAACCGGAGGAGCCTGCCGAAGATGAGACCATTACGGCTCGCCTTTAGGTGTCCTCCTCGGGATAGCGTCACTTAAAGAACGAGAGTCAGCACGATGTAAAAAAAACCGGAAAAAAAAATCGGAGGAGCCTGCCGAAGATGAGGCTATTTTGGCTCGCCTTTAGATGTCCTCCTCGGGATAGCGTCATTTAAACAACGAGGGTCAGCACGTAGTAAAAAAAAATCGGAGGAGCCTGCCGAAGATGAGGCCATTACGGCTCGCCTTTAGGTGTCCTCCTCGGGAGAGCGTCATTTAAACAACAAGGGTCAGCACGTAGTAAAAAAAAAAACCGGAGGAGCCTGCCGAAGATGAGACCATTACGGCTCACCTTTAGGTGTCCTCCTCGGGATAGCGTCACTTAAAGAACGAGAGTCAGCACGATGTAAAAAAAACCGGAAAAAAAAATCGGAGGAGCCTGCCGAAGATGAGGCCATTATGGCTCGCCTTTAGGTGTCCTCCTCGGGAGAGCGTCATTTAAACAACAAGGGTCAGCACGTAGTAAAAAAAAAAAAACCGGAGGAGCCTGCCGAAGATGAGACCATTACGGCTCGCCTTTAGGTGTCCTCCTCGGGATAGCGTCACTTAAAGAACGAGAGTCAGCACGATGTAAAAAAAACCGGAAAAAAAAATCAGAGGAGCCTGCCGAAGATGAGGCCATTACGGCTCGCCTCTAGGTGTCCTCCTCGGGATAGCGTCATTTAAAGAACGAGAGTCAGCACGACATAAAAAAAAACCAGAAAAAAAATGGAGGAGCATGCCGAAGATGAGGCCATTACGGCTCGCCTTTATGTGTCCTCCTCGGGATACCGTCATTTAAAGAACGAGAGTCATCACGACGTAAAAAAAATCGAAAAAAAAAATTGGAGGAGCCTGCCGAAGATGAGGCAATTACGGCTCGCCTTTAGGTGTCCTCCTCGGGATAGCGTCATTTCAACAACGAGGGTCAGCACGTAGTAAAAAAAAAACCGGAGGATCCTGCCAAAGATGAGGCCATTACGGCTCGCCTTTAGGTGTCCTCCTCGGGATAGCGTCACTTAAAGAACGAGAGTCAGCACGACGTAAAAAAAAACCGGAAAAAAAATGGAGGAGTCTGCCGAAGATGAGGCCATTACGACTCGACTTTTGGTGTCCTCCTCGGTTTAGCGTCATTTAAAGAAGGAAGGTAAGTACGACGTAAAAATAATCGAAACGAAAAAAACAGGACGAGCCTGCCGAAGATAAGGCCATTACGGCTCGCCTTTAGGTGTCCTCCTCGGGATACCGTCATTTAAAGAACGAGAGTCATCACGACGTAAAAAAAACCAAAAAAAAAAATCGGAGGAGCCTGCCGAAGATGAGGCCATTACGACTCGCCTTTAGGTGTCCTCCTCGAGATAGCGTCATTTAAACAACAAGGGTCAGCACCTAGTAAAAAAAAAACCGGAGGAGCCTGCCGAAGATGAGACCATTACGGCTCGCCTTTAGGTGTCCTCCTCGGGATAGCGTCACTTAAAGAACGAGAGTCAGCACGATGTAAAAAAAACCGGAAAAAAAAAATCGGAGGAGCCTGCCGAAGATGAGGCCATTATGGCTCGCCTTTAGGTGTCCTCCTCGGGAGAGCGTCATTTAAACAACAAGGGTCAGCACGTAGTAAAAAAAAAACCGGAGGAGCCTGCCGAAGATGAGACCATTACGGCTCGCCTTTAGGTGTCCTCCTCGGGATAGCGTCACTTAAAGAACGAGACTCAGCACGATGTAAAAAAAACCGGAAAAAAAAAAATCGGAGGAGCCTGCCGAAGATGAGGCCATTACGGCTCGCCTTTAGGTGTCCTCCTCGGGATAGCGTCATTTAAAGAACGAGAGTCAGCACGACATAAAAAAAAACCGGAAAAAAAATGGAGGAGCCTGCCGAAGATGAGGCCATTACGGCTCGACTTTTGGTGTCCTCCTCGGTTTAGCGTCATTTAAAGAACGAAGGTAAGCACGACGTAAAAAAAAATCGAAACAAAAAAAATAGGACGAGCCTGCCGAAGATAAGGCCATTACGGCTCGCCTTTATGTGTCCTCCTCGGGATACCGTCATTTAAAGAACGAGAGTCATCACGACGTAAAAAAAATCGAAAAAAAAATTGGAGGAGCCTGCCGAAGATGAGGCAATTACGGCTCGCCTTTAGGTGTCCTCCTCGGGATAGCGTCACTTAAAGAACGAGAGTCAGCACGATGTAAAAAAAACCGGAAAAAAAAATCGGAGGAGCCTGCCGAAGATGAGGCCATTATGGCTCGCCTTTAGATGTCCTCCTCGGGATAGCGTCATTTAAACAACGAGGGTCAGCACGTAGTAAAAAAAAATCGGAGGAGCCTGCCGAAGATGAGGCCATTACGGCTCGCCTTTAGGTGTCCTCCTCGGGAGAGCGTCATTTAAACAACAAGGGTCAGCACGTAGTAAAAAAAAAAACCGGAGGAGCCTGCCGAAGATGAGACCATTACGGCTCGCCTTTAGGTGTCCTCCTCGAGATAGCGTCACTTAAAGAACGAGAGTCAGCACGATGTAAAAAAAACTGGAAAAAAAAAATCGGAGGAGCCTGCCGAAGATGAGGCCATTATGGCTCGCCTTTAGGTGTCCTCCTCGGGAGAGCGTCATTTAAACAACAAGGGTCAGCACGTAGTAAAAAAAAAACCGGAGGAGCCTGCCGAAGATGAGACCATTACGGCTCGCCTTTAGGTGTCCTCCTCGGGATAGCGTCACTTAAAGAACGAGAGTCAGCACGATGTAAAAAAAACCGGAAAAAAAAAATCGGAGGAGCCTGCCGAAGATGAGGCCATTACGGCTCGCCTTTAGGTGGTCTCCTCGGGATAGCGTCATTTAAAGAACCAGATTCAGCACGACATAAAAAAAAAACCGGAAAAAAAATGGAGGAGCCTGCCGAAGATGAGGCCATTACGGCTCGACTTTTGGTGTCCTCCTCGGTTTAGCGTCATTTAAAGAACGAAGGTAAGCACGACGTAAAAAAAAATCGAAACAAAAAAAATAGGACGAGCCTGCCGAAGATAAGGCCATTACGGCTCGCCTTTATGTGTCCTCCTCGGGATACCGTCATTTAAAGAACGAGAGTCATCACGACGTAAAAAAAATCGAAAAAAAAAATTGGAGGAGCCTGCCGAAGATGAGGCAATTACGGCTCGCCTTTAGGTGTCCTCCTCGGGATAGCGTCATTTCAACAACGAGGGTCAGCACGTAGTAAAAAAAAAACCGGAGGAGCCTGCCAAAGATGAGGCCATTACGGCTCGCCTTTAGGTGTCCTCCTCGGGATAGCGTCACTTAAAGAACGAGAGTCAGCACGAAGTAAAAAGAACTGGAAAAAAATGGAGGAGCCTGCCGAAGATGAGGCCATTACGGCTCGCCTTTTGGTGTCCTCCTCGGTTTAGCGTCATTTAAAGAACGAGGGTAAGCACAACGTAAAAAAAATCGAGACAAAAAAAATAGGACGAGCCTGCCAAAGATAAGGCCATTACGGCTCGCCTTTAGGTGTCCTCCTTTGGATACCGTCATTTAAAGAATGAGAGTCATCACGACGTAAAAAAAACCGAAAAAAAAAATCGGAGGAGCCTGCCGAAGATGAGGCCATTACGGCTCGCCTTTTGGTGTCCTCCTCGGGATAGCGTCATTTAAATAACGAGGGTCAGCACGTAATAAAAAAAAACCGGAGGAGCCTGCCGAAGATGAGACCATTACGGCTCGCCTTTAGGTGTCCTCCTCGGGATAGCGTCACATAAAGAACGAGAGTCAGCACGATGTAAAAAAAACCGGAAAAAAAAATCGGAGGAACCTGCCGAAGATGAGGCCATTACGGCTCGCCTTTAGGTGTCCTCCTCGGGATAGCTTCATTTAAACAACGAGGGTCAGCACGTAGTAAAAAAAAAACGGAGGAGCCTGCCGAAGATGAGGCCATTACGGCTCGCCTATAGGTGTCCTCCTCGGGATAGCGTCATTTAAAGAACGAGAGTCAGCACGACGTAAAAAAAACCGGAAAAAAAATGGAGGAGTCTGCCGAAGATGAGGCCATTACGACTCGACTTTTGGTGTCCTCCTCGGTTTAGCGTAATTTAAAGAACGAAGGTAAGTACGACGTAAAAATAATCGAAACGAAAATAACAGGACGAGCCTGCCGAAGATAAGGCCATTACGGCTCGCCTTTAGGTGTCCTCCTCGGGATACCGTCATTTAAAGAACGAGAGTCATCACGACGTAAAAAAAACCAAAAAAAAAAAATCGGAGGAGCCTGCCGAAGATGAGGCCATTACGACTCGCCTTTAGGTGTCCTCCTCGAGATAGCGTCATTTAAACAACAAGGGTCAGCACGTAGTAAAAAAAAAAACCGGAGGAGCCTGCCGAAGATGAGACCATTACGGCTCGCCTTTAGGTGTCCTCCTCGGGATAGCGTCACTTAAAGAACGAGAGTCAGCACGATGTAAAAAAAACCGGAAAAAAAAATCGGAGGAGCCTGCCGAAGATGAGGCCATTATGGCTCGCCTTTAGGTGTCCTCCTCGGGAGAGCGTCATTTAAACAACAAGGGTCAGCACGTAGTAAAAAAAAAACCGGAGGAGCCTGCCGAAGATGAGACCATTACGGCTCGCCTTTAGGTGTCCTCCTCGGGATAGCGTCACTTAAAGAACGAGAGTCAGCACGATGTAAAAAAAACCGGAAAAAAAAAATCGGAGGAGCCTGCCGAAGATGAGGCCATTACGGCTCGCCTTTAGGTGGTCTCCTCGGGATAGCGTCATTTAAAGAACCAGATTCAGCACGACATAAAAAAAAACCGGAAAAAAAATGGAGGAGCCTGCCGAAGATGAGGCCATTACGGCTCGACTTTTGGTGTCCTCCTCGGTTTAGCGTCATTTAAAGAACGAAGGTAAGCACGACGTAAAAAAAAATCGAAACAAAAAAAATAGGACGAGCCTGCCGAAGATAAGGCCATTACGGCTCGCCTTTATGTGTCCTCCTCGGGATACCGTCATTTAAAGAACGAGAGTCATCACGACGTAAAAAAAATCGAAAAAAAAAATTGGAGGAGCCTGCCGAAGATGAGGCAATTACGGCTCGCCTTTAGGTGTCCTCCTCGGGATAGCGTCATTTCAACAACGAGGGTCAGCACGTAGTAAAAAAAAAACCGGAGGAGCCTGCCAAAGATGAGGCCATTACGGCTCGCCTTTAGGTGTCCTCCTCGGGATAGCGTCACTTAAAGAACGAGAGTCAGCACGAAGTAAAAAGAACTGGAAAAAAATGGAGGAGCCTGCCGAAGATGAGGCCATTACGGCTCGCCTTTTGGTGTCCTCCTCGGTTTAGCGTCATTTAAAGAACGAGGGTAAGCACAACGTAAAAAAAATCGAGACAAAAAAAATAGGACGAGCCTGCCAAAGATAAGGCCATTACGGCTCGCCTTTAGGTGTCCTCCTTTGGATACCGTCATTTAAAGAATGAGAGTCATCACGACGTAAAAAAAACCGAAAAAAAAAATCGGAGGAGCCTGCCGAGGATGAGGCCATTACGGCTCGCCTTTTGGTGTCCTCCTCGGGATAGCGTCATTTAAATAACGAGGGTCAGCACGTAATAAAAAAAAACCGGAGGAGCCTGCCGAAGATGAGACCATTACGGCTCGCCTTTAGGTGTCCTCCTCGGGATAGCGTCACATAAAGAACGAGAGTCAGCACGATGTAAAAAAAACCGGAAAAAAAAATCGGAGGAACCTGCCGAAGATGAGGCCATTACGGCTCGCCTTTAGGTGTCCTCCTCGGGATAGCTTCATTTAAACAACGAGGGTCAGCACGTAGTAAAAAAAAACGGAGGAGCCTGCCGAAGATGAGGCCATTACCGCTCGCCTATAGGTGTCCTCCTCGGGATAGCGTCATTTAAAGAACGAGAGTCAGCACGACGTAAAAAAAAACCGGAAAAAAAATGGAGGAGTCTGCCGAAGATGAGGCCATTACGACTCGACTTTTGGTGTCCTCCTCGGTTTAGCGTAATTTAAAGAACGAAGGTAAGTACGACGTAAAAATAATCGAAACGAAAAAAACAGGACGAGCCTGCCGAAGATAAGGCCATTACGGCTCGCCTTTAGGTGTCCTCCTCGGGATACCGTCATTTAAAGAACGAGAGTCATCACGACGTAAAAAAAACCAAAAAAAAAAATCGGAGGAGCCTGCCGAAGATGAGGCCATTACGACTCGCCTTTAGGTGTCCTCCTCGAGATAGCGTCATTTAAACAACAAGGGTCAGCACGTAGTAAAAAAAAAAACCGGAGGACCCTGCCGAAGATGAGACCATTACGGCTCGCCTTTAGGTGTCCTCCTCGGGATAGCGTCACTTAAAGAACGAGAGTCAGCACGATGTAAAAAAAACCGGAAAAAAAAATCGGAGGAGCCTGCCGAAGATGAGGCCATTATGGCTCGCCTTTAGGTGTCCTCCTCGGGAGAGCGTCATTTAAACAACAAGGGTCAGCACGTAGTAAAAAAAAAACCGGAGGAGCCTGCCGAAGATGAGACCATTACGGCTCGCCTTTAGGTGTCCTCCTCGGGATAGCGTCACTTAAAGAACAAGAGTCAGCACGATGTAAAAAAAACCGGAAAAAAAAAATCGGAGGAGCCTGCCGAAGATGAGGCCATTACGGCTCGCCTTTAGGTGTCCTCCTCGGGATAGCGTCATTTAAAGAACGAGAGTCAGCACGACATAAAAAAAAACCGGAAAAAAAATGGAGGAGCCTGCCGAAGATGAGGCCATTACGGCTCGACTTTTGGTGTCCTCCTCGGTTTAGTGTCATTTAAAGAACGAAGGTAAGCACGACGTAAAAAAAAATCGAAACAAAAAAAATAGGACGAGCCTGCCGAAGATAAGGCCATTACGGCTCGCCTTTATGTGTCCTCCTCGGGATACCGTCATTTAAAGAACGAGAGTCATCACGACGTAAAAAAAAATCGAAAAAAAAAATTGGAGGAGCCTGCCGAAGATGAGGCAATTACGGCTCGCCTTTAGGTGTCCTCCTCGGGATAGCGTCACTTAAAGAACGAGAGTCAGCACGATGTAAAAAAAACCGGAAAAAAAAATCGGAGGAGCCTGCCGAAGATGAGGCCATTATGGCTCGCCTTTAGATGTCCTCCTCGGGATAGCGTCATTTAAACAACGAGGGTCAGCACGTAGTAAAAAAAAATCGGAGGAGCCTGCCGAAGAGGAGGCCATTACGGCTCGCCTTTAGGTGTCCTCCTCGGGAGAGCGTCATTTAAACAACAAGGGTTAGCACGTAGTAAAAAAAAAAACCGGAGGAGCCTGCCGAAGATGAGACCATTACGGCTCGCCTTTAGGTTTCCTCCTCGGGATAGCGTCACTTAAAGAACGAGAGTTAGCACGATGTAAAAAAAACCGGAAAAAAAAAATCGGAGGAGCCTGCCGAAGATGAGGCCATTATGGCTCGCCTTTAGGTGTCCTCCTCGGGAGAGCGTCACTTAAAGAACGAGAGTCAGCACGATGTAAAAAAAACCGGAAAAAAAAAATCGGAGGAGCCTGCCGAAGATGAGGCCATTACGGCTCGCCTTTAGGTGGTCTCCTCGGGATAGCGTCATTTAAAGAACCAGATTCAGCACGACATAAAAAAAAACCGGAAAAAAAATGGAGGAGCCTGCCGAAGATGAGGCCATTACGGCTCGACTTTTGGTGTCCTCCTCGGTTTAGCGTCATTTAAAGAACGAAGGTAAGCACGACGTAAAAAAAAATCGAAACAAAAAAAATAGGACGAGCCTGCCGAAGATAAGGCCATTACGGCTCGCCTTTATGTGTCCTCCTCGGGATACCGTCATTTAAAGAACGAGAGTCATCACGACGTAAAAAAAATCGAAAAAAAAAATTGGAGGAGCCTGCCGAAGATGAGGCAATTACGGCTCGCCTTTAGGTGTCCTCCTCGGGATAGCGTCATTTCAACAACGAGGGTCAGCACGTAGTAAAAAAAAACCGGAGGAGCCTGCCAAAGATGAGGCCATTACGGCTCGCCTTTAGGTGTCCTCCTCGGGATAGCGTCACTTAAAGAACGAGAGTCAGCACGAAGTAAAAAGAACTGGAAAAAAATGGAGGAGCCTGCCGAAGATGAGGCCATTACGGCTCGCCTTTTGGTGTCCTCCTCGGTTTAGCGTCATTTAAAGAACGAGGGTAAGCACAACGTAAAAAAAATCGAGACAAAAAAAATAGGACGAGCCTGCCAAAGATAAGGCCATTACGGCTCGCCTTTAGGTGTCCTCCTTTGGATACCGTCATTTAAAGAATGAGAGTCATCACGACGTAAAAAAAACCGAAAAAAAAAATCGGAGGAGCCTGCCGAGGATGAGGCCATTACGGCTCGCCTTTTGGTGTCCTCCTCGGGATAGCGTCATTTAAATAACGAGGGTCAGCACGTAATAAAAAAAAACCGGAGGAGCCTGCCGAAGATGAGACCATTACGGCTCGCCTTTAGGTGTCCTCCTCGGGATAGCGTCACATAAAGAACGAGAGTCAGCACGATGTAAAAAAAACCGGAAAAAAAAATCGGAGGAACCTGCCGAAGATGAGGCCATTACGGCTCGCCTTTAGGTGTCCTCCTCGGGATAGCTTCATTTAAACAACGAGGGTCAGCACGTAGTAAAAAAAAAACGGAGGAGCCTGCCGAAGATGAGGCCATTACCGCTCGCCTATAGGTGTCCTCCTCGGGATAGCGTCATTTAAAGAACGAGAGTCAGCACGACGTAAAAAAAAACCGGAAAAAAAATGGAGGAGTCTGCCGAAGATGAGGCCATTACGACTCGACTTTTGGTGTCCTCCTCGGTTTAGCGTAATTTAAAGAACGAAGGTAAGTACGACGTAAAAATAATCGAAACGAAAAAAACAGGACGAGCCTGCCGAAGATAAGGCCATTACGGCTCGCCTTTAGGTGTCCTCCTCGGGATACCGTCATTTAAAGAACGAGAGTCATCACGACGTAAAAAAAACCAAAAAAAAAAATCGGAGGAGCCTGCCGAAGATGAGGCCATTACGACTCGCCTTTAGGTGTCCTCCTCGAGATAGCGTCATTTAAACAACAAGGGTCAGCACGTAGTAAAAAAAAAAACCGGAGGACCCTGCCGAAGATGAGACCATTACGGCTCGCCTTTAGGTGTCCTCCTCGGGATAGCGTCACTTAAAGAACGAGAGTCAGCACGATGTAAAAAAAACCGGAAAAAAAAATCGGAGGAGCCTGCCGAAGATGAGGCCATTATGGCTCGCCTTTAGGTGTCCTCCTCGGGAGAGCGTCATTTAAACAACAAGGGTCAGCACGTAGTAAAAAAAAAACCGGAGGAGCCTGCCGAAGATGAGACCATTACGGCTCGCCTTTAGGTGTCCTCCTCGGGATAGCGTCACTTAAAGAACAAGAGTCAGCACGATGTAAAAAAAACCGGAAAAAAAAAATCGGAGGAGCCTGCCGAAGATGAGGCCATTACGGCTCGCCTTTAGGTGTCCTCCTCGGGATAGCGTCATTTAAAGAACGAGAGTCAGCACGACATAAAAAAAAACCGGAAAAAAAATGGAGGAGCCTGCCGAAGATGAGGCCATTACGGCTCGACTTTTGGTGTCCTCCTCGGTTTAGTGTCATTTAAAGAACGAAGGTAAGCACGACGTAAAAAAAAATCGAAACAAAAAAAATAGGACGAGCCTGCCGAAGATAAGGCCATTACGGCTCGCCTTTATGTGTCCTCCTCGGGATACCGTCATTTAAAGAACGAGAGTCATCACGACGTAAAAAAAAATCGAAAAAAAAAATTGGAGGAGCCTGCCGAAGATGAGGCAATTACGGCTCGCCTTTAGGTGTCCTCCTCGGGATAGCGTCACTTAAAGAACGAGAGTCAGCACGATGTAAAAAAAACCGGAAAAAAAAATCGGAGGAGCCTGCCGAAGATGAGGCCATTATGGCTCGCCTTTAGATGTCCTCCTCGGGATAGCGTCATTTAAACAACGAGGGTCAGCACGTAGTAAAAAAAAATCGGAGGAGCCTGCCGAAGAGGAGGCCATTACGGCTCGCCTTTAGGTGTCCTCCTCGGGAGAGCGTCATTTAAACAACAAGGGTTAGCACGTAGTAAAAAAAAAAACCGGAGGAGCCTGCCGAAGATGAGACCATTACGGCTCGCCTTTAGGTTTCCTCCTCGGGATAGCGTCACTTAAAGAACGAGAGTTAGCACGATGTAAAAAAAACCGGAAAAAAAAAATCGGAGGAGCCTGCCGAAGATGAGGCCATTATGGCTCGCCTTTAGGTGTCCTCCTCGGGAGAGCGTCACTTAAAGAACGAGAGTCAGCACGATGTAAAAAAAACCGGAAAAAAAAAAATCGGAGGAGCCTGCCGAAGATGAGGCCATTACGGCTCGCCTTTAGGTGGTCTCCTCGGGATAGCGTCATTTAAAGAACCAGATTCAGCACGACATAAAAAAAAACCGGAAAAAAAATGGAGGAGCCTGCCGAAGATGAGGCCATTACGGCTCGACTTTTGGTGTCCTCCTCGGTTTAGCGTCATTTAAAGAACGAAGGTAAGCACGACGTAAAAAAAAATCGAAACAAAAAAAATAGGACGAGCCTGCCGAAGATAAGGCCATTACGGCTCGCCTTTATGTGTCCTCCTCGGGATACCGTCATTTAAAGAACGAGAGTCATCACGACGTAAAAAAAATCGAAAAAAAAAATTGGAGGAGCCTGCCGAAGATGAGGCAATTACGGCTCGCCTTTAGGTGTCCTCCTCGGGATAGCGTCATTTCAACAACGAGGGTCAGCACGTAGTAAAAAAAAAACCGGAGGAGCCTGCCAAAGATGAGGCCATTACGGCTCGCCTTTAGGTGTCCTCCTCGGGATAGCGTCACTTAAAGAACGAGAGTCAGCACGAAGTAAAAAAAACTGGAAAAAAATGGAGGAGCCTGCCGAAGATGAGGCCATTACGGCTCGCCTTTTGGTGTCCTCCTCGGTTTAGCGTCATTTAAAGAACGAGGGTAAGCACAACGTAAAAAAAATCGAGACAAAAAAAATAGGACGAGCCTGCCAAAGATAAGGCCATTACGGCTCGCCTTTAGGTGTCCTCCTTTGGATACCGTCATTTAAAGAATGAGAGTCATCACGACGTAAAAAAAACCGAAAAAAAAATCGGAGGAGCCTGCCGAAGATGAGGCCATTACGGCTCGTCTTTAGGTGTCCTCCTCGGGATAGCGTCATTTAAATAACGAGGGTCAGCACGTAATAAAAAAAAACCGGAGGAGCCTGCCGAAGATGAGACCATTACGGCTCGCCTTTAGGTGTCCTCCTCGGGATAGCGTCACTTAATGAACGAGAGTCAGCACGATGTAAAAAAAACCGGAAAAAAAATCGGAGGAACCTGCCGAAGATGAGGCCATTACGGCTCGCCTTTAGGTGTCCTCCTCGGGATAGCTTCATTTAAACAACGAGGGTCAGCACGTAGTAAAAAAAAAACGGAGGAGCCTGCCGAAGATGAGGCCATTACGACTCGACTTTTGGTGTCCTCCTCGGTTTAGCGTCATTTAAAGAACGAAGGTAAGTACGACGTAAAAATAATCGAAACGAAAAAAACAGGACGAGCCTGCCGAAGATATGGCCATTACGGCTCGCCTTTAGGTGTCCTCCTCGGGATACCGTCATTTAAAGAACGAGAGTCATCACGACGTAAAAAAAACCAAAAAAAAAAATCGGAGGAGCCTGCCGAAGATGAGGCCATTACGACTCGCCTTTAGGTGTCCTCCTCGAGATAGCGTCATTTAAACAACAAGGGTCAGCACGTAGTAAAAAAAAAAACCGGAGGAGCCTGCCGAAGATGAGACCATTACGGCTCGCCTTTAGGTGTCCTCCTCGGGATAGCGTCACTTAAAGAACGAGAGTCAGCACGATGTAAAAAAAACCGGAAAAAAAAAATCGGAGGAGCCTGCCGAAGATGAGGCCATTATGGCTCGCCTTTAGGTGTCCTCCTCGGGAGAGCGTCATTTAAACAACAAGGGTCAGCACGTAGTAAAAAAAAAACCGGAGGAGCCTACCGAAGATGAGACCATTACGGCTCGCCTTTAGGTGTCCTCCTCGGGATAGCGTCACTTAAAGAACGAGAGTCAGCACGATGTAAAAAAAACCGGAAAAAAAAAATCGGAGGAGCCTGCCGAAGATGAGGCCATTACGGCTCGCCTTTAGGTGTCCTCCTCGGGATAGCGTCATTTAAAGAACGAGAGTCAGCACGACATAAAAAAAAACCGGAAAAAAAATGGAGGAGCCTGCCGAAGATGAGGCCATTACGGCTCGACTTTTGGTGTCCTCCTCGGTTTAGCGTCATTTAAAGAACGAAGGTAAGCACGATGTAAAAAAAAATCGAAACAAAAAAAATAGGACGAGCCTGCCGAAGATAAGGCCATTACGGCTCGCCTTTATGTGTCCTCCTCGGGATACCGTCATTTAAAGAACGAGAGTCATCACGACGTAAAAAAAATCGAAAAAAAAATTGGAGGAGCCTGCCGAAGATGAGGCAATTACGGCTCGCCTTTAGGTGTCCTCCTCGGGATAGCGTCATTTCAACAACGAGGGTCAGCACGTAGTAAAAAAAAAACCGGAGGAGCCTGCCAAAGATGAGGCCATTACGGCTCGCCTTTAGGTGTCCTCCTCGGGATAGCGTCACTTAAAGAACGAGAGTCAGCACGAAGTAAAAAAAACTGGAAAAAAATGGAGGAGCCTGCCGAAGATGAGGCCATTACGGCTCGCCTTTTGGTGTCCTCCTCGGTTTAGCGTCATTTAAAGAACGAGGGTAAGCACAACGTAAAAAAAATCGTGACAAAAAAAATAGGACGAGCCTGCCAAAGATAAGGCCATTACGGCTCGCCTTTAGGTGTCCTCCTTTGGATACCGTCATTTAAAGAATGAGAGTCATCACGACGTAAAAAAAACCGAAAAAAAATCGGAGGAGCCTGCCGAAGATGAGGCCATTACGGCTCGCCTTTAGGTGTCCTCCTCGGGATAGCGTCATTTAAATAACGAGGGTCAGCACGTAATAAAAAAAAACCGGAGGAGCCTGCCGAAGATGAGACCATTACGGCTCGCCTTTAGGTGTCCTCCTCGGGATAGCGTCACTTAAAGAACGAGAGTCAGCACGATGTAAAAAAAACCGGAAAAAAAAATCGGAGGAACCTGCCGAAGATGAGGCCATTACGGCTCGCCTTTAGGTGTCCTCCTCGGGATAGCTTCATTTAAACAACGAGGGTCAGCACGTAGTAAAAAAAAACGGAGGAGCCTGCCGAAGATGAGGCCATTACGGCTCGCCTATAGGTGTCCTCCTCGGGATAGCGTCATTTAAAGAACGAGAGTCAGCACGACGTAAAAAAAAAACCGGAAAAAAAATGGAGGAGTCTGCCGAAGATGAGGCCATTACGACTCGACTTTTGGTGTCCTCCTCGGTTTAGCGTCATTTAAAGAACGAAGGTAAGTACGACGTAAAAATAATCGAAACGAAAAAAACAGAACGAGCCTGCCGAAGATAAGGCCATTACGGCTCGCCTTTAGGTCTCCTCCTCGGGATACCGTCATTTAAAGAACGAGAGTCATCACGACGTAAAAAAAAACAAAAAAAAAAAATCGGAGGAGCCTGCCGAAGATGAGGCCATTACGACTCGCCTTTAGGTGTCCTCCTCGAGATAGCGTCATTTAAACAACAAGGGTCAGCACGTAGTAAAAAAAAACCGGAGGAGCCTGCCGAAGATGAGACCATTACGGCTCGCCTTTAGGTGTCCTCCTCGGGATAGCGTCACTTAAAGAACGAGAGTCAGCACGAAGTAAAAAAAACTGGAAAAAAATGGAGGAGCCTGCCGAAGATGAGGCCATTACGGCTCGCCTTTTGGTGTCCTCCTCGGTTTAGCGTCATTTAAAGAACGAGGGTAAGCACAACGTAAAAAAAATCGAGACAAAAAAAATAGGATGAGCCTGCCAAAGATAAGGCCATTACGGCTCGCCTTTAGGTGTCCTCCTTTGGATACCGTCATTTAAAGAATGAGAGTCATCACGACGTAAAAAAAACCGAAAAAAAAATCGGAGGAGCCTGCCGAAGATGAGGCCATTACGGCTCGTCTTTAGGTGTCCTCCTCGGGATAGCGTCATTTAAATAACGAGGGTCAGCACGTAATAAAAAAAAACCGGAGGAGCCTGCCGAAGATGAGGCCATTACGGCTCGCCTTTAGGTGTCCTCCTCGGGAGAGCGTCATTTAAACAACAAGGGTCAGCACGTATTAAAAAATAAAACCGGAGGAGCCTGCCGAAGATGAGACCATTACGGCTCGCCTTTAGGTGTCCTCCTCGAGATAGCGTCACTTAAAGAACGAGAGTCAGCACGATGTAAAAAAAACTGGAAAAAAAAAATCGGAGGAGCCTGCCGAAGATGAGGCCATTATGGCTCGCCTTTAGGTGTCCTCCTCGGGAGAGCGTCATTTAAACAACAAGGGTCAGCACGTAGTAAAAAAAAAACCGGAGGAGCCTGCCGAAGATGAGACCATTACGGCTCGCCTTTAGGTGTCCTCCTCGGGATAGCGTCACTTAAAGAACGAGAGTCAGCACGATGTAAAAAAAACCGGAAAAAAAAAATCGGAGGAGCCTGCCGAAGATGAGGCCATTACGGCTCGCCTTTAGGTGGTCTCCTCGGGATAGCGTCATTTAAAGAACCAGATTCAGCACGACATAAAAAAAAACCGGAAAAAAAATGGAGGAGCCTGCCGAAGATGAGGCCATTACGGCTCGACTTTTGGTGTCCTCCTCGGTTTAGCGTCATTTAAAGAACGAAGGTAAGCACGACGTAAAAAAAAATCGAAACAAAAAAAATAGGACGAGCCTGCCGAAGATAAGGCCATTACGGCTCGCCTTTATGTGTCCTCCACGGGATACCGTCATTTAAAGAACGAGAGTCATCACGACGTAAAAAAAATCGAAAAAAAAAATTGGAGGAGCCTGCCGAAGATGAGGCAATTACGGCTCGCCTTTAGGTGTCCTCCTCGGGATAGCGTCATTTCAACAACGAGGGTCAGCACGTAGTAAAAAAAAAACCGGAGGAGCCTGCCAAAGATGAGGCCATTACGGCTCGCCTTTAGGTGTCCTCCTCGGGATAGCGTCACTTAAAGAACGAGAGTCAGCACGAAGTAAAAAGAACTGGAAAAAAATGGAGGAGCCTGCCGAAGATGAGGCCATTACGGCTCGCCTTTTGGTGTCCTCCTCGGTTTAGCGTCATTTAAAGAACGAGGGTAAGCACAACGTAAAAAAAATCGAGACAAAAAAAATAGGACGAGCCTGCCAAAGATAAGGCCATTACGGCTCGCCTTTAGGTGTCCTCCTTTGGATACCGTCATTTAAAGAATGAGAGTCATCACGACGTAAAAAAAACCGAAAAAAAAAATCGGAGGAGCCTGCTGAAGATGAGGCCATTACGGCTCGCCTTTTGGTGTCCTCCTCGGGATAGCGTCATTTAAATAACGAGGGTCAGCACGTAATAAAAAAAAACCGGAGGAGCCTGCCGAAGATGAGACCATTACGGCTCGCCTTTAGGTGTCCTCCTCGGGATAGCGTCACATAAAGAACGAGAGTCAGCACGATGTAAAAAAAACCGGAAAAAAAAATCGGAGGAACCTGCCGAAGATGAGGCCATTACGGCTCGCCTTTAGGTGTCCTCCTCGGGATAGCTTCATTTAAACAACGAGGGTCAGCACGTAGTAAAAAAAAAACGGAGGAGCCTGCCGAAGATGAGGCCATTACGGCTCGCCTATAGGTGTCCTCCTCGGGATAGCGTCATTTAAAGAACGAGAGTCAGCACGACGTAAAAAAAAACCGGAAAAAAAATGGAGGAGTCTGCCGAAGATGAGGCCATTACGACTCGACTTTTGGTGTCCTCCTCGGTTTAGCGTAATTTAAAGAACGAAGGTAAGTACGACGTAAAAATAATCGAAACGAAAAAAACAGGACGAGCCTGCCGAAGATAAGGCCATTACGGCTCGCCTTTAGGTGTCCTCCTCGGGATACCGTCATTTAAAGAACGAGAGTCATCACGACGTAAAAAAAACCAAAAAAAAAAATCGGAGGAGCCTGCCGAAGATGAGGCCATTACGACTCGCCTTTAGGTGTCCTCCTCGAGATAGCGTCATTTAAACAACAAGGGTCAGCACGTAGTAAAAAAAAAAACCGGAGGAGCCTGCCGAAGATGAGACCATTACGGCTCGCCTTTAGGTGTCCTCCTCGGGATAGCGTCACTTAAAGAACGAGAGTCAGCACGATGTAAAAAAAACCGGAAAAAAAAATCGGAGGAGCCTGCCGAAGATGAGGCCATTATGGCTCGCCTTTAGGTGTCCTCCTCGGGAGAGCGTCATTTAAACAACAAGGGTCAGCACGTAGTAAAAAAAAAACCGGAGGAGCCTGCCGAAGATGAGACCATTACGGCTCGCCTTTAGGTGTCCTCCTCGGGATAGCGTCACTTAAAGAACAAGAGTCAGCACGATGTAAAAAAAACCGGAAAAAAAAAATCGGAGGAGCCTGCCGAAGATGAGGCCATTACGGCTCGCCTTTAGGTGTCCTCCTCGGGATAGCGTCATTTAAAGAACGAGAGTCAGCACGACATAAAAAAAAACCGGAAAAAAAATGGAGGAGCCTGCCGAAGATGAGGCCATTACGGCTCGACTTTTGGTGTCCTCCTCGGTTTAGTGTCATTTAAAGAACGAAGGTAAGCACGACGTAAAAAAAAATCGAAACAAAAAAAATAGGACGAGCCTGCCGAAGATAAGGCCATTACGGCTCGCCTTTATGTGTCCTCCTCGGGATACCGTCATTTAAAGAACGAGAGTCATCACGACGTAAAAAAAATCGAAAAAAAAAATTGGAGGAGCCTGCCGAAGATGAGGCAATTACGGCTCGCCTTTAGGTGTCCTCCTCGGGATAGCGTCACTTAAAGAACGAGAGTCAGCACGATGTAAAAAAAACCGGAAAAAAAAATCGGAGGAGCTTGCCGAAGATGAGGCCATTATGGCTCGCCTTTAGATGTCCTCCTCGGGATAGCGTCATTTAAACAACGAGGGTCAGCACGTAGTAAAATAAAATCGGAGGAGCCTGCCGAAGATGAGGCCATTACGGCTCGCCTTTAGGTGTCCTCCTCGGGAGAGCGTCATTTAAACAACAAGGGTTAGCACGTAGTAAAAAAAAAAACCGGAGGAGCCTGCCGAAGATGAGACCATTACGGCTCGCCTTTAGGTTTCCTCCTCGGGATAGCGTCACTTAAAGAACGAGAGTTAGCACGATGTAAAAAAAACCGGAAAAAAAAAATCGGAGGAGCCTGCCGAAGATGAGGCCATTATGGCTCGCCTTTAGGTGTCCTCCTCGGGAGAGCGTCACTTAAAGAACCAGATTCAGCACGACATAAAAAAAAAACCGGAAAAAAAATGGAGGAGCCTGCCGAAGATGAGGCCATTACGGCTCGACTTTTGGTGTCCTCCTCGGTTTAGCGTCATTTAAAGAACGAAGGTAAGCACGACGTAAAAAAAAATCGAAACAAAAAAAATAGGACGAGCCTGCCGAAGATAAGGCCATTACGGCTCGCCTTTATGTGTCCTCCTCGGGATACCGTCATTTAAAGAACGAGAGTCATCACGACGTAAAAAAAATCGAAAAAAAAAATTGGAGGAGCCTGCCGAAGATGAGGCAATTACGGCTCGCCTTTAGGTGTCCTCCTCGGGATAGCGTCATTTCAACAACGAGGGTCAGCACGTAGTAAAATAAAAACCGGAGGAGCCTGCCAAAGATGAGGCCATTACGGCTCGCCTTTAGGTGTCCTCCTCGGGATAGCGTCACTTAAAGAACGAGAGTCAGCACGAAGTAAAAAAAACTGGAAAAAAATGGAGGAGCCTGCCGAAGATGAGGCCATTACGGCTCGCCTTTTGGTGTCCTCCTCGGTTTAGCGTCATTTAAAGAACGAGGGTAAGCACAACGTAAAAAAAATCGAGACAAAAAAAATAGGACGAGCCTGCCAAAGATAAGGCCATTACGGCTCGCCTTTAGGTGTCCTCCTTTGGATACCGTCATTTAAAGAATGAGAGTCATCACGACGTAAAAAAAACCGAAAAAAAAATCGGAGGAGCCTGCCGAAGATGAGGCCATTACGGCTCGTCTTTAGGTGTCCTCCTCGGGATAGCGTCATTTAAATAACGAGGGTCAGCACGTAATAAAAAAAAACCGGAGGAGCCTGCCGAAGATGAGACCATTACGGCTCGCCTTTAGGTGTCCTCCTCGGGATAGCGTCACTTAAAGAACGAGAGTCAGCACGACGTAAAAAAAAATCGGAAAAAAAATGGAGGAGTCTGCCGAAGATGAGGCCATTACGACTCGACTTTTGGTGTCCTCCTCGGTTTAGCGTCATTTAAAGAACGAAGGTAAGTACGACGTAAAAATAATCGAAACGAAAAAAACAGGACGAGCCTGCCGAAGATAAGGCCATTACGGCTCGCCTTTAGGTGTCCTCCTCGGGATACCGTCATTTAAAGAACGAGAGTCATCACGACGTAAAAAAAACCAAAAAAAAAAATCGGAGGAGCCTGCCGAAGATGAGGCCATTACGACTCGCCTTTAGGTGTCCTCCTCGAGATAGCGTCATTTAAACAACAAGGGTCAGCACGTAGTAAAAAAAAAAACCGGAGGAGCCTGCCGAAGATGAGACCATTACGGCTCGCCTTTAGGTGTCCTCCTCGGGATAGCGTCACTTAAAGAACGAGAGTCAGCACGATGTAAAAAAAACCGGAAAAAAAAAATCGGAGGAGCCTGCCGAAGATGAGGCCATTATGGCTCGCCTTTAGGTGTCCTCCTCGGGAGAGCGTCATTTAAACAACAAGGGTCAGCACGTAGTAAAAAAAAAACCGGAGGAGCCTGCCGAAGATGAGACCATTACGGCTCGCCTTTAGGTGTCCTCCTCGGGATAGCGTCACTTAAAGAATGAGAGTCAGCACGATGTAAAAAAAACCGGAAAAAAAAAATCGGAGGAGCCTGCCGAAGATGAGGCCATTACGGCTCGCCTTTAGGTGTCCTCCTCGGGATAGCGTCATTTAAAGAACGAGAGTCAGCACGACATAAAAAAAAACCGGAAAAAAAATGGAGGAGCCTGCCGAAGATGAGGCCATTACGGCTCGACTTTTGGTGTCCTCCTCGGTTTAGCGTCATTTAAAGAACGAAGGTAAGCACGATGTAAAAAAAAATCGAAACAAAAAAAATAGGACGAGCCTGCCGAAGATAAGGCCATTACGGCTCGCCTTTATGTGTCCTCCTCTGGATACCGTCATTTAAAGAACGAGAGTCATCACGACGTAAAAAAAATCGAAAAAAAAATTGGAGGAGCCTGCCGAAGATGAGGCAATTACGGCTCGCCTTTAGGTGTCCTCCTCGGGATAGCGTCATTTCAACAACGAGGGTCAGCACGTAGTAAAAAAAAAACCGGAGGAGCCTGCCAAAGATGAGGCCATTACGGCTCGCCTTTAGGTGTCCTCCTCGGGATAGCGTCACTTAAAGAACGAGAGTCAGCACGAAGTAAAAAAAACTGGAAAAAAATGGAGGAGCCTGCCGAAGATGAGGCCATTACGGCTCGCCTTTTGGTGTCCTCCTCGGTTTAGCGTCATTTAAAGAACGAGGGTAAGCACAACGTAAAAAAAATCGTGACAAAAAAAATAGGACGAGCCTGCCAAAGATAAGGCCATTACGGCTCGCCTTTAGGTGTCCTCCTTTGGATACCGTCATTTAAAGAATGAGAGTCATCACGACGTAAAAAAAACCGAAAAAAAAATCGGAGGAGCCTGCCGAAGATGAGGCCATTACGGCTCGCCTTTAGGTGTCCTCCTCGGGATAGCGTCATTTAAATAACGAGGGTCAGCACGTAATAAAAAAAAACCGGAGGAGCCTGCCGAAGATGAGACCATTACGGCTCGCCTTTAGGTGTCCTCCTCGGGATAGCGTCACTTAAAGAACGAGAGTCAGCACGATGTAAAAAAAACCGGAAAAAAAATCGGAGGAACCTGCCGAAGATGAGGCCATTACGGCTCGCCTTTAGGTGTCCTCCTCGGGATAGCTTCATTTAAACAACGAGGGTCAGCACGTAGTAAAAAAAAACGGAGGAGCCTGCCGAGGATGAGGCCATTACGGCTCGCCTATAGGTGTCCTCCTCGGGATAGCGTCATTTAAAGAACGAGAGTCAGCACGACGTAAAAAAAAAACCGGAAAAAAAATGGAGGAGTCTGCCGAAGATGAGGCCATTACGACTCGACTTTTGGTGTCCTCCTCGGTTTAGCGTCATTTAAAGAACGAAGGTAAGTACGACGTAAAAATAATCGAAACGAAAAAAACAGGACGAGCCTGCCGAAGATATGGCCATTACGGCTCGCCTTTAGGTGTCCTCCTCGGGATACCGTCATTTAAAGAACGAGAGTCATCACGACGTAAAAAAAACCAAAAAAAAAAATCGGAGGAGCCTGCCGAAGATGAGGCCATTACGACTCGCCTTTAGGTGTCCTCCTCGAGATAGCGTCATTTAAACAACAAGGGTCAGCACGTAGTAAAAAAAAAAACCGGAGGAGCCTGCCGAAGATGAGACCATTACGGCTCGCCTTTAGGTGTCCTCCTCGGGATAGCGTCACTTAAAGAACGAGAGTCAGCACGATGTAAAAAAAACCGGAAAAAAAAAATCGGAGGAGCCTGCCGAAGATGAGGCCATTATGGCTCGCCTTTAGGTGTCCTCCTCGGGAGAGCGTCATTTAAACAACAAGGGTCAGCACGTAGTAAAAAAAAAACCGGAGGAGCCTGCCGAAGATGAGACCATTACGGCTCGCCTTTAGGTGTCCTCCTCGGGATAGCGTCACTTAAAGAACGAGAGTCAGCACGATGTAAAAAAAACCGGAAAAAAAAAATCGGAGGAGCCTGCCGAAGATGAGGCCATTACGGCTCGCCTTTAGGTGTCCTCCTCGGGATAGCGTCATTTAAAGAACGAGAGTCAGCACGACATAAAAAAAAACCGGAAAAAAAATGGAGGAGCCTGCCGAAGATGAGGCCATTACGGCTCGACTTTTGGTGTCCTCCTCGGTTTAGCGTCATTTAAAGAACGAAGGTAAGCACGATGTAAAAAAAAATCGAAACAAAAAAAATAGGACGAGCCTGCCGAAGATAAGGCCATTACGGCTCGCCTTTATGTGTCCTCCTCGGGATACCGTCATTTAAAGAACGAGAGTCATCACGACGTAAAAAAAATCGAAAAAAAAATTGGAGGAGCCTGCCGAAGATGAGGCAATTACGGCTCGCCTTTAGGTGTCCTCCTCGGGATAGCGTCATTTCAACAACGAGGGTCAGCACGTAGTAAAAAAAAAACCGGAGGAGCCTGCCAAAGATGAGGCCATTACGGCTCGCCTTTAGGTGTCCTCCTCGGGATAGCGTCACTTAAAGAACGAGAGTCAGCACGAAGTAAAAAAAACTGGAAAAAAATGGAGGAGCCTGCCGAAGATGAGGCCATTACGGCTCGCCTTTTGGTGTCCTCCTCGGTTTAGCGTCATTTAAAGAACGAGGGTAAGCACAACGTAAAAAAAATCGTGACAAAAAAAATAGGACGAGCCTGCCAAAGATAAGGCCATTACGGCTCGCCTTTAGGTGTCCTCCTTTGGATACCGTCATTTAAAGAATGAGAGTCATCGCGACGTAAAAAAAACCGAAAAAAAAATCGGAGGAGCCTGCCGAAGATGAGGCCATTACGGCTCGCCTTTAGGTGTCCTCCTCGGGATAGCGTCATTTAAATAACGAGGGTCAGCACGTAATAAAAAAAAACCGGAGGAGCCTGCCGAAGATGAGACCATTACGGCTCGCCTTTAGGTGTCCTCCTCGGGATAGCGTCACTTAAAGAACGAGAGTCAGCACGATGTAAAAAAAACCGGAAAAAAAAATCGGAGGAACCTGCCGAAGATGAGGCCATTACGGCTCGCCTTTAGGTGTCCTCCTCGGGATAGCTTCATTTAAACAACGAGGGTCAGCACGTAGTAAAAAAAAACGGAGGAGCCTGCCGAAGATGAGGCCATTACGGCTCGCCTATAGGTGTCCTCCTCGGGATAGCGTCATTTAAAGAACGAGAGTCAGCACGACGTAAAAAAAAAAACCGGAAAAAAAATGGAGGAGTCTGCCGAAGATGAGGCCATTACGACTCGACTTTTGGTGTCCTCCTCGGTTTAGCGTCATTTAAAGAACGAAGGTAAGTACGACGTAAAAATAATCGAAACGAAAAAAACAGAACGAGCCTGCCGAAGATAAGGCCATTACGGCTCGCCTTTAGGTCTCCTCCTCGGGATACCGTCATTTAAAGAACGAGAGTCATCACGACGTAAAAAAAAACCAAAAAAAAAAAATCGGAGGAGCCTGCCGAAGATGAGGCCATTACGACTCGCCTTTAGGTGTCCTCCTCGAGATAGCGTCATTTAAACAACAAGGGTCAGCACGTAGTAAAAAAAAACCGGAGGAGCCTGCGGAAGATGAGACCATTACGGCTCGCCTTTAGGTGTCCTCCTCGGGATAGCGTCACTTAAAGAACGAGAGTCAGCACGAAGTAAAAAAAACTGGAAAAAAATGGAGGAGCCTGCCGAAGATGAGGCCATTACGGCTCGCCTTTTGGTGTCCTCCTCGGTTTAGCGTCATTTAAAGAACGAGGGTAAGCACAACGTAAAAAAAATCGAGACAAAAAAAATAGGACGAGCCTGCCAAAGATAAGGCCATTACGGCTCGCCTTTAGGTGTCCTCCTTTGGATACCGTCATTTAAAGAATGAGAGTCATCACGACGTAAAAAAAACCGAAAAAAAAATCGGAGGAGCCTGCCGAAGATGAGGCCATTACGGCTCGTCTTTAGGTGTCCTCCTCGGGATAGCGTCATTTAAATAACGAGGGTCAGCACGTAATAAAAAAAAACCGGAGGAGCCTGCCGAAGATGAGACCATTACGGCTCGCCTTTAGGTGTCCTCCTCGGGATAGCGTCACTTAAAGAACGAGAGTCAGCACGACGTAAAAAAAAATCGGAAAAAAAATGGAGGAGTCTGCCGAAGATGAGGCCATTACGACTCGACTTTTGGTGTCCTCCTCGGTTTAGCGTCATTTAAAGAACGAAGGTAAGTACGACGTAAAAATAATCGAAACGAAAAAAACAGGACGAGCCTGCCGAAGATAAGGCCATTACGGCTCGCCTTTAGGTGTCCTCCTCGGGATACCGTCATTTAAAGAACGAGAGTCATCACGACGTAAAAAAAACCAAAAAAAAAAATCGGAGGAGCCTGCCGAAGATGAGGCCATTACGACTCGCCTTTAGGTGTCCTCCTCGAGATAGCGTCATTTAAACAACAAGGGTCAGCACGTAGTAAAAAAAAAAACCGGAGGAGCCTGCCGAAGATGAGACCATTACGGCTCGCCTTTAGGTGTCCTCCTCGGGATAGCGTCACTTAAAGAACGAGAGTCAGCACGATGTAAAAAAAACCGGAAAAAAAATCGGAGGAACCTGCCGAAGATGAGGCCATTACGGCTCGCCTTTAGGTGTCCTCCTCGGGATAGCTTCATTTAAACAACGAGGGTCAGCACGTAGTAAAAAAAAACGGAGGAGCCTGCCGAGGATGAGGCCATTACGGCTCGCCTATAGGTGTCCTCCTCGGGATAGCGTCATTTAAAGAACGAGAGTCAGCACGACGTAAAAAAAAAACCGGAAAAAAAATGGAGGAGTCTGCCGAAGATGAGGCCATTACGACTCGACTTTTGGTGTCCTCCTCGGTTTAGCGTCATTTAAAGAACGAAGGTAAGTACGACGTAAAAATAATCGAAACGAAAAAAACAGAACGAGCCTGCCGAAGATAAGGCCATTACGGCTCGCCTTTAGGTCTCCTCCTCGGGATACCGTCATTTAAAGAACGAGAGTCATCACGACGTAAAAAAAAACCAAAAAAAAAAAATCGGAGGAGCCTGCCGAAGATGAGGCCATTACGACTCGCCTTTAGGTGTCCTCCTCGAGATAGCGTCATTTAAACAACAAGGGTCAGCACGTAGTAAAAAAAAACCGGAGGAGCCTGCCGAAGATGAGACCATTACGGCTCGCCTTTAGGTGTCCTCCTCGGGATAGCGTTACTTAAAGAACGAGAGTCAGCACGATGTAAAAAAAACCGGAAAAAAAGATCGGAGGAGCCTGCCGAAGATGAGGCCATTATGGCTCGCCTTTAGGTGACCTCCTCGGGATAGCGTCATTTAAACAACGAGGGTCAGCACGTAGTAAAAAAAAATCGGAGGAGCCTGCCGAAGATGAGGCCATTACGGCTCGCCTTTAGGTGTCCTCCTCGGGATAGCGTCATTTAAAGAACGAGAGTCAGCACGACATAAAAAAAAACCGGAAAAAAAATGGAGGAGCCTGCCGAAGATGAGGCCATTACGGCTCGACTTTTGGTGTCCTCCTCGGGATAGCGTCATTTCAACAACGAGGGTCAGCACGTAGTAAAAAAAAACCGGAGGAGCCTACCAAAGATGAGGCCATTACGGCTCGCCTTTAGGTGTCCTCCTCGGGATAGCGTCATTTAAAGAACGAGAGTCAGCACGATGTAAAAAAAACTGGAAAAAAATGGAGGAGCCTGCCGAAGATGAGGCCATTACGGCTCGCCTTTAGGTGTCCTCCTCGGGATAGCGTCATTTAAAGAACGAAGGTAAGCACGACGTAAAAAAAATCGAAACAAAAAAATTAGGACGAGCCTGCCAAAGATAAGGCCATTACGGCTCCCCTTTAGGTGTCCTCCTCGGGATACCGTCATTTAAAGAATGAGAGTCATCATGAAGTAAAAAAAACCGAAAAAAAAAATCGAAGGAGCCTGCCGAAGATGAGGCCATTACGGCTCGCCTTTAGGTGTCCTCCTCGGGATAGCGTCATTTAAACAATGAGGGTCAGCACGTAGTAAAAAAAAACCGGAGGAGCCTGCCGAAGATGAGACCATTACGGCTCGCCTTTAGGTGTCCTCCTCGGGATAGCGTCACTTAAATAACGAGAGTCAGCACGATGTAAAAAAAACAGGAAAAAAAAATCGGAGGAGTCTGCCGAAGATGAGGCCATTACGGCTCGACTTTTGGTGTCCTCCTCGGTTTAGCGTCATTTAAAGAACGAGGGTAAGCACAACGTAAAAAAAATCGAAACAAAAAAAATAGGACGAGCCTGCCAAAGATAAGGCCATTACGGCTCGCCTTTAGGTGTCCTCCTCGGGATACCGTCACTTAAAGAAACAGAGTCATCACGACGTAAAAAAAACCGAAAAAAAAAATCGGAGGAGCCTGCCGAAGATGAGGCCATTACGGCTCGCCTTTAGGTGTCCTCCTCGAGATAGCGTCATTTAAACAACGAGGATCAGCACGTAGTAAAAAAAATCGGAGGAGCCTGCCGAAGATGAGGCCATTACGGCTCGCCTTTAGGTGTCCTCCTCGGGATAGCGTCATTTAAAGAACGAGAGTCAGCACGACATAAAAAAAAACCGGAAAAAAAAATGGAGGAGCCTGCCGAAGATGAGGCCATTACGGCTCAACTTTTGGTGTCCTCCTCGGTTTAGCGTCATTTAAAGAACGAAGGTAAGCACGACGTAAAAAAAAATCGAAACAAAAAAAACAGGACGAGCCTGTCAAAGATAAGGCCATTACGGCTCGCCTTTATGTGTCCTCCTCGGGATACCGTCATTTAAAGAACGAGAGTCATCACGACGTAAAAAAAATCGAAAAAAAAATTGGAGGAGCCTGCCGAAGATGAGGCCATTACGGCTCGCCTTTAGGTGTCCTCCTCGGGATAGCGTCATTTAAACAACGAGGGTCAGCACGTAGTAAAAAAAAAACCGGAGGAGCCTGCCGAAGATGAGACCATTACGGCTCGCCTTTAGGTGTCCTCCTCGGGATAGCGTCACTTAAAGAACGAGAGTCAGTACGATGTAAAAAAAACCGGAAAAAAAAATCGGAGGAGCCTGTCGAAGATGAGGCCATTATGGCTCGCATTTTGGTGTCCTCCTCGGGATAGCGTCATTTAAACAACGAGGGTCAGCACGTAGTAAAAAAAAATCGGAGGAGCCTGCCGAAGATGAGGCCATTACGGCTCGCCTTTAGGTGTCCTCCTCGGGATAGCGTCATTTAAAGAACGAGAGTCAACACGACATAAAAAAAAACCGGAAAAAAAATGGAGGAGCCTACCGAAGATGAGGCCATTACTGCTCGACTTTTGGTGTCCTCCTCGGTTTAGCGTCATTTAAAGAACGAAGGTAAGCACGACGTAAAAAAAAATTGAAACAAAAAAAACAGGACGAGCCTGTCGAAGATAAGGCCATTACGGCTCGCCTTTATGTGTCCTCCTCGGGATACCGTCATTTAAAGAACGAGAGTCATCACGACGTAAAAAAAATCGAAAAAAAAAATTGGAGGAGCCTGCCGAAGATGAGGCCATTACGGCTCGCCTTTAGGTGTCCTCCTCGGGATAGCGTCATTTCAACAACGAGGGTCAGCACGTAGTAAAAAAAATCGGAGGAGCCTGCCGAAGATGAGGCCATTACGGCTCGCCTTTAGGTGTCCTCCCCGGGATAGCGTCATTTAAAGAACGAGAGTCAGCACGACATAAAAAAAAACCGGAAAAAAAATGGAGGAGTCTGCCGAAGATGAGGCCACTACGGCTCGACTTTTGCTGTCCTCCTCGGTTTAGCGTCATTTAAAGAACGAAGGTAAGCACGACGTAAAAAAAAATCGAAACGAAAAAAACAGGACGAGCCTGCCGAAGATAAGGCCATTACGGCTCGCCTTTAGGTGTCCTCCTCGGGATACCGTCATTTAAAGAACGAGAGTCATCACGACGTAAAAAAAACCAAAAAAAAAAAAAATCGGAGGAGCCTGCCGAAGATGAGGCCATTACGGCTCGCTTTTAGGTGTCCTCCTCGGGATAGCGTCATTTAAACAACGAGGGTCAGCACGTAGTAAAAAAAAAACCGGAGGAGCCTGCCGAAGATGAGACCATTACGGCTCGCCTTTAGGTGTCCTCCTCGGGATAGCGTCACTTAAAAAACGAGAGTCAGCACGATGTAAAAAAAAACGGAAAAAAAAATCGGAGGAGCCTGCCGAAGATGAGGCCATTATGGCTCGCCTTTAGGTGTCCTCCTCGGGATAGCGTCATTTAAAGAACGAGAGTCAGCACGACATAAAAAAAACCGGAAAAAAATGGAGGAGCATGCCGAAGATGAGGCCATTACGGCTCGACTTTTGGTGTCCTCCTCGGATTAGCGTCATTTAAAGAACGAAGGTAAGCACGACGTAAAAAAAAATCGAAACAAAAAAAACAGGACGAGCCTGTCGAAGATAAGGCCATTACGGCTCGCCTTTATGTGTCCTCCTCGGGATACCGTCATTTAAAGAACGAGAGTCATCACGACGTAAAAAAAATCGAATAAAAAATTGGAGGAGCCTGCCGAAGATGAGGCCATTACGGCTCGCCTTTAGGTGTCCTCCTCGGGATAGCGTCATTTCAACAACGAGGGTCAGCACGTAGTAAAAAAAAAACCGGAGGAGCCTGCCGAAGATGAGACCATTACGGCTCGCCTTTAGGTGTCCTCCTCGGGATAGCGTCACTTAAAGAACGAGAGTCAGTACGATGTAAAAAAAACCGGAAAAAAAAATCGGAGGAGCCTGTCGAAGATGAGGCCATTATGGCTCGCATTTTGGTGTCCTCCTCGGGATAGCGTCATTTAAACAACGAGGGTCAGCACGTAGTAAAAAAAAATCGGAGGAGCCTGCCGAAGATGAGGCCATTACGGCTCGCCTTTTGGTGTCCTCCTCGGGATAGCGTCATTTAAAGAACGAGAGTCAGCACGACATAAAAAAAAAACCGGAAAAAAAATAGAGGAGCCTGCCGAAGATGAGGCCATTACTGCTCGACTTTTGGTGTCCTCCTCGGTTTAGCGTCATTTAAAGAACGAAGGTAAGCACGACGTAAAAAAAAATTGAAACAAAAAAAACAGGACGAGCCTGTCGAAGATAAGGCCATTACGGCTCGCCTTTATGTGTCCTCCTCGGGATACCGTCATTTAAAGAACGAGAGTCATCACGACGTAAAAAAAATCGAAAAAAAAAATTGGAGGAGCCTGCCGAAGATGAGGCCATTACGGCTCGCCTTTAGGTGTCCTCCTCGGGATAGCGTCATTTCAACAACGAGGGTCAGCACGTAGTAAAAAAAATCGGAGGAGCCTGCCGAAGATGAGGCCATTACCCCTCGCCTTTAGGTGTCCTCCCCGGGATAGCGTCATTTAAAGAACGAGAGTCAGCACGACATAAAAAAAAACCGGAAAAAAAATGGAGGAGTCTGCCGAAGATGAGGCCACTACGGCTCGACTTTTGGTGTCCTCCTCGGTTTAGCGTCATTTAAAGAACGAAGGTAAGCACGACGTAAAAAAAAATCGAAACGAAAAAAACAGGACGAGCCTGCCGAAGATAAGGCCATTACGGCTCGCCTTTAGGTGTCCTCCTCGGGATACCGTCATTTAAAGAACGAGAGTCATCACGACGTAAAAAAAACCAAAAAAAAAAAATCGGAGGAGCCTTCCGAAGATGAGGCCATTACGGCTCGCTTTTAGGTGTCCTCGTCGGGATAGCGTCATTTAAACAACGAGGGTCAGCACGTAGTAAAAAAAAAACCGGAGGAGCCTGCCGAAGATGAGACCATTACGGCTCGCCTTTAGGTGTCCTCCTCGGGATAGCGTCACTTAAAAAACGAGAGTCAGCACGATGTAAAAAAAAACGGAAAAAAAAATCGGAGGAGCCTGCCGAAGATGAGGCCATTATGGCTCGCCTTTAGGTGTCCTCCTCGGGATAGCGTCATTTAAAGAACGAGAGTCAGCACGACATAAAAAAAACCGGAAAAAAATGGAGGAGCATGCCGAAGATGAGGCCATTACGGCTCGACTTTTTGTGTCCTCCTCGGATTAGCGTCATTTAAAGAACGAAGGTAAGCACGACGTAAAAAAAAATCGAAACAAAAAAAACAGGACGAGCCTGTCGAAGATAAGGCCATTACGGCTCGCCTTTATGTGTCCTCCTCGGGATACCGTCATTTAAAGAACGAGAGTCATCACGACGTAAAAAAAATCGAATAAAAAATTGGAGGAGCCTGCCGAAGATGAGGCCATTACGGCTCGCCTTTAGGTGTCCTCCTCGGGATAGCGTCATTTCAACAACGAGGGTCAGCACGTAGTAAAAAAAAAACCGGAGGAGCCTGCCGAAGATGAGACCATTACGGCTCACCTTTAGGTGTCCTCCTCGGGATAGCGTCACTTAAAGAACGAGAGTCAGTACGATGTAAAAAAAACCGGAAAAAAAAATCGGAGGAGCCTGTCGAAGATGAGGCCATTATGGCTCGCATTTTGGTGTCCTCCTCGGGATAGCGTCATTTAAACAACGAGGGTCAGCACGTAGTAAAAAAAAATCGGAGGAGCCTGCCGAAGATGAGGCCATTACGGCTCGCTTTTAGGTGTCCTCCTCGGGATAGCGTCATTTAAAGAACGATAGTCAGCACGACATAAAAAAAAAACCGGAAAAAAAATGGAGGAGCCTGCCGAAGATGAGGCCATTACTGCTCGACTTTTGGTGTCCTCCTCGGTTTAGCGTCATTTAAAGAACGAAGGTAAGCACGACGTAAACAAAAATTGAAACAAAAAAAATAGGACGAGCCTGTCGAAGATAAGGCCATTACGGCTCGCCTTTATGTGTCCTCCTCGGGATACCATCATTTAAAGAACGAGAGTCATCACGACGTAAAAAAAATCGAAAAAAAAAATTGGAGGAGCCTGCCGAAGATGAGGCCATTACGGCTCGCCTTTAGGTGTCCTCGTCGGGATAGCGTCATTTCAACAACGAGGGTCAGCACGTAGTAAAAAAAATCGAAGGAGCCTGCCGAAGATGAGGCCATTACGGCTCGCCTTTAGGTGTCCTCCCCGGGATAGCGTCATTTAAAGAACGAGAGTCAGCACGACATAAAAAAAAACCGGAAAAAAAATGGAGGAGTCTGCCGAAGATGAGGCCACTACGGCTCGACTTTTGGTGTCCTCCTCGGTTTAGCGTCATTTAAAGAACGAAGGTAAGCACGACGTAAAAAAAAATCGAAACGAAAAAAACAGGACGAGCCTGCCGAAGATAAGGCCATTACGGCTCGCCTTTAGGTGTCCTCCTCGGGATACCGTCATTTAAAGAACGAGAGTCATCACGACGTAAAAAAAACCAAAAAAAAAAAAAATCGGAGGAGCCTGCCGAAGATGAGGCCATTACGGCTCGCTTTTAGGTGTCCTCCTCGGGATAGCGTCATTTAAACAACGAGGGTCAGCACGTAGTAAAAAAAAAACCGGAGGAGCCTGCCGAAGATGAGACCATTACGGCTCGCCTTTAGGTGTCCTCCTCGGGATAGCGTCACTTAAAAAACGAGAGTCAGCACGATGTAAAAAAAAACGGAAAAAAAAATCGGAGGAGCCTGCCGAAGATGAGGCCATTATGGCTCGCCTTTAGGTGTCCTCCTCGTGATAGCGTCATTTAAAGAACGAGAGTCAGCACGACATAAAAAAAACTGGAAAAAAATGGAGGAGCATGCCGAAGTTGAGGCCATTACGGCTCGACTTTTGGTGTCCTCCTCGGATTAGCGTCATTTAAAGAACGAAGGTAAGCACGACGTAAAAAAAAATCGAAACAAAAAAAACAGGACGAGCCTGTCGAAGATAAGGCCATTACGGCTCGCCTTTATGTGTCCTCCTCAGGATACCGTCATTTAAAGAACGAGAGTCATCACGACGTAAAAAAAATCGAATAAAAAATTGGAGGAGCCTGCCGAAGATGAGGCCATTACGGCTCGCCTTTAGGTGTCCTCCTCGGGATAGCGTCATTTAAAGAACGAGAGTCATCACGACGTAAAAAAAACTGGAAAAAAAAAATCGTAGGAGCCTGCCGAAGATGAGGCCATTACGGCTCGCCTTTAGTTGTCCTCCTTGGGATAGCGTCATTTAAAGAACGAGAGTCATCACGACGTAAAAAAAACTGGAAAAAAAAATCGTGGGAGCCTGCCGAAGATGAGGCCATTACGGCTCGCCTTTAGTTGTCCTCCTCGGGATAGCGTCATTTCAACAACGAGGGTCAGCACGTAGTAAAAAAAAATCGGAGGAGCCTGCCGAAGATGAGGCCATTACGGCTCGCCTTTAGGTGTCCTCCTCGGGATAGCGTCATTTAAAGAACGAGAGTCAGCACGACATAAAAAAAACCGGAAAAAAATGGAGGAGCATGCCGAAGATGAGGCCATTACGGCTCGCCTTTAGGTGTCCTCCTCGGGATAGCGTCATTTAAAGAACGAGAGTCAGCACGACATAAAAAAAAACCGGAAAAAAAAATGGAGGAGCCTGCCGAAGATGAGGCCATTACGGCTCGACTTTTGGTGTCCTCCTCGGTTTAGCGTCATTTAAAGAACGAAGGTAAGCACGACGTAAAAAAAAATCGAAACAAAAAAAACAGGACGAGCTTGTCGAAGATAAGGCCATTACGGCTCGCCTTTATGTGTCCTCCTCGGGATACCGTCATTTAAAGAACGAGAGTCATCACGACGTAAAAAAAAGCGAAAAAAAAAATTGGAGGAGCCTGCCGAAGATGAGGCCATTACGGCTCGCCTTTAGGTGTCCTCCTCGGGATAGCGTCATTTAAACAACGAGGGTCAGCACGTAGTAAAAAAAAATCGGAGGAGCCTGCCGAAGATGAGACTATTACGGCTCGCCTTTAGGTGTCCTCCTCGGGATAGCGTCACTTAAAGAACGAGAGTCAGCACGATGTAAAAAAAAATCGGAAAAAAAATCAGAGGAGCCTGCCGAAGATGAGGCCTTTACGGCTTGCCTTTAGGTGTCCTCCTCGGGATAGCGTCATTTAAACAACGAGGGTCAGCACGTAGTAAAAAAAATCGGAGGAGCCTGCCGAAGATGAGGCCATTACGGCTCGCCTTTAGGTGTCCTCCTCGGGATAGCGTCATTTAAAGAACGAGAGTCAGCACGACATAAAAAAAAAAACCGGAAAAAAAATGGAGGAGCCTGCCGAAGATGAGGACATTACGGCTCGACTTTTGGTGTCCTCCTCGGTTTAGCGTCATTTAAAGAACGAAGGTAAGCACGACGTAAAAAAAATCGAAACAAAAAAAACAGGACGAGCCTACCGAAGATAAGGCCATTACGGCTCTCCTTTAGGTGTCCTCCTCGGGATGCCGTCATATAAAGAACGAGAGTCATCACGACGTAAAAAAAACCGAAAAAAAATTGGAGGAGCCTGCCGAAGATGAGGCTATTACGGCCGCCTTTAGGTGTCCTCCTCGGGATAACGTCATTTAAACAATGAAGGTCAGCACGTAGTAAAAAAAACCGGAGGAGCCTGCCGAAGATGAGGCCATTACGGCTCGCCTTTAGGTGTCCTCCTCGGGATACCGTCACTAAAAGAACGAGAGTCAGCCCGACCTAAAAGAAACTGGAAAAAAAATGGAGGAGCCTGCCGAAGATGAGGCCATTACGGCTCGCCTTTTGTTGTCCTCCTCGGTTTAGCGTCATTTAAAGAACGAGGGTCAGCTTGACATAAAAAAACCGGAAAAAAAACAAGAGGAGCCTGCAGAAGATGAGGCCATTACGGCTCGCCTTTAGGTGTCCTCCTCGGTTTAGCGTTATTTAAAGAACGAGGGTAAGCACGACGTAAAAAAAAACCGAAAAAAAAAACAGGAGGAGCCTGCCGAAGATGAGGCCATTACGGCTCGCCTTTAGGTGTCCTCCTTGGGATGCGTCATTTAAAGAACGAGTGTCATAACGACGTAAAAAAAACCGGAAAAAAAAATCGGAGGAGCCTGCCGAAGATGAGGCCATTACGGCTCGCCTTTAGGTGTCCTCCTCGGGATAGCATCATTTAAACAACGAGGGTCTGCACGTAGTAAAAAAAAATCGGAGGAGCCTGCCGAAGATGAGGCCATTACGGCTCGCCTTTAGGTATCCTCCTCGGGATAGCGTCATTTAAAGAACGAGAGTCAGCACGACGTAAAAAAAAACCGGAAGAAAAATGAAGGAGCCTGCCGAAGATGAGGCCATTACGGCTCGACTTTTGGTGTCCTCCTCGGTTTAGCGTCATTTAATGAACGAAGGTAAGCACGACGTAAAAAAAAACTGGAGGAGCCTGCCGAAGATGAGGCCATTACGGCTCGCCTTTAGGTGTCCTCTTCGGTCTAGCGTCATTTAAAGTACGAGGGTAAGCACGACTTAAAAAAAAACCGGAAAAAAATACAAGTGGAGCCTACCGAAGATGAGGCCATTACGGCTCGCCTTTTGTTGTCCTCCTCGGTTTAGCGTCATTTAAAGAACGAGGGTCAGCTTGACATAAAAAAACCGGAAAAAAAACAAGAGGAGCCTGCGGAAGATGAGGCCATTACGGCTCGCCTTTAGGTGTCCTCCTCGGTTTAGCGTTATTTAAAGAACGAGGGTAAGCACGACGTAAAAAAAAACTGAAAAAAAAATAGTAGGAGCCTACCGAAGATGAGGCCATTACGGCTCGCCTTTAGGTGTCCTCCTTGGGATGCGTCATTTAAAGAACGAGAGTCATAACGACATAAAAAAAACTGGAAAAAAAAATCGGAGGAGCCTGCCGAAGATGAGGCCATTACGGCTCGCCTTTAGTTGTCCTCCTCGGGATAGAGTCATTTCAACAACGAGGGTCAGCATGTGGTAAAAAAAATCGGAGGAGCCTGCGGAAGATGAGGCCATTACGGCTCGGCTTTAGGTGTCCTCCTCGGGATAGCGTCATTTAAAGAACGAGAGTCAGCACGACGTAAAAAAAAACCGGAAAAAAAATGGAGGAGTCTGCCGAAGATGAGGCCATTACGGCTCGACTTTTGGTGTCCTCCTCGGGATAGCGTCATTTAAAGAACGAAGGTAAGCATGACGTAAAAAAAAATCGAAACGAAAAAAACAGGACGAGCCTGCCGAAGATAAGGCCATTACGGCTCGCCTTTAGGTGTCCTCCTCGGGATACCGTCATTTAAAGAACGAGAGTTATCACGACGTAAAAAAAAACAAAAAAAAAATCGGAGTAGCCTGCCGATGATGAGGCCATTACGGCTCGCCTTTAGGTGTCCTCCTCGGGAGAGCGTCATTTAAACAACAAGGGTCAGCATGTAGTAAAAAAAAAACCGGAGGAGCCTGCCGAAGATGAGACCATTACGGCTCGCCTTTAGGTGTCCTCCTCGGGATAGCGTCACTTAAAGAACGAGAGTCAGCACGATGTAAAAAAAACCGGAAAAAAAAATCGGAGGAGCCTGCCGAAGATGAGGCCATTATGGCTCGCCTTTAAGTGTCCTCCTCGGGATAGCGTCATTTAAACAACGAGGGTCAGCACGTAGTAAAAAAAAATCGGAGGAGCCTGCCGAAGATGAGGCCATTACGGCTCGCCTTTAGGTGTCCTCCTCGGGATAGCGTCATTTAAAGAACGAGAGTCAGCACGACATAAAAAAAAACCGAAAAAAAAAATGGAGGAGCCTGCCGAAGATTAGGCCATTACGGCTCGCCTTTAGGTGTCCTCCTCGGGAGAGCGTCATTTAAAGAACGAGAGTCAGCACGACATAAAAAAAACCGGAAAAAAAACGAAGGAGCCTGCCGAAGATGAGGCCATTACGGCTCGACTTTTGGTGTCCTCCTCGGTTTAGCGTCATTTAAAGAACGAAGGTAAGCACGACGTAAAAAAAAATCGAAACGAAAAAAACAGGACGAGCCTGCCGAGGATAAGGCCATTACGGCTCGCCTTTAGCTGTCCTCCTCGGGATACCGTCATTTAAAGAACGAGAGTCATCACGACGTAAAAAAAACCAAAAAAAAAAATCGGAGGAGCCTGCCGAAGATGAGGCCATTACGGCTCGCCTTTAGGTGTCCTCCTCGGGAGAGCGTCATTTAAACAACAAGGGTCAGCACGTAGTAAAAAAAAAAACCGGAGGAGCCTGCCGAAGATGAGACCATTACGGCTCGCCTTTAGGTGTCCTCCTCGGGATAGCGTCACTTAAAGAACGAGAGTCAGCACGATGTAAAAAAAACCGGAAAAAAAAATTGGAGGAGCCTGCCGAAGTTGAGGCCATTATGCCTCGCCTTTAGGTGTCCTCCTCGGGATAGCGTCATTTAAACAACGAGGGTCAGCACGTAGTAAAAAAAAATCGAAGGAGCCTGCCGAAGATGAGGCCATTACGGCTCGCCTTTAGGTGTCCTCCTCGGGATAGCGTCATTTAAAGAACGAGAGTCAGCACGACATAAAAAAAAATCGGAAAAAAAATGGAGGAGCCTGCCGAAGATGAGGCCATTACGGCTCGACTTTTGGTGTCCTCCTCGGTTTAGTGTCATTTAAAGAACGAAGGTAAGCACGACGTAAAAAAAAATCGAGACAAAAAAAACAGGACAAGCCTACCGAAGATAAGGCCATTACGGCTTGCCTTTATGTGTCCTCCTCGGGATACCGTCATTTAAAGAACGAGAGTCATCACGACGTAAAAAAAATCGAAAAAAAAAATTGGAGGAGCCTGCCGAAGATGAGGCCATTACGGCTCGCCTTTAGGTGTCCTCCTCGGGATAGCGTCATTTCAACAACGAGGGTCAGCACGTAGTAAAAAAAAAACCGGAGGAGCCTGCCAAAGATGAGGCCATTACGGCTCGCCTTTAGGTGTCCTCCTCGGGATAGCGTCACTTAAAGAACGAGAGTCAGCACGATGTAAAAAAAAATGGAAAAAAATGGAGTAGCCTGCTGAAGATGAGGCCATTAAGGCTCGCCTTTTGGTGTCCTCCTCGGTTTAGCGTCATTTAAAGAACGAGGGTAAGCACAACGTAAAAAAAATCGAGACAAAAAAAATAGGACGAGCCTGCCAAAGATAAGGGCATTACGGCTCGCCTTTAGGTGTCCTCCTTTGGATACCGTCATTTAAAGAACGAGAGTCATTACGACGTAAAAAAAACCGAAAAAAAAAATCGGAGGAGCCTGCCGAAGATGAGGCCATTACGGCTCGCCTTTATGTGTCCTCCTTGGGATAGCGTCATTTAAATAACGAGGGTCAGCACGTAGTAAAAAAAACCGGAAAAAAAAATCGGAGGAACCTGCCGAAGATGAGGCCATTACGGCTCGCCTTTAGGTGTCCTCCTCGGGATAGCTTCATTTAAACAACGAGGATCAGCACGTAGTAAAAAAAAATCGGAGGAGCCTGCCGAAGATGAGGCCATTACGGCTCGCCTATAGGTGTCCTCCTCGGGATAGTGTCATTTAAAGAACGAGAGTCAGCACGATGTAAAAAAAACCGGAAAAAAAAATCGGAGGAACCTGCCGAAGATGAGGCCATTACGGCTCGCCTTTAGGTGTCCTCCTCGGGATAGCTTCATTTAAACAACGAGGATCAGCACGTAGTAAAAAAAAATCGGAGGAGCCTGCCGAAGATGAGGCCATTACGGCTCGCCTATAGGTGTCCTCCTCGGGATAGTGTCATTTAAAGAACGAGAGTCAGCACGACGTAAAAAAAAACCGGAAAAAAAATGGAGGAGTTTGCCGAAGATGAGGCCATTACGGCTCGACTTTTGGTGTCCTCCTCGGTTTAGCGTCATTTAAAGAACGAAGGTAAGCACGACGTAAAAAAAATCGAAACGAAAAAAACAGGACGAGCCTGCCGAAGATAAGCCCATTACGGCTCGCCTTTAGGTGTCCTCCTCGGGATACCGTCATTTAAAGAACGAGAGTCATCACGACGTAAAAAAAACCAAAAAAAAAAATCGGAGGAGCCTGCCGAAGATGAGGCCATTACGGCTCGCCTTTAGGTGTCCTCCTCGAGATAGCGTCATTTAAACAACAAGGGTCAGCACGTAGTAAAAAAAAACCGGAGGAGCCTGCCGAAGATGAGACCATTACGGCTCGCCTTTAGGTGTCCTCCTCGGGATAGCGTCACTTAAACAACGAGAGTCAGCACGATGTAAAAAAAACCGGAAAAAAAAAATCGGAGGTGCCTGCCGAAGATGAGGCCATTATGGCTCGCCTTTAGGTGTCCTCCTCGGGATAGCGTCATTTAAACAACGAGGGTCAGCACGTAGTAAAAAAAAATCGGAGGAGCCTGCCGAATATGAGGCCATTACGGCTCGCCTATAGGTGTCCTCCTCGGGATAGCGTCATTTAAAGAACGAGAGTCAGCACGATGTAAAAAAAAAACGGAAAAAAAATGGAGGAGTCTGCCGAAGATGAGGCCATTACGGCTCGCCTTTTGGTGTCCTCCTCGGTTTAGCGTCATTTAAAAAACGAGGGTCAGCTTGACATAAAAAAACCGGAAAAAAAACAAGAGGAGCCTGCCGAAGATGAGGCCATTACGGCTCGCCTTTAGGTGTCCTCCTCGGTTTAGCGTTATTTAAAGAACGAGGGTAAGCACGACGTAAAAAAAAAACCAAAAAAAAAACAGGAGGAGCCTGCCGAAGATGAGGCCATTACGGCTCGCCTTTAGGTGTCCTCCTTGGGATGCGTCATTCAAAGAATGAGAGTCATCACGACGTAAAAAAAATCGGAAAAAAAAATCGGAGGAGCCTGCCGAAGATGAGGCCATTACGGCTCGCCTTTAGGTGTCCTCCTCGGGATAGCGTCATTTAAACAACGAGGGTCTGCACGTAGTAAAAAAAAATCGGAGGAGCCTGCCGAAGATGAGGCCATTACGGCTCGCCTTTAGGTATCCTCCTCGGGATAGCGTCATTTAAAGAACGAGAGTCAGCACGACGTAAAAAAAAATAGGAAAAAAAATGGAGGAGCCTGCCGAAGATGAGGCCGTTACGGCTCGACTTTTGGTGTCCTCCTCGGTTTAGCATTATTTAAAGAACGAAGGTAAGGACGACGTAAAAAAAAATCGGAGGAGCCTGCCGAAGATGAGGCCATTAGGGCTCTCCTTTAGGTGTCCTCTTCGGTCTAGCGTCATTTAAAGAACGAGGGTAAGCACAACTTAAAAAAAAACCGGAAAAAAATACAGGTGGAGCCTACCGAAGATGAGGCCATTACGGCTCGCCTTTAGGTGTCTTCCTTGGCATAGCGTCATTTAAAGAACGAGGGTCAGCACGACGTAAAAAAAACCGAAAAAAAAATCGGAGGAGCCTGCCAAAGATGAGGCCATTTCGGCTCGCCTTTAGGTGTCCTCCTCGGGATAGCGTCATTTAAACAACGAGGGTCAGCACGTAGTAAAAAAAAACCGCAGGAGCCTGCCGAAGATGAGGCCATTACGGCTCGCGTTTAGGTGTCCTCCTCGGGATAGCGTCACTAAAAGAACGAGAGTCAGCACGACCTAAAATAAACTGGAAAAAAAATGGAGGAGCCTGCCGAAGATGAGGCCATTACGGCTCGCCTTTTGGTGTCCTCCTCGGTTTAGCGTCATTTAAAGAACGAGGGTCAGCACGACGTAAAAAAAACCGAAAAAAAAACAAGAGGAGCCTGCCGAAGATGAGGCCATTACGGCTCGCCTTTATGTGTCCTCCTCGGTTTAGCGTTATTTAAAGAACAAGGGTAAGCACGACGTAAAAAAAACCGAAAAAAAAAATAGGAGGAGCCTGCCGAAGATGAGGCCAATACGGCTCGCCTTTAGGTGTCCTCCTTGGGATAGCGTCATTTAAAGAACGAGAGTCATCACGACGTAAAAAAAACTGGAAAAAAAATCGTAGGAGCCTGCCGAAGATGAGGCCATTACGGCTCGCCTTTAGTTGTCGTCCTCGGGATAACGTCATTTCAACAACGAGGGTCAGCACGTAGTAAAAAAAATCGGAGGAGCCTGCCGAAGATGAGGCCATTACGGATCGGCTTTAGGTGTCCTCCTCGGGATAGCGTCATTTAAAGAACGAGAGTCAGCACGACGTAAAAAAAAACCGGAAAAAAAATGGAGGAGTCTGCCGAAGATGAGGCCATTACGGCTCGACTTTTGGTGTCCTCCTCGGGATACCGTCATTTAAAGAACGAGAGTCATCACGACGTAAAAAAAACCAAAAAACAAAATCGGAGGAGCTTGCCGAAGATGAGGCCATTACGGCTCGCCTTTAGGTGTCCTCCTCGTGATAGCGTCATTTAAACAACGAGGTTCAGCACGTAGTAAAAAAAAAACCGGAGGAGCCTGCCGAAGATGAGACCATTACGGCTCGCCTTTAGGTGTCCTCCTCGGGATAGCGTCACTTAAAGAACGAGAGTCAGCACGATGTAAAAAAAACCGGAAAAAAAAATCGGAGGAGCCTGCCGAAGATGAGGCCATTATGGCTCGCCTTTAGGTGTCCTCCTCGGGATAGCGTCATTTCAACAACGAGGGTCAGCACGTAGTAAAAAAAATCGGAGGAGCCTGCCGAAGATGAGGCCATTATGGCTCGCCTTTAGGTGTCCTCCTCGGGATAGCGTCATTTCAACAACGAGGGTCAGCACGTAGTAAAAAAAATCGGAGGAGCCTGCCGAAGATGAGGCCATTACGGCTCGGCTTTAGGTGTCCTCCTCGGGATAGCGTCATTTAAAGAACGAGAGTCAGCACGACGTAAAAAAAAACCGGAAAAAAAATGGAGGAGTCTGCCGAAGATGAGGCCATTACGGCTCGACTTTTGGTGTCCTCCTCGGTTTAGCGTCATTTAAAGAACGAAGGTAAGCACGACGTAAAAAAAAATCGAAACGAAAAAAACAGGACGAGCCTGCCGAAGATAAGGCCATTACGGCTCGCCTTTAGGTGTCCTCCTCGGGATACCGTCATTTAAAGAACGAGAGTCATCACGACGTAAAAAAAACCAAAAAAAAAAATCGGAGGAGCCTGCCGAAGATGAGGCCATTACGGCTCGCCTTTAGGTGTCCTCCTCGGGATAGCGTCATTTAAACAACGAGGGTCAGCACGTAGTAAAAAAAAAACCGGAGGAGCCTGCCAAAGATGAGACCATTACGGCTCGCCTTTAGGTGTCCTCCTCGGGATAGCGTCACTTAAAGAACGAGAGTCAGCACGATGTAAAAAAAACCAAAAAAAAAAATCGGAGGAGCCTGCCGAAGATGAGGCCATTATGGCTCGCCTTTAGGTGTCCTCCTCGGGATAGCGTCATTTAAATAACGAGGGTCAGCACGTAGTAAAAAAAAATCGGAGGAGCCTGCCGAAGATGAGGCCATTACGGCTCGCCTTTAGGTGTCCTCCTCGGGATAGCGTCATTTAAAGAACGAGAGTCAGCACGACATAAAAAAAAAATCGGAAAAAAAATGGAGGAGCCTGCCGAAGATGAGGCCATTACGGCTCGACTTTTGGTGTCCTCCTTGGTTTAGCATCATTTAAAGAACGAAGCTAAGCACGACATAAAAAAAAAATCGAAACAAAAAAAACAAGACGAGCCTGCCGAAGATAAGGCCATTACGGCTCACCTTTATGTGTCCTCCTCGGGATACCGTCATTTAAAGAACGAGAGTCATCACGACGTAAAAAAAATCGAAAAAAAAAATTGGAGGAGCCTGCCGAAGATGAGGCCATTACGGCTCGCCTTTAGGTGTCCTCCTCGGGATAGCGTCATTTCAACAACGAGGGTCAGCACGTAGTAAAAAAAAACCGGGGGAGCCTGCCAAAGATGAGGCCATTACGGCTCGCCTTTAGGTGTCCTCCTCGGGATAGCGTCACTTTAAGAACGAGAGTCAGCACGATGTAAAAAAAACCGGAAAAAAAAAATCGGAGGAGCCTGCCGAAGATGAGGCCATTATGGCTCGACTTTTGGTGTCCTCCTCGGGATAGTGTCATTTAAACAACGAGGGTCAGCACGTAGTAAAAAAAAATCGGAGGAGCCTGCCGAAGATGAGGCCATTACGACTCGCCTTTAGGTGTCCTCCTCGGGATAGCGTCATTTAAAGAACGAGAGTCAGCACGACATAAAAAAAAACCGGAAAAAAATGGAGGAGCCTGCCGAAGATGAGGCCATTACGGCTCGACTTTTGGTGTCCTCCTCGGTTTAGCGTCATTTAAAGAACGAAGCTAAGCACGACGTAAAAAAAATCGAAACAAAAAAAAACAGGACGAGCCTGCCGAAGATAAGGCCATTACGGCTCGCCTTTATGTGTCCTCCTCGGGATACCGTCATTTAAAGAACGAGAGTCATCACGACGTAAAAAAAATCGAAAAAAAAAATTAGAGGTGCCTACCGACGATGAGGCCATTACGGCTCGCCCTTAGGTGTCCTCCTCGGGATAGCGTCATTTCAACAACGAGGGTCAGCACGTAGTAAAAAAAAACCGGAGGAGCCTGCCAAAGATGAGGCCATTATGGCTCGCCTTTAGGTGTCCTCCTCGGGATAGCGTCACTTAAAGAACGAGAGTCAGCACGATGTAAAAAAACTGGAAAAAAAATGGAGGAGCCTGCCGAAGATGAGGCCATTACGGCTCGCCTTTAGGTGTCCTCCTCGGGATAGCGTCATTTAAATAACGAGGGTCAGCACGTAGTAAAAAAAACCGGAGGAGCCTGCCGAAGATGAGACCATTACGGCTCGCCTTTAGGTGTCCTCCTCGGGATAGCGTCACTTAAAGAACGAGAGTCAGCACGATGTAAAAAAAACCGGAAAAAAAAATCGGAGGAGCCTGCCGAAGATGAGGCCATTACGGCTCGCCTTTAGGTGTCCTCCTCGGGATAGCTTCATTTAAACAACGAGGGTCAGCACGTAGTAAAAAGAAATCGGAGGAGCCTGCCGAAGATGAGGCCATTACGGCTCGCCTATAGGTGTCCTCCTCGGGATAGCGTCATTTAAAGAAAGAGAGTCAGCACGACATAAAAAAAAACCGGAAAAAAATCGGAGGAGCCTGCCGAAGATGAGGCCATTACGGCTCGCCTTTAGGTGTCCTCCTCGGGATAGCTTCATTTAAACAACGAGGGTCAGCACGTAGTAAAAAAAAAATCGGAGGAGCCTGCCGAAGATGAGGCCATTACGGCTCGCCTATAGGTGTCCTCCTCGGGATAGCGTCATTTAAAGAACGAGAGTCAGCACGACATAAAAAAAACCGGAAAAAAAATGGAGAAACCTGCCGAAGATGAGGCCATTAGGGCTCGCCTTTAGGTGTTGATGACAAGTCATCTTAGCCCATTTTAGCTAGTCTTTTTCTTTTGTTTTCATTAGAATTATGCACTTTCTTAAGCTACAAGCAAGCTAATTGAGTAGATTTTCATGTTTCCCTTGATTGAACCAACCATATGTGAATTCATGCCATTTCATGAGGTTTTGAACTATATTTGTTGCATATTGTGGAAGATTGAATACCTCATGATTTTGAGCAAAACTTTGATTAGTTTGGTTGATCAATGATAGGTGAAGAAGGCTTGGAGAAAGGTTGAAGCAAAGAGGAATGGCTAGGAGTGAAGAGAGGACAATGGAATAAGTGAAAATTGAACCGGGTTGCATGAAGTTAGCCCCAACGTTAGCCCCCTAACTTGGAGGCTAACGTTGGGCATATGAATCACTCTTTGGAAGTAGCCAACGTTAGCTCCAACGTTAGCCCCCTAACTTGGAGGCTAACGTTGGAACTTGAGAGTTTCTCCCTGGGCTACCAACGTTTGCGCCAACGTTAGCCCCCTAACTTGGAGGCTAACGTTGGCACTTAAATCACAATGGGGGAGTAGGCAACGTTTGCGCCAACGTTAGCCCCCTAACGTGGAGGCTAACGTTGGCACCAATCATACCAAGCAAGGCCAACGTTAGGGTCAAAGTTAGACCCCTAACGTTGGCGCCAACGTCTAAACCAGAAGAATGTGGTTTGCTGATATGAAAAGTTAGGGTCAAAGTTAGACCCCTAACTTTGACCCTAACGTTGAAGACCAACGTTGGCTAACTCCATTTCCGGTTCAATTGGTTCACTTCGGTTCTTCTTCAATCTTCAAGAGCAATCAACCAAGGCCTCTTTCAACCCAATTCCACCAAGAACAAAGGCCCAACTCAAGGCTTGAAGATCATTTTGGAAAGTGTATAAATAGGATAGAATTCAATTTGTTCAGGGAGCTTTTGCTGGAGAGTTTTCTTTTAGAGCTTTCCTTTTAGAATTTTCATAATAGTTTTCGAAGAGCTTTTGAACTTGAGTGAACTTTAATTTCTTGCTTTCATTGCTTTCAATTTCATTTGACTTTTGTCTTGGATCTTGGATTGGAGAATTGAAGAAATTCTGTTTCAATCTCAATCTTGGATCTCTCTGTTTCCTTTACTGTTAATTGAATTAGCATTTCTGTTTCTGTTACTTGATCTTCATCTCTTTTCTTTGCAATTTACAATTTCCTTGCTATTGTTCTTGTGGGATCTAGGAAGGCATTGAGATCTAGACTTGGTTTTCTAGTCTCTGGGTCCTGAGATCTAAATTCTCATTTCAATTCTCTGTTTAATGCTTTCATTGTTCATTTACTTTGCTGTTATAAGATCCGGTTCAATCCCAACTCCCTTTTCCTCTTCTGTTTGATGCAATTTAGTTTTCCCTTGTTTAAATTCTGCAAATCCTCATCCCAATCCCCTTTACTTTTCAAGCAATTTACATTTCTTGCACTTTAAGATTCTGCAATTTACATTTCTTGCACTTTAAGTTTCTGTCATTTAATTTCTTGTCCTTTAAGTTTCAGCAATTTACTTTCCCGCTCTCTTTAATTCCATGCAATTTACATTCTGCAAATCACAAATCACCCAACCAACACTTGATTCGCTTGACTAAATCAACCACTAAACTAAAATTGCTCAATCCTTCAATCCCTGTGGGATCGACCTCACTTCCGTGAGTTTTTATTACTTGATACGACCCGGTACACTTGCCGGTTAGTTTTGGGTGTTTTGGTAGAAATTCGTTTCTCATCAAAATATCTCATCAAGTTTTTGGCGCCGTTGCCGGGGATTGATTAGATTGACAATGATTAAGTGAGGTGGTAATCTAGATCAAGCACTTTTTCTTTATTTTTCTTTAACCTTTGATTAACCCACTAACTGTTTGAATTTTTGCTTAAGCTAACTAAAACTTCATTCTAGCAGTAGATTGAAGTATCACTGGTTTGTGTGCTCTTATGTTCTGCTTGTATGTCAGGTACACAAAGAGCCATACCCAATTTTCATGAACAAGACGAAAGAACTCTCAGGAGGTTAAGAAGAGCCGAAAGAGGGAAAAGTATTGTTGGAGAAGAAGAATCTGAGGAAGAATACCACGAGATGGAAGGAGATACATCTAATCCAGGAGAAGGAGTTAATAATCCACCACAACAGAGGAGAGTATTGGCTTCCTATACTTTTGCAAATGCTAGACATTGTGGAAGCAGCATTCTCACCCCTAATGTCAATGCAAATAACTTTGAACTGAAGCCACAACTCATCACATTGGTCCAGAATAACTGCTCATTTGGAGGAGGACCATTGGAGGATCCAAATCAACATCTATCTACCTTCTTGAGGATCTGTGACACTGTCAAATCCAATGGTGTGAATCCTGAGACTTACAAGCTTCTGCTGTTCCCGTTCTCATTAAGGGATAAGGCTGCACAATGGCTTGAAACTTTTCCCCAAGCAAGTATCACTAGTTGGGATGACTTGGTGGCTAAATTTCTAGCCAAATTCTATCCACCCCAGAGAGTCATCAGGCTGAAAACTGAGGTGCAGACATTCACACAATTAGATGCTGAATCCTTGTATGAAGCATGGGAGAGGTACAAAGCCTTAATCAGAAAGTGCCCTCCAGAGATGTTCAATGAATGGGATGTGCTGCAAAATTTCTATGAAGGCCTGACATTGAAATCTCAGGAGGCATTAGATCATTCTGCTGGAGGTTCACTACAACTAATGAAAACTGCTGAGGAAGCTCAGAATCTTGTGGACATGGTGGCCAACAATCAATATTTCTTTGCTCATCAAAGAAGCCGCCAACCATCACAAAGAAGAGGAGTAATGGAACTAGACGGAGTGGATTCAATCCTAGCTCAAAACAAGATGATGCAGCAGCAATTTCAACAACAATTTGAGCAAATGGCTAAGAGGATTGACAGTCTCCAAGTTGCAGCAGTCAACACTAGCCAGCCATCAACCACATGGGGTCAGAGTGAAGAGACTCAAGAGGAGCAACAACAAGAACAAGTCCAGTACATGCACAACCAAAATTCTGGGCCAAATGAAGTATATGGTGACACTTACAACCCTTCTTGGAAGAACCACCCAAACCTTAGGTGGGGAGACAATCACAACCAAAATCAACAACCATGGCAGAGAAACTCAAACCAAAACACTTTAAGAAACAACCAAAACCACAACCAGCAGCAAACCAACCAAAACCCCTACAGAAAACCTCAAAACAACTACTCCAACCCCAACCATTACCAATCTAATAACCAACCCACCAACCAAAATGCCTACCATCCACCATCCACATTTCACAACCCACCACAAGCATCACCTGAATCTCAAAGACTCACCAACTTGGAAACCTTGATAGACAAAATGTGGAAACACCAAGAAATGACAACCAAGAACCATGAAGCCTCCATGAAGATCCTAGAGAGGCAAATTGGGCAAATCTCCAAACAGATTTCTGTTGAGAAATTTTCAAGCTCACTGCCAAGTGACACAATCCCAAATCCTAAGGAAGAATGCAAGGCAATACAATTGAGGAGTGGAAAAGTCTTGGTGAAAAATGAAGAAGCAACCAAGAAGCCAAAGGAAAGTGACAAGAAACAAGCTGAAGAAGAGAAAGTCAATGACAAGAAGGAGGCAGCAAGCAAGCCAACTCAGAATCAAGTTCAAGAAAAAGAAGATCAGCCACAAAAATCAAGAAAGGGAAAGGAAGTAATTGAAGGACCAACTAAGGACCAAAGGCAGGGAAATAACTTCACTCCTCCCTTGCCATACCCTCAGAGGTTCAACAAAGAGATTAATGACAAGCATTTTCACAAATTCCTTGAGATTTTTAAGAAGCTGGAAATCAACATTCCCTTGGCCGAAGCACTTGAGCAAATGCCTCTATATTCCAAGTTTCTGAAGGATCTTATCAACAAGAAAAGAAGTTGGCTTGAAAGGGAAACCATATTACTCACAGAGGAATGCAGTGCTGTAATCCAACGGGGTATTCCACCAAAACTTAAGGATCCGGGAAGCTTTGTAGTCTCATGCACTATTGGCAAGATAATTCTCAACAAGGCCCTCTGTGACCTGGGTGCCAGCATCAACTTAATGCCTCTCTCAATGATGAGAAAACTTGCCATAGAAGAACTTAAACCCACCAGGATGTCGCTAGTCATGGCTGACAGATCAATCAAGACACCTAATGGAATTGTGGAGAATCTGTTAGTAAAGATTGGGGAGTTTATCTTCCCAGCAGATTTTGTAATTTTGGATACCGAAGAAGAAGGAAACGACTCAATCATTCTGGGAAGGCCATTTCTACACACAGCAAGGGCCATCATTGATGTTGAAAAAGGAGAAATGACCTTCAGGGTCCATAATGAACAAATGATTATAAATGTGTTCAAATCAATGCAAAACGCTCCTGAGCAAGAAGATTATGTGAGAGTGGATATGATAGATAGTTTGGTGGAAGAAACTTTGGAAGAAAAGTTTCAAGAGCAAGAAGGAAATCAAGAAACAACAGAGGAACAAGTGGCTGAGACCTTTACTGAGCAATATGAAAGGCAAGATAAGAAAGAAGATGTACGAAGACAAAAATTGAAACCTTTACCCACCCATCTCAAATATGCATTCCTTGGCACATCGGAGAGCCTCCCAGTAATCATTAATTCATCCCTGTCAAAGAAGGAAGAAGGAGAACTTCTTGATGTACTCAAAGCTCACAAAGATGCTTTAGGATGGACCATTGATGATCTGAAGGGAATCAGCCCTGCAGTATGTATGCATAAGATCCTCTTGGAAGATAATTCCAAACCAGTGGTTCAACCACAAAGAAGGCTAAATCCTACAATGAAGGAAGTTGTCCAGAAGGAAGTAATGAAGTTGTGGAATGCAGGGATAATATTCCCAATATCTGACAGCCCATGGGTAAGCCCAGTTCAAGTTGTACCAAAGAAGGGAGGAATGACAGTCATCACTAATGAGAAGAATGAGTTGATCCCTACTAGAACAGTGACTGGGTGGAGAATGTGCATAGACTATAGAAGATTGAATGATGCCACCAGGAAGGATCATTTCCCTCTCCCATTCATTGATCAGATGCTGGAAAGGTTAGCCGGCCATGCCTATTACTGTTTCTTGGACGGATATTCTGGGTATAATCAAATCGTGGTAGACCCCAAGGACCAAGAGAAAACTGCCTTCACATGTCCATTTGGAGTTTTTGCGTATAGGCGGATGCCTTTTGGGCTCTGCAACGCCCCTGCCACATTTCAAAGGTGTATGCTCTCCATTTTTTCTGATATGGTCGAAAAATTTTTAGAAGTCTTCATGGATGACTTCTCTGTTTTTGGTGATAATTTCAATGCTTGCCTAAACCATTTAACTCTTGTCTTGAAACGGTGCCAAGAAACTAATTTGGTTTTAAACTGGGAGAAATGCCATTTTATGGTACCCGAAGGAATTGTTCTTGGCCATAAAGTCTCAAGAAAAGGGATAGAGGTTGATAAGGCAAAAGTTGAGATTATAGAAAAACTCCCTCCACCAATTAATGTGAAATCTGTTAGAAGTTTCTTGGGGCATGCCGGATTTTACAGAAGGTTTATCAAGGACTTTTCAAAAATAGCCAAACCTTTAAGTAATCTGTTAATGCTTGATAACCCTTTTGTTTTTGATGAAAACTGTCAGCATGCATTTGAAACTTTAAAAAATAAACTCACAACAGCACCAATAATCACACCCCCAGATTGGGAATTACCTTTTGAACTCATGTGTGATGCAAGTGACATTGCAATTGGTGCTGTACTTGGGCAAAAGAAGGGGAATTTGCATCATGTCATATATTACGCAAGTAAAGTGTTGAATGAGGCCCAAAGAAATTACACTACAACAGAAAAAGAGTTGCTAGCTGTAGTTTATGCATTTGATAAGTTTAGATCATATCTGATAGGATCGAAGGTTGTAGTTTATACTGATCATGCTGCACTTAAGTATTTGATGTCAAAACAGGATGCTAAACCAAGACTCATCAGGTGGATACTGCTTCTACAAGAATTTGACATTGAAATAAGAGATAGGAAGGGCACTGAAAACCAGGTCGCTGATCATCTGTCAAGACTACCACATGAAACAAATCAAAAAGCATCCCAGCCAATAAATGAAAGCTTCCCAGATGAGCACCTTCTGCAGATCCATCAAGCACCTTGGTTTGCTGACATAGCAAATTACAAAGTGGGAAGGAAGATACCGCAAGAATTCTCTAAGCAACAAGTGAAGAAGTTGATTAAAGAAGCAAGGAAATTTTTATGGGATGAACCCTTCTTATTCAAGAGATGCTCTGATGGAGTGATCAGGAGGTGTATTCCTGAAAGTGAAGTGAGGGACATCTTGTGGCATTGTCATGGTTCAGCTTATGGTGGACACTTTGGCCCAGAAAAAACAGCCGCAAAAATACTACAGAGTGGCTTCTATTGGCCAACTATTTTCAAGGATGCCAGAAGATATGTACACCAATGTAATGAATGCCAGAAAGCAGGAGGATTAACAAGAAGGAATGAGATGCCTCAAAATTTTATCTTGGAATTAGAATTGTTCGATCTGTGGGGAATTGATTTCATGGGGCCTTTTCCCCCTTCCTATTCTTTTAGATACATCCTGGTAGCAGTGGAATATGTCTCAAAATGGGTAGAAGCTATAGCCACAACCACCTGTGATGCACAGATCGTCCTCCAATTCCTCAAAAAGCACATCTTCACTAGGTTTGGAGTGCCCAAAAGTCTTATTAGTGATGGTGGTAGTCACTTTTGCAACAAACAAATGGAGAAACTCCTTCACAAATATGGAGTAATTCACAAAGTAGCCACACCCTACCACCCTCAGACTAACGGCCAAGCTGAACTTGCAAATAGAGAATTAAAGAAGATCCTAGAGAAAACAGTGGGAATCACAAGAAAGGATTGGGCTAGAAAGCTAGAGGATGCACTGTGGGCATATAGGACAGCTTTTAAAACTCCTATTGGCAAGTCACCCTTTCAGCTATTGTATGGCAAATCCTGCCACCTCCCTGTAGAGCTTGAACATAGAGCTTTTTGGGCCACTAAACTCCTCAACCTTGACCCCCAAGCTGCAGGAGAAAAAAGGTTGTTACAACTAAATGAACTGGATGAATTCAGACTGGAAGCTTATGAAAATGCGAAGATATACAAGGAGAAAGCTAAAAAGTGGCATGACAAGAAGATCACAAAGAAGGAATTCAAGCCTGGACAACAAGTACTCCTGTATAATTCAAGGCTTAAAATCTTCCCTGGCAAACTGAAGTCTAAGTGGACTGGCCCATACTTGGTGACAAAGATTTTTCCCTATGGGAATATTGAACTGCTAGATGAGGCAACAAAGAATCAATTCACTGTGAATGGGCACAGAGCAAAGTTGTACTTAGGAGGACAATGGGTTAAGGAAAAAGAGGTTCAACACCTACAGCCCTCTTAAAAAGAATTGAAAGATGTCAAGCTAGTGACAATAAAAGAGCGCTTGTTGGGAGGCAACCCAACCGGAGGTACTTTTCTTTCATAGTTAGTTCAATAAAAAGGTTAAATGAGTAGTATGTATTGCAAGGAGCTAAGTTTGGTGTTTCACACCAAAACATATTAAGGGAGAATGAAGGATTCTAAGTTTGGTGTTCCACCAAAATCTTACTTAAAAGCACATTCTCACTTTCTATATAAAGAGCTACCAGCTCCAAGCAATCTGACAAATCATTTAAGCATTGTCTGTTTCTAGTTTTCAATTTTATTACCTTTAGCGAAGATTTAAGCTTTCACATATGGTTATGGATAAGAAACATGGCAAGAGACTGAGTTTGGTGTTCACACACCAAAGTAAGTTCAAACGCCTACAAGAAAGTCTTGCACACTAACAAATCACATAAGGGCTTGAGAAACAAGCAACTTCCATTAACACTGCAGAAAATCAATCACTCTTATGGGAGGACTACTCACCATTAGCTGAGATGAAAGAAGAAGGAGCCACCAAGAGGTTGTATTGTCATTTAACTCCATCAGTATTGAATTGCTCAAATTTGGAAGTATGAATATGCCCATTTTAACAGAAACTGTTAGTGTAGTATGCATCAATTATGTTTTTGTAGGCTGGTTTTTTATGTGTTGGCTTGTGTGTTCATTTTCACTTAACAAGAAGTATGTGTTGTCCCCTGCATCTTTAAATTTAATAAAAGAACAGTTTGAATGTGAAGTGAAATGGTCTCTGTTAGTTAGAAGTGGAATAAAAGTAAGTGGTGGTGTGTGTGATTGCATTATAACTCACTTTAGTGAATAAAGAGCTAAGATATCTCCTTCTAAGTAGAGAGTGGCCTATTGTCTATGAATCTCAATTGAATAGAATTCCTTGGTTAGAAAGAAAAACAAAAAAAAGAAAGAAAGAACAAAGAAAGCTAAAAGGTGGCAAAACAAAAGAAAAACAAAAAGAAATAAAGCTGGACACCAATAGCTTGAACTCTGAAATATATGCCTGTGATGTTTTTGTACTAGGATCTGCTTGGATTAGTAAGCTCTTAGGAGTGCCTCAACACTTGGTGACTTGGGTTAACTAACCCGGGATCATCAGCTGAAAATCCACTATCAAGAGCAACCTAACTACAAAGCATTTAGTAGCCCAAAGAGGTGCTGGGCATCAATGTTTTAAGAAGGAATGTGAGCCAAGTGTCTATGGTGAATAATGTGTCAAGTATAAAAAGAAAATGAACTTGCTACACATGACACTCAAATAAAGCTTTTGAATAAAGTAATAGCCAAGGATAAAGGAATAATGAGAGGTCATAGCAGTATGTCACTTGAAACTTGAAGGAAACTTTCTAGGCCTAGGAGTCAATAAGAAGTGAGCATTTGCATATCCACATAAAACCCCATGAACTATCAATAACACTTTGCTAGCATGAACTTCCTCTTCCATTTCATTCTTTCTTCTTAATAAATTCATTTCTTGCTTGGGGACAAGCAAGCTTTAAGTTTGGTGTTGTGATGACAAGTCATCTTAGCCCATTTTAGCTAGTCTTTTTCTTTTGTTTTCATTAGAATTATGCACTTTCTTAAGCTACAAGCAAGCTAATTGAGTAGATTTTCATGTTTCCCTTGATTGAACCAACCATATGTGAATTCATGCCATTTCATGAGGTTTTGAACTATATTTGTTGCATATTGTGGAAGATTGAATACCTCATGATTTTGAGCAAAACTTTGATTAGTTTGGTTGATCAATGATAGGTGAAGAAGGCTTGGAGAAAGGTTGAAGCAAAGAGGAATGGCTAGGAGTGAAGAGAGGACAATGGAATAAGTGAAAATTGAACCGGGTTGCATGAAGTTAGCCCCAACGTTAGCCCCCTAACTTGGAGGCTAACGTTGGGCATATGAATCACTCTTTGGAAGTAGCCAACGTTAGCTCCAACGTTAGCCCCCTAACTTGGAGGCTAACGTTGGAACTTGAGAGTTTCTCCCTGGGCTACCAACGTTTGCGCCAACGTTAGCCCCCTAACTTGGAGGCTAACGTTGGCACTTAAATCACAATGGGGGAGTAGGCAACGTTTGCGCCAACGTTAGCCCCCTAACGTGGAGGCTAACGTTGGCACCAATCATACCAAGCAAGGCCAACGTTAGGGTCAAAGTTAGACCCCTAACGTTGGCGCCAACGTCTAAACCAGAAGAATGTGGTTTGCTGATATGAAAAGTTAGGGTCAAAGTTAGACCCCTAACTTTGACCCTAACGTTGAAGACCAACGTTGGCTAACTCCATTTCCGGTTCAATTGGTTCACTTCGGTTCTTCTTCAATCTTCAAGAGCAATCAACCAAGGCCTCTTTCAACCCAATTCCACCAAGAACAAAGGCCCAACTCAAGGCTTGAAGATCATTTTGGAAAGTGTATAAATAGGATAGAATTCAATTTGTTCAGGGAGCTTTTGCTGGAGAGTTTTCTTTTAGAGCTTTCCTTTTAGAATTTTCATAATAGTTTTCGAAGAGCTTTTGAACTTGAGTGAACTTTAATTTCTTGCTTTCATTGCTTTCAATTTCATTTGACTTTTGTCTTGGATCTTGGATTGGAGAATTGAAGAAATTCTGTTTCAATCTCAATCTTGGATCTCTCTGTTTCCTTTACTGTTAATTGAATTAGCATTTCTGTTTCTGTTACTTGATCTTCATCTCTTTTCTTTGCAATTTACAATTTCCTTGCTATTGTTCTTGTGGGATCTAGGAAGGCATTGAGATCTAGACTTGGTTTTCTAGTCTCTGGGTCCTGAGATCTAAATTCTCATTTCAATTCTCTGTTTAATGCTTTCATTGTTCATTTACTTTGCTGTTATAAGATCCGGTTCAATCCCAACTCCCTTTTCCTCTTCTGTTTGATGCAATTTAGTTTTCCCTTGTTTAAATTCTGCAAATCCTCATCCCAATCCCCTTTACTTTTCAAGCAATTTACATTTCTTGCACTTTAAGATTCTGCAATTTACATTTCTTGCACTTTAAGTTTCTGTCATTTAATTTCTTGTCCTTTAAGTTTCAGCAATTTACTTTCCCGCTCTCTTTAATTCCATGCAATTTACATTCTGCAAATCACAAATCACCCAACCAACACTTGATTCGCTTGACTAAATCAACCACTAAACTAAAATTGCTCAATCCTTCAATCCCTGTGGGATCGACCTCACTTCCGTGAGTTTTTATTACTTGATACGACCCGGTACACTTGCCGGTTAGTTTTGGGTGTTTTGGTAGAAATTCGTTTCTCATCAAAATATCTCATCAGGTGTCCTCTTCGGTCTAGCGTCATTTAAAGAACGAGGGTAAGCACGACTTAAAAAAAACCGAAAAAAAAATACAGGTGGAGCCTACCGAAGATGAGGCCATTACGGCTCGCCTTTAGGTGTCTTCCTTGGCATAGCGTCATTTAAAGAACGAGGGTCAGCACGACGTAAAAAAAATCGAAAAAAAAATCGGAGGAGCCTGCCAAAGATGAGGCCATTTCGGCTCGCCTTTAGGAGTCCTCCTCGGGATAGCGTCATTTAAACAACGAGGGTCAGCACGTAGTAAAAAAAAAACCGGAGGAGCCTGCCGAAGATGAGGCCATTACGGCTCGCGTTTAGGTGTCCTCCTCGGGATAGCGTCACTAAAAGAACGAGAGTCAGCACGACCTAAAATAAACTGGAAAAAAAATGGAGGAGCCTGCCGAAGATGAGGCCATTACGGCTCGCCTTTTGGTGTCCTCCTCGGTTTAGCGTCATTTAAAGAACCAGGGTCAGCACGACGTAAAAAAAACCGAAAAAAAAAACAAGAGGAGCCTGCCGAAGATGAGGCCATTACGGCTCGCCTTTAGGTGTCCTCCTCGGTTTAGCGTTATTTAAAGAACGAGGGTAAGCACGACGTAAAAAAAACCGAAAAAAAAATAGGAGGAGCCTGCCGAAAATGAGGCCAATACGGCTCGCCTTTAGGTGTCCTCCTTGGGATAGCGTCAATTAAAGAACGAGAGTCATCACGACGTAAAAAAAACTGGAAAAAAAATCGGAGGAGCCTGCCGAAGATGAGGCCATTACGGCTCGCCTTTAGTTGTCCTCCTCGGGATAGCGTCATTTCAACAACGAGGGTCAGCACGTAGTAAAAAAAATCGGAGGAGCCTGCCGAAGATGAGGCCATTACGGCTCGGCTTTAGGTGTCCTCCTTGGGATAGCGTCATTTAAAGAACGAGAGTCAGCACGACGTAAAAAAAAACCGGAAAAAAAAATGGAGGAGTCTGCCGAAGATGAGGCCATTACGGCTCGACTTTTGGTGTCCTCCTCAGGATACAGTCATTTAAAGAACGAGAGTCATCACGACGTAAAAAAAACCAAAAAAAAAAAATCGGAGGAGCTTGCCGAAGATGAGGCCATTACGGCTCGCCTTTAGGTGTCCTCCTCGTGATAGCGTCATTTAAACAACGAGGGTCAGCACGTAGTAAAAAAAAAACCGGAGGAGCCTGCCGAAGATGAGACCATTACGGCTCGCCTTTAGGTGTCCTCCTCGGGATAGCGTCACTTAAAGAACGAGAGTCAGCACGATGTAAAAAAAACCGGAAAAAAAAATCGGAGGAGCCTGCCGAAGATGAGGCCATTATGGCTCGCCTTTAGGTGTCCTCCTCGGGATAGCGTCATTTCAACAACGAGGGTCAGCACGTAGTAAAAAAAATCGGAGGAGCCTGCCGAAGATGAGGCCATTACGGCTCGGCTTTAGGTGTCCTCCTCGGGATAGCGTCATTTAAAGAACGAGAGTCAGCACGACGTAAAAAAAAACCGAAAAAAAAATGGAGGAGTCTGCCGAAGATGAGGCCATTACGGCTCGACTTTTGGTGTCCTCCTCGGTTTAGCGTCATTTAAAGAACGAAGGTAAGCACGACGTAAAAAAAAATCGAAACGAAAAAAACAGGACGAGCCTGCCGAAGATAAGGCCATTACGGCTCGCCTTTAGGTGTCCTCCTCGGGATACCGTCATTTAAAGAACGAGAGTCATCACGACGTAAAAAAAAACCAAAAAAAAAAAATCGGAGGAGCCTGCCGAAGATGAGGCCATTACGGCTCGCCTTTAGGTGTCCTCGTCGGGATAGCGTCATTTAAACAACGAGGGTCAGCACGTAGTAAAAAAAAACCGGAGGAGCCTGCCGAAGATGAGACCATTACGGCTCGCCTTTAGGTGTCCTCCTCGGGATAGCGTCACTTAAAGAACGAGAGTCAGCACGATGTAAAAAAAACCGGAAAAAAAAATCGGAGGAGCCTGCCGAAGATGAGGCCATTATGGCTCGCCTTTAGGTGTCCTCCTCGGGATAGCGTCATTTAAACAACGAGGGTCAGCACGTGGTAAAAAATAATCGGAGGAGCCTGCCGAAGATGAGGCCATTACGGCTCGCCTTTAGGTGTCCTCCTCGGGATAGCGTCATTTAAAGAACGAGAGTCAGCACGACATAAAAAAAAACCGGAAAAAAAATGGAGGAGCCTGCCGAAGATGAGGCCATTACGGCTCGACTTTTGGTGTCCTACTCGGTTTAGCATCATTTAAAGAACGAAGCTAAGCACGACATAAAAAAAAATCGAAACAAAAAAAACAGGACGAGCCTGCCGAAGATAAGGCCATTATGGCTCGCCTTTATGTGTCCTCCTCGGGATACCGTCATTTAAAGAACGAGAGTCATCACGACGTAAAAAAAATCGAAAAAAAAAATTGGAGGAGCCTGCCGAAGATGAGGCCATTACGGCTCGCCTTTAGGTGTCCTCCTCGGGATAGCGTCATTTCAACAACGAGGGTCAGCACGTAGTAAAAAAAAAACCGGGGGAGCCTGCCAAAGATGAGGCCATTACGGCTCGCCTTTAGGTGTCCTCCTCGGGATAGCGTCACTTAAAGAACGAGAGTCAGCACGATGTAAAAAAAACCGGAAAAAAAAATCGGAGGAGCCTGCCGAAGATGAGGCCATTATGGCTCGACTTTTGGTGTCCTTCTCGGGATAGCGTCATTTAAACAACGAGGGTCAGCACGTAGTAAAAAAAAATCGGAGGAGCCTGCCGAAGATGAGGCCATTACGGCTCGCCTTTAGGTGTCCTCCTCGGGATAGCGTCATTTAAAGAACGAGAGTCAGCACGACATAAAAAAAAAACCGGAAAAAAAATGGAGGAGCCTGCCGAAGATGAGGCCATTACGGCTCGACTTTTGGTGTCCTCCTCGGTTTAGCGTCATTTAAAGAACGAAGCTAAGCACGACGTAAAAAAAAATCGAAACAAAAAAAATAGGACGAGCCTGCCGAAGATAAGGCCATTACGGCTCGCCTTTATGTGTCCTCCTCGGGATACCGTCATTTAAAGAACGAGAGTCATCACGACGTAAAAAAAATCAAAAAAAAAATTGGAGGAGCCTGCCGAAGATGAGGCCATTACGGCTCGCCTTTAGGTGTCCTCCTCGGGATAGCGTCATTTCAACAACAAGGGTCAGCACGTAGTAAAAAAAAAAACCGGAGGAGCCTGCCAAAGATGAGGCCATTACGGCTCGCCTTAAGTTGTCCTCCTCGGGATAGCGTCACTTAAAGAACGAGAGTCAGCACAATGTAAAAAAACTGGAAAAAAAATGGAGGAGCCTGCCGAAGATGAGGCCATTACGGCTCGCCTTTTGGTGTCCTCCTCGGTTTAGCGTCATTTAAAGAACGAGAATAAGCACAACGTAAAAAAAATCAGGACAAAAAAAATAGGACGATCCTGCCAAAGATAAGGCCATTACGGCTCGCCTTTAGTTGTTCTCCTCTGGATACCGTCATTTAAAGAACGAGAGTCATCACGACGTAAAAAAAACCGAAAAAAAAAATCGGAGGAGCCTGCCGAAGATGAGGCCATTACGGCTCGCCTTTAGGTGTCCTCCTCGGGATAGCGTCATTTAAATAAGGAGGGTCAGCACGTAGTAAAAAAAACCGGAGGAGCCTGCCAAAGATGAGACCATTACGGCTCGCCTTTAGGTGTCCTCCTCGGGATAGCGTCACTTAAAGAACGAGAGTCAGCACGATGTAAAAAAAACCAGAAAAAAAAATCGGAGGAGCCTGCCGAAGATGAGGCCATTACGGCTCGCCTTTAGGTGTCCTCCTCGGGATAGCTTCATTTAAACAACGAGGGACAGCACGTAGTAAAAAAAAATCGGAGGAGCCTGCCGAAGATGAGGCCATTACGGCTCGCCTATAGGTGTCCTCCTCGGGATAGCGTCATTTAAAGAACGAGAGTCAGCACGACATAAAAAAAAACAGGAAAAAAAATGGAGAAACCTGCCGAAGATGAGGCCATTACGGCTCGACTTTTGGTGTCCTCCTCGGTTTAGCGTCATTTAAAGAACGAAGGTAACCACGACGTAAAAAAAAATCGAAACAAAAAAAAACAGGACGAGCCTGCCGAAGATAAGGCAATTACGGCTCGCCTTTAGGTGTCTTCCTCGGGATACCGTCATTTAAAGAATGAGTCATCACGACGTAAAAAAAACGAAAAAAAAATTGGAAGAGCCTGCCGAAGATGAGGCCATTACGGCTCACCTTTAGGTGTCCTCCTCGGGATAGCGTCATTTAAACAACGAGGGTCAGCACGTAGTAAAAAAAACCGGAGGAGCCTGCCGAAGATGAGACCATTACGGCTCGCCTTTAGGTGTCCTCCTCGGGATAGCGTCACTTAAAGAACGAGAGTCAGCACGATGTAAAAAAAACCGGAAAAAAAAATCGGAGGAGCCTGCCGAAGATGAGTCCATTATGGCTCGCCTTTAGGTGTCCTCCTCGGGATACCGTCATTTAAACAACGAGGGTCAGCACGTAGTAAAAAAAAATCGGAGGAGCCTGCCGAAGATGAGGCCATTACGGCTCGCCTATAGGTGTCCTCCTCGGGATAGCGTCATTTAAAGAACGAGAGTCAGCACGACATAAAAAAAAACAGGAAAAAAAATGGAGAAACCTGCCGAAGATGAGGCCATTACGGCTCGACTTTTGGTGTCCTCCTCGGTTTAGCGTCATTTAAAGAACGAAGGTAACCACGACGTAAAAAAAAATCGAAACAAAAAAAAACAGGACGAGCCTGCCGAAGATAAGGCAATTACGGCTCGCCTTTAGGTGTCTTCCTCGGGATACCGTCATTTAAAGAATGAGTCATCACGACGTAAAAAAAACGAAAAAAAAATTGGAGGAGCCTGCCGAAGATGAGGCCATTACGGCTCACCTTTAGGTGTCCTCCTCGGGATAGCGTCATTTAAACAACGAGGGTCATCACGTAGTAAAAAAAACCGGAGGAGCCTGCCGAAGATGAGACCATTACGGCTCGCCTTTAGGTGTCCTCCTCGGGATAGCGTCATTTAAAGAACGAGAGTCAGCACGACATAAAAAAAAAACGGAAAAAAAAATCGGAGGAGCCTGCCGAAGATGAGGCCATTACGGCTCGCCTTTAGGTGTCCTCCTCGGGATAGCTTCATTTAAACAACGAGGGTCAGCACGTAGTAAAAAAAAATCGGAGGAGCCTGCCGAAGATGAGGCCATTACGGCTCGCCTATAGGTGTCCTCCTCGGGATAGCGTCATTTAAAGAACGAGAGTCAGCACGACATAAAAAAAAACAGGAAAAAAAATGGAGAAACCTGCCGAAGATGAGGCCATTACGGCTCGACTTTTGGTGTCCTCCTCGGTTTAGCGTCATTTAAAGAACGAAGGTAACCACGACGTAAAAAAAAATCGAAACAAAAAAAAACAGGACGAGCCTGCCGAAGATAAGGCAATTACGGCTCGCCTTTAGGTGTCTTCCTCGGGATACCGTCATTTAAAGAATGAGTCATCACGACGTAAAAAAAACGAAAAAAAAATTGGAGGAGCCTGCCGAAGATGAGGCCATTACGGCTCACCTTTAGGTGTCCTCCTCGGGATAGCGTCATTTAAACAACGAGGGTCAGCACGTAGTAAAAAAAACCGGAGGAGCCTGCCGAAGATGAGACCATTACGGCTCGCCTTTAGGTGTCCTCCTCGGGATAGCGTCACTTAAAGAACGAGAGTCAGCACGATGTAAAAAAAACCGGAAAAAAAAATCGGAGGAGCCTGCCGAAGATGAGTCCATTATGGCTCGCCTTTAGGTGTCCTCCTCGGGATAGCGTCATTTAAACAACGAGGGTCAGCACGTAGTAAAAAAAAATCGGAGGAGCCTGCCGAAGATGAGGCCATTACGGCTCGCCTTTAGGTGTCCTCCTCGGGATAGCGTCATTTAAAGAACGAAGGTAAGCACGACGTAAAAAAAAATCGAAACAAAAAAAACAGGACGAGCCTGCCGAAGATAAGGCCATTACGGCTCGCCTTTATGTGTCCTCCTCGGGATACCGTCATTTAAAGAACGAGAGTCATCACGACGTAAAAAAAATCAAAAAAATAAATTGGAGGAGCCTGCCGAAGATGAGGCCATTACAGCTCGCCTTTAGGTGTCCTCCTCGGGATAGCGTCATTTCAACAACGAGGGTCAGCACGTAGTAAAAAAAAAAACCGGAGGAGCCTACCAAAGATGAGGCCATTACGGCTCGCCTTTAGGTGTCCTCCTCGGGATAGCGTCACTTAAAGAACGAGAGTCAGCACGATGTAAAAAAAACTGGAAAAAAAATGGAGGAGCCTGCCGAAGATGAGGCCATTACGGCTCGCCTTTTGGTGTCCTCCTCGGTTTAGCGTCATTTAAAGAACGAGAGTCATCACGACGTAAAAAAAACCGAAAAAAAAAATCGGAGGAGCCTGTCGAAGATGAGGCCATTACGGCTCGCCTTTAGATGTCCTCCTCGGGATAGCGTCATTTAAATAACGAGGGTCAGCACGTAGTAAAAAAAAACCGGAGGAGCCGGCCGAAGATGAGACCATTACGGCTCGCCTTTAGGTGTCCTCCTCGGGATAGCGTAACTTAAAGAACGAGAGTCAGCACGATGTAAAAAAAACCGGAAAAAAAAATCGGAGGAGCCTGCCGAAGATGAGGCCATTACGGCTCGCCTTTAGGTGTCCTCCTCGGGAATGCTTCATTTAAACAACGAGGGTCAGCACGTAGTAAAAAAAAATCGGAGGAGCCTGCCGAAGATGAGGCCATTACGGCTCGCCTATAGGTGTCCTCCTCGGGATAGCGTCATTTAAAGAACGAGAGTCAGCACGACATAAAAAAAAACCGGAAAAAAAATGGAGAAGCCTGCCGAAGATGAGGCCATTACGGCTCGACTTTTGGTTTCCTCCTCGGTTTAGCGTCATTTATAGAACGAAGGTAAGCACGACGTAAAAAAAATGGAAACAAAAAAAACAGGACGAGTCTGTCGAAGATAAGGCAATTACGGCTCGCCTTTAGGTGTCCTCCTCGGGATACCGTCATTTAAAGAATGAGAGTCATCACGACGTAAAAAAACGAAAAAAAAAATGGAGGAGCCTGCCGAAGATGAGGCCATTACGGCTCGCCTTTAGGTGTCCTCCTCGGGATAGCGTCATTTAAACAACGAGGGTCAGCACGTAGTAAAAAAAAACTGGAGGAGCCTGCCGAAGATGAGACCATTACGACTCGCCTTTAGGTGTCCTCCTCGGGATAGCGTCACTTAAAGAACGAGAGTCAGCACGATGTAAAAAAAACCGGAAAAAAAAATCGGAGAAAAAAATGGAGAAACCTGCCGAAGATGAGGCCATTACGGCTCGACTTTTGGTGTCCTCCTCGGTTTAGCGTCATTTAAAGAACGAAGGTAACCACGACGTAAAAAAAAATCGAAACAAAAAAAACAGGACGAGCCTGCCGAAGATAAGGCAATTACGGCTCGCCTTTAGGTGTCTTCCTCGGGATACCGTCATTTAAAGAATGAGTCATCACGACGTAAAAAAAACGAAAAAAAAATTGGAGGAGCCTGCCGAAGATGAGGCCATTACGGCTCACCTTTAGGTGTCCTCCTCGGGATAGCGTCATTTAAACAACGAGGGTCAGCACGTAGTAAAAAAAAACCGGAGGAGCCTGCCGAAGATGAGACCATTACGGCTCGCCTTTAGGTGTCCTCCTCGGGATAGCGTCATTTAAACAACGAGGGTCAGCACGTAGTAAAAAAATCGGGGGAGCCTGCCGAAGATGAGGCCATTACGGCTCGCCTTTAGGTGTCCTCCTCGGGAATGCTTCATTTAAACAACGAGGGTCAGCACGTAGTAAAAAAAAATCGGAGGAGCCTGCCGAAGATGAGGCCATTACGGCTCGCCTATAGGTGTCCTCCTCGGGATAGCGTCATTTAAAGAACGAGAGTCAGCACGACATAAAAAAAACCGGAAAAAAAATGGAGAAGCCTGCCGAAGATGAGGCCATTACGGCTCGACTTTTGGTGTCCTCCTCGGTTTAGCGTCATTTAAAGAACGAAGGTAACCACGACGTAAAAAAAAATCGAAACAAAAAAAACAGGACGAGCCTGCCGAAGATAAGGCAATTACGGCTAGCCTTTAGGTGTCTTCCTCGGGATACCGTCATTTAAAGAATGAGTCATCACGACGTAAAAAAAACGAAAAAAAAATTGGAGGAGCCTGCCGAAGATGAGGCCATTACGGCTCACCTTTAGGTGTCCTCCTCGGGATAGCGTCATTTAAACAACGAGGGTCAGCACGTAGTAAAAAAAAACCGGAGGAGCCTGCCGAAGATGAGACCATTACGGCTCGCCTTTAGGTGTCCTCCTCGGGATAGCGTCATTTAAACAACGAGGGTCAGCACGTAGTAAAAAAATCGGGGGAGCCTGCCGAAGATGAGGCCATTACGGCTCGCCTTTAGGTGTCCTCCTCGGGATAGCGTCATTTAAAGAACGAGAGTCAGCACGACATAAAAAAAAACCGGAAAAAAATGGAGGAGCCTGCCGAAGATGAGGCCATTACGGCTCGACTTTTGGTGTCCTACTCGGTTTAGCGTCATTTAAAGAACGAGGGTAAGCACAACGTAAAAAAAATCGAAACAAAAAAAATAGGACGAGCCTGCCAAAGATAAGGCCATTACGGCTCGCCTTTAGGTGTCCTCCTCGGGATACCGTCATTTAAAGAACGAGAGACATCACGACGTAAAAAAAACCGAAAAAAAAAATCGGAGGAGCCTTTCGAAGATGAGGCCATTACGGCTCGCCTTTAGGTGTCCTCCTCGGGATAGCGTCATTTAAACAACGAGGGTCAGCACGTAGTAAAAAAAAACCGGAGGAGCCTGCCGAAGATGAGACCATTACGGCTCGCCTTTAGGTGTCCTCCTCGGGATAGCGTCACTTAAAGAACGAGAGTCAGCACGACATAAAAAAAACCGGAAAAAAAACGGAGGAGCCTGCCGAAGATGAGGCCATTACGGCTCGACTTTTGGTGTCCTCCTCGGTTTAGCGTCATTTAAAGAACGAAGGTAAGCACGACGTAAAAAAAATCGAAACAAGAAAAACAAGACGAGCCTGCCGAAGATAAGGCCATTACGGCTCGCCTTTAGGTGTCCTCCTCGGGATACCGTCATTTAAAGAACGAGAGTCATCACGACGTAAAAAAACTGAAAAAAAAATTGGAGGAGCCTGCCGAAGATGAGGCCATTACGGCTCGCCTTTAGGTGTCCTCCTCGGGATAGCGTCATTTAAACAACGAGGGTCAGCACGTACTAAAAAAAAACCGGAGGAGCCTGCCAAAGATGAGGCCATTACGGCTCGCCTTTTGGTGTCCTCCTCGATTTAGCGTCATTTAAAGAACGAGGGTCAACACGACGTAAAAAAAATCGGAAAAAAAATAGGAGGAGCCTGCCGAAGATGAGGCCATTAAGGCTCGCCTTTAGGTGTCCTCCTTGGGATAGCGTCGTATAAAGAACGAGAGTCATCACGACATAAAAAAAAAACGGAAAAAAAAATCGGAGGAGCCTGCCGATGATGAGGCCATTACGGCTCGCCTTTAGGTGTCCTCCTCGGGATAGCATCATTTACACAACGAGGGTCAGCACGTAGTAAAAAAAAAACCGGCGGAGCCTGCCGAAGATGAGGCAATTACGGCTCGCCTTTAGGTGTCCTCCTCGGGATAGCGTCATTTAAAGAACGAGAGTCAGCACAACGTAAAAAAAAACTAGAAAAAAATGGAGGAGCCTGCCGAAGATGAGGCCATTACGGCTCGCCTTTTGGTGTCCTCCTCGGTTTACCGTCATTTAAGGAAAGATGGTCAGCACGATGTAAAAAAAACCAGAAAAAATCGGAGCAGCCTGCTGAAGATGAGGCCATTACGGCTCGCCTTTAGGTGTCCTCCTCGGCATAGTGTCATTTAAAAAACGAGGGTCAGCACGATGTAAAAAAAAGAAACCGGAAAAAAAAATCAGAGGAGCCTGCCGAAGATGAGGCCATTGCGGCTCACCTTTAGGTGTCCTCCTCGGGATAGCGTCATTTAAAGAACGAGGGTTAGCACGACGTAAAAAAAACGGGAAAAAACCGGAGGAGCCTGTCGAAGATGAGGCCATTACGGCTCGCCTTTAGGTGTCCTCCTTGGGATAATGTCATTTAAAGTACGATGGTAAGCACGACGTAAACAAAAAACCGAAAAAAAAATCGGAGGAGCCTGCCGAATATGAGGCCATTATGGCTCGCCTTTAGGTGTCCTCCTGGGGATAGCGTCATTTAAAGAAGGAGGGTCAGCACGTAGTAAAAAAAACCGGAGGAGCATGCCGAACATGAGGCCATTACGGCTCGCCTTTAGGTGTCCTCCTCGAGATAGCATCATTTAAAAAACGATTGTCAGCACGACGTAAAGAAAAATCTGAGGAGCATGCCGAAGATGAGGCCATTACGGCTCGCCTTTAGGTGTCCTCCTCGGGTTAGCGTCATTTAAAGAACGAGGGATAGCACGACGTTAAAAAAACAGGAAAAAAAAAAACAGTAGATGCCTGCCGAAGATGAGGCCATTACGGCTCGGCTTTAGGTGTCATCTTCGGTTTAGCTTCATTTAAAGAACGAGGGTAAGCACGACGTAAAAAAAAAACCAGAAAAAAATAGGAGGAGCCTGCCAAAGATGAGGCCATTACGGCTCGCCTTTAGGTGTCCTCCTCGGCATAGTGTCATTTAAAGAACGAGTGTCAGCACGACGTAAAAAAAAATTGGAAAAAAAAATCGGTGGAGCCTGCCGAAGATGAGGCCATTACGGCTCGCCATTAGGTGTCCTCCTCGGGATAACGTCATTTAAACAACGAGGGTCAGCACGTAGTAAAAAAAAAAGCCGGAGGAGCCTGCCGAATATGAGGCCATTACGGCTCGCCTTTAGGTGACTTACTCGGGATAGCGTCACTAAAAGTACGAGAGTCAGCACAACGTAAAAAAAACTGGAAAAAAAATGGAGGAGCTTGCCGAAGATGAGGCCATTACGGCTCGCCTTTTGGTGTCCTCCTCGTTTAGCGTCATTTAAAGAACGAGGGTCAGCACGACGTAAAAAAAACTGGAAAAAAAAATAGGAAGAGCCTCCCGAAGATGAGGCCATTATGGCTCACCTTTAGGTGTCCTCCTCGGTTTAGCGTTATTTAAAGAACGAGGGTAAGCACGACGTAAAAAAAAAACTGGAAAAAAAAAACAGGAGGAGCCGGCCGAAGATGAGGCCATTACAGCTCGCCTTTAGGTGTCCTCCTCGGGATAGCGTCATTTAAATAACGAGGGTCAGCACTTAGTAAAAAAAACCGGAGGAGCCTGCCGAAGATGAGGCCATTACGGCTCGCCTATAGGTGTCCTCCTCGGGATAGCGTCATTTAAAGAACGAGAGTCAGCACGACATAAAAAAAAACCGGAAAAATAAATCGGAGGAGCCTGCCGAAGATGAGGCCATTACGGCTCGCCTTTAGGTGTCCTCCTCGGGATAGCTTCATTTAAACAACGAGGGTCAGCACATAGTAAAAAAAAATCGGAGGAGCCTGCCGAAGATGAGGCCATTACGGCTCGCCATTAGGTGTCCTCCTCGGGATAGCGTCATTTAAAGAATGAGAGTCAGCACGACATAAAAAAAACCGGAAAAAAAATGGAGAAGCCTACCGAAGATGAGACCATTACGGCTCGACTTTTGGTGTCCTCCTCGGTTTAGCGTCATTTAAAGAACGAAGGTAAGCACGACGTAAAAAAAATCGAATAAAAAAAAACAGGACGAGCCTGCCGAAGATAAGGCAATTACGGCTCGCCTTTAGGTGTCCTCCTCGGGATACCGTCATTTAAAGAATGAGAGTTATCACGACGTAAAAAAAACGAAAAAAAAATTGGAGGAGCCTGCCGAAGATGAGGCAATTACGGCTCGCCTTTAGGTGTCCTCCTCGGGATAGCGTCATTTAAACAACGAGGGTCAGCACGTCGTAAAAAAAAACCGGAGGAGCCTGCCGAAGATGAGACCATTACGGCTCGCCTTTAGGTGTCCTCCTCGGGATAGCGTCACTTAAAGAACGAGAGTCAGCACGATGTAAAAAAAACCGGAAAAAAAAATCGGAGGAGCCTCCCGAGGATGAGGCCATTATGGCTAGCCTTTAGGTGTCCTCCTCGGGATAGCGTCATTTAAACAACGAGGGTCAGCACGTAGTAAAAAAAAATCGGAGGAGCCTGCCGAAGATGAGGCCATTACGGCTCGCCTTTAGGTGTCCTCCTCGGTATAGCGTCATTTAAAGAACGAGAGTCAGCACGACATAAAAAAAAACCGGAAAAAAAATGGAGGAGCCTGCCGAAGATGAGGCCATTACGACTCGACTTTTGGTGTCCTCCTCGGTTTAGCGTCATTTAAAGAACGAAGGTTAGCACGACATAAAAAAAAATCGAAACAAAAAAAAACAGGACGAGCCTGCCGAAGATAAGGCCATTACGGCTCGCCTTTATGTGTCCTCCTCGGGATACCATCATTTAAAGAACGAGAGTCATCACGACGTAAAAAAAATCGAAAAAAAAAATTGGAGGAGCCTGCCGAAGATGAGGCCATTACGGCTCGCCTTTAGGTGTCCTCCTCGGGATAGCGTCATTTAACAACGAGGGTCAGCACGTAGTAAAAAAAAAACCGGAGGAGCCTGCCAAAGATGAGGCCATTACGGCTCGCCTTTAGGTGTCCTCCTCGGGATAGCGTCACTTAAAGAACGAGAGTCAGCACGATGTAAAAAAAACTGGAAAAAAAATGGAGGAGCCTACCGAAGATGAGGCCATTACGGCTCGCCTTTTGGTGTCCTCCTCAGTTTAGCGTCATTTAAAGAACGAGGGTAAGCACAACGTAAAAAAAATCGAGACAAAAAAAACAGGACGAGCCTGCCAAAGATAAGGCCATTACGGCTCGCCTTTAGGTGTCCTCCTCTGGATACCGTCATTTAAAGAACGAGAGTCATCACGACGTAAAAAAAAACCGAAAACAAAAATCGGAGGAGCCTGCCGAAGATGAGGCCATTACGGCTCGCCTTTAGGTGTCCTCCTCGGGATAGCGTCATTTAAATAACGAGGGTCAGCACGTAGTAAAAAAAACCGGAGGAGCCTGCCGAAGATGAGACCATTACGGCTCGCCTTTAGGTGTCCTCCTCGGGATAGCGTCACTTAAAGAACGAGAGTCAGCACGATGTAAAAAAAAACCGGAAAAAAAAATCGGAGGAGCCTGCCGAAGATGAGGCCAATACGGCTCGCCTTTAGGTGTCCTCCTCGGGATAGCTTCATTTAAACAACGAGGGACAGCACGTAGTAAAAAAAAATCGGAGGAGCCTGCCGAAGATGAGGCCATTACGGCTCGCCTATAGGTGTCCTCCTCGGGATAGCGTCATTTAAAGAACGAGAGTCAGCACGACATAAAAAAAAAACGGAAAAAAAAATCGGAGGAGCCTGCCGAAGATGAGGCCATTACGGCTCGCCTTTAGGTGTCCTCCTCGGGATAGCTTCATTTAAACAACGAGGGTCAGCACGTAGTAAAAAAAACCGGAGGAGCCTGCCGAAGATGAGACCATTACGGCTCGCCTTTAGGTGTCCTCCTCGGGATAGCGTCACTTAAAGAACGAGAGTCAGCACGATGTAAAAAAAAAACCGGAAAAAAAAATCGGAGGAGCCTGCCGAAGATGAGGCCATTACGGCTCGCCTTTAGGTGTCCTCCTCGGGATAGTTTCATTTAAACAACGAGGGACAGCACGTAGTAAAAAAAAATCGGAGGAGCCTGCCGAAGATGAGGCCATTACGGCTCGCCTATAGGTGTCCTCCTCGGGATAGCGTCATTTAAAGAACGAGAGTCAGCACGACATAAAAAAAAAAACGGAAAAAAAATCGGAGGAGCCTGCCGAAGATGAGGCCATTACGGCTCGCCTTTAGGTGTCCTCCTCGGGATAGCTTCATTTAAACAACGAGGGTCAGCACGTAGTAAAAAAAAATCGGAGGAGCCTGCCGAAGATGAGGCCATTACGGCTCGCCTATAGGTGTCCTCCTCGGGATAGCGTCATTTAAAGAACGAGAGTCAGCACGACATAAAAAAAAACCGGAAAAAAAATGGAGAAACCTGCCGAAGATGAGGCCATTACGGCTCGACTTTTGGTGTCCTCCTCGGTTTAGCGTCATTTAAAGAACGAAGGTAACCACGACGTAAAAAAAAATCGAAACAAAAAAAACAGGACGAGCCTGCCGAAGATAAGGCCATTACGGCTCGCCTTTATGTGTCCTCCTCGGGATACCGTCATTTAAAGAATGAGTCATCACGACGTAAAAAAACGAAAAAAAAATTGGAGGAGCCTGCCGAAGATGAGGCCATTACGGCTCACCTTTAGGTGTCCTCCTCGGGATAGCGTCATTTAAACAACGAGGGTCAGCACGTAGTAAAAAAAAACCGGAGGAGCCTGCCGAAGATGAGACCATTACGGCTCGCCTTTAGGTGTCCTCCTCGGGATAGCGTCACTTAAAGAACGAGAGTCAGCACGATGTAAAAAAAACAGGAAAAAAAAATCGGAGGAGCCTGCCGAAGATGAGTCCATTATGGCTCGCCTTTAGGTGTCCTCCTCGGGATAGCGTCATTTAAACAACGAGGGTCAGCACGTAGTAAAAAAAAATCGGAGGAGCCTGCCGAAGATGAGGCCATTACGGCTCGCCTTTAGGTGTCCTCCTCGGGATAGCGTCATTTAAAGAACGAGAGTCAGCACGACATAAAAAAAAACCGGAAAAAAAATGGAGGAGCCTGCCGAAGATGAGGCCATTACGACTCGACTTTTGGTGTCCTCCTCGGTTTAGCGTCATTTAAAGAACGAAGGTTAGCACGACATAAAAAAAAATCGAAACAAAAAAAAACAGGACGAGCCTGCCGAAGATAAGGCCATTACGGCTCGCCTTTATGTGTCCTCCTCGGGATACCATCATTTAAAGAACGAGAGTCATCACGACGTAAAAAAAATCGAAAAAAAAAATTGGAGGAGCCTGCCGAAGATGAGGCCATTACGGCTCGCCTTTAGGTGTCCTCCTCGGGATAGCGTCATTTCAACAACGAGGGTCAGCACGTAGTAAAAAAAAAACCGGAGGAGCCTGCCAAAGATGAGGCCATTACGGCTCGCCTTTAGGTGTCCTCCTCGGGATAGCGTCACTTAAAGAACGAGAGTCAGCACGATGTAAAAAAAACTGGAAAAAAAATGGAGGAGCCTACCGAAGATGAGGCCATTACGGCTCGCCTTTTGGTGTCCTCCTCAGTTTAGCGTCATTTAAAGAACGAGGGTAAGCACAACGTAAAAAAAATCGAGACAAAAAAAACAGGACGAGCCTGCCAAAGATAAGGCCATTACGGCTCGCCTTTAGGTGTCCTCCTCTGGATACCGTCATTTAAAGAACGAGAGTCATCACGACGTAAAAAAAAACCGAAAAAAAAATCGGAGGAGCCTGCCGAAGATGAGGCCATTACGGCTCGCCTTTAGGTGTCCTCCTCGGGATAGCGTCATTTAAATAACGAGGGTCAGCACGTAGTAAAAAAAACCGGAGGAGCCTGCCGAAGATGAGACCATTACGGCTCGCCTTTAGGTGTCCTCCTCGGGATAGCGTCACTTAAAGAACGAGAGTCAGCACGATGTAAAAAAAAACCGGAAAAAAAAATCGGAGGAGCCTGCCGAAGATGAGGCCAATACGGCTCGCCTTTAGGTGTCCTCCTCGGGATAGCTTCATTTAAACAACGAGGGACAGCACGTAGTAAAAAAAAATCGGAGGAGCCTGCCGAAGATGAGGCCATTACGGCTCGCCTATAGGTGTCCTCCTCGGGATAGCGTCATTTAAAGAACGAGAGTCAGCACGACATAAAAAAAAACGGAAAAAAAAATCGGAGGAGCCTGCCGAAGATGAGGCCATTACGGCTCGCCTTTAGGTGTCCTCCTCGGGATAGCTTCATTTAAACAACGAGGGTCAGCACGTAGTAAAAAAAAATCGGAGGAGCCTGCCGAAGATGAGGCCATTACGGCTCGCCTATAGGTGTCCTCCTCGGGATAGCGTCATTTAAAGAACGAGAGTCAGCACGACATAAAAAAAAACCGGAAAAAAAATGGAGAAACCTGCCGAAGATGAGGCCATTACGGCTCGACTTTTGGTGTCCTCCTCGGTTTAGCGTCATTTAAAGAACGAAGGTAACCACGACGTAAAAAAAAATCGAAACAAAAAAAACAGGACGAGCCTGCCGAAGATAAGGCCATTACGGCTCGCCTTTATGTGTCCTCCTCGGGATACCGTCATTTAAAGAATGAGTCATCACGACGTAAAAAAACGAAAAAAAAATAGGAGGAGCCTGCCGAAGATGAGGCCATTACGGCTCACCTTTAGGTGTCCTCCTCGGGATAGCGTCATTTAAACAACGAGGGTCAGCACGATGTAAAAAAAAACCGGAGGAGCCTGCCGAAGATGAGGCCATTACGGCTCGCCTATAGGTGTCCTCCTCGGGATAGCGTCATTTAAAGAACGAGAGTCAGCACGACATAAAAAAAAACGGAAAAAAAAATCGGAGGAGCCTGCCGAAGATGAGGCCATTACGGCTCGCCTTTAGGTGTCCTCCTCGGGATAGCTTCATTTAAACAACGAGGGTCAGCACGTAGTAAAAAAAACCGGAGGAGCCTGCCGAAGATGAGACCATTACGGCTCGCCTTTAGGTGTCCTCCTCGGGATAGCGTCACTTAAAGAACGAGAGTCAGCACGATGTAAAAAAAAACCGGAAAAAAAAATCGGAGGAGCCTGCCGAAGATGAGGCCAATACGGCTCGCCTTTAGGTGTCCTCCTCGGGATAGCTTCATTTAAACAACGAGGGACAGCACGTAGTAAAAAAAAATCGGAGGAGCCTGCCGAAGATGAGGCCATTACGGCTCGCCTATAGGTGTCCTCCTCGGGATAGCGTCATTTAAAGAACGAGAGTCAGCACGACATAAAAAAAAACGGAAAAAAAAATCGGAGGAGCCTGCCGAAGATGAGGCCATTACGGCTCGCCTTTAGGTGTCCTCCTCGGGATAGCTTCATTTAAACAACGAGGGTCAGCACGTAGTAAAAAAAACCGGAGGAGCCTGCCGAAGATGAGACCATTACGGCTCGCCTTTAGGTGTCCTCCTCGGGATAGCGTCACTTAAAGAACGAGAGTCAGCACGATGTAAAAAAAAAACCGGAAAAAAAAATCGGAGGAGCCTGCCGGAGATGAGGCCATTACGGCTCGCCTTTAGATGTCCTCCTCGGGATAGCTTCATTTAAACAACGAGGGACAGCACGTAGTAAAAAAAAATCGGAGGAGCCTGCCGAAGATGAGGCCATTACGGCTCGCCTATAGGTGTCCTCCTCGGGATAGCGTCATTTAAAGAACGAGAGTCAGCACGACATAAAAAAAAAAACGGAAAAAAAAATCGGAGGAGCCTGCCGAAGATGAGGCCATTACGGCTCGCCTTTAGGTGTCCTCCTCGGGATAGCTTCATTTAAACAACGAGGGTCAGCACGTAGTAAAAAAAAATCGGAGGAGCCTGCCGAAGATGAGGCCATTACGGCTCGCCTATAGGTGTCCTCCTCGGGATAGCGTCATTTAAAGAACGAGAGTCAGCACGACATAAAAAAAAACCGGAAAAAAAATGGAGAAACCTGCCGAAGATGAGGCCATTACGGCTCGACTTTTGGTGTCCTCCTCGGTTTAGCGTCATTTAAAGAACGAAGGTAACCACGACGTAAAAAAAAATCGAAACAAAAAAAACAGGACGAGCCTGCCGAAGATAAGGCCATTACGGCTCGCCTTTATGTGTCCTCCTCGGGATACCGTCATTTAAAGAATGAGTCATCACGACGTAAAAAAACGAAAAAAAAATTGGAGGAGCCTGCCGAAGATGAGGCCATTACGGCTCACCTTTAGGTGTCCTCCTCGGGATAGCGTCATTTAAACAACGAGGGTCAGCACGTAGTAAAAAAAAACCGGAGGAGCCTGCCGAAGATGAGACCATTACGGCTCGCCTTTAGGTGTCCTCCTCGGGATAGCGTCACTTAAAGAACGAGAGTCAGCACGATGTAAAAAAAACAGGAAAAAAAAATCGGAGGAGCCTGCCGAAGATGAGTCCATTATGGCTCGCCTTTAGGTGTCCTCCTCGGGATAGCGTCATTTAAACAACGAGGTTCAGCACGTAGTAAAAAAAAATCGGAGGAGCCTGCCGAAGATGAGGCCATTACGGCTCGCCTTTAGGTGTCCTCCTCGGGATAGCGTCATTTAAAGAACGAGAGTCAGCACGACATAAAAAAAAAAACCGAAAAAAAATGGAGGAGCCTGCCGAAGATGAGGCCATTACGGCTCGACCTTTGGTGTCCTCCTCGGTTTAGCGTCATTTAAAGAACGAAGGTAAGCACGACGTAAAAAAAAATCGAAACAAAAAAAACAGGACGAGCCTGCCGAAGATAAGGCCATTACGGCTCGCCTTTAGGTGTCCTCCTCGGGATACCGTCATTTAAAGAACGAGAGTCATCACGACGTAAAAAAATCCAAAAAAAAAAAAATCGGAGGAGCCTGCCGAAGATGAGGCCATTACGGCTCGCTTTTAGGTGTCCTCGTCGGGATAGCGTCACTTAAAGAACGAGAGTCAGCACGATGTAAAAAAAACCGGAAAAAAAAATCGGAGGAGCCTGCCGAAGATGAGGCCATTATGGCTCGCCTTTAGGTGTCCTCCTCGGGATAGCGTCATTTAAACAACGAGGGTCAGCACGTAGTAAAAAAAAATCGGAGGAGCCTGCCGAAGATGAGGCCATTACGGCTCGCCTTTAGGTGTCCTCCTCGGTATAGCGTCATTTAAAGAACGAGAGTCAGCACGACATAAAAAAAAAACCGGAAAAAAAATGGAGGAGCCTGCCGAAGATGAGGCCATTACGACTCGACTTTTGGTGTCCTCCTCGGTTTAGCATCATTTAAAGAACGAAGGTAAGCACGACATAAAAAAAAATCGAAACAAAAAAAAAACAGGACGAGCCTGCCGAAGATAAGGCCATTACGGCTCGCCTTTATGTGTCCTCCTCGGGATACCATCATTTAAAGAACGAGAGTCATCACGACGTAAAAAAAAATCGAAAAAAAAAATTGGAGGAGCCTGCCGAAGATGAGGCCATTACGGCTCGCCTTTAGGTGTCCTCCTCGGGATAGCGTCATTTCAACAACGAGGGTCACCACGTAGTAAAAAAAAAACCGGAGGAGCCTGCCAAAGATGAGGCCATTACGGCTCGCCTTTCGGTGTCCTCCTCGGGATAGCGTCACTTAAAGAACGAGAGTCAGCACGATGTAAAAAAAACTGGAAAAAAAATGGAGGAGCCTACCGAAGATGAGGCCATTACGGCTCGCCTTTTGGTGTCCTCCTCAGTTTAGCGTCATTTAAAGAACGAGGGTAAGCACAACGTAAAAAAAAATCGAAACAAAAAAAACAGGACGAGCCTGCCGAAGATAAGGCAATTACGGCTCGCCTTTAGGTGTCTTCCTCGGGATACCGTCATTTAAAGAATGAGTCATCACGACGTAAAAAAAAGGAAAAAAAATTGGAGGAGCCTGCCGAAGATGAGGCCATTACGACTCGACTTTTGGTGTCCTCCTCGGTTTAGCGTCATTTAAAGAACGAAGGTAAGCACGACATAAAAAAAAATCGAAACAAAAAAAAAACAGGACGAGCCTGCCGAAGATAAGGCCATTACGGCTCGCCTTTATGTGTCCTCCTCGGGATACCATCATTTAAAGAACGAGAGTCATCACGACGTAAAAAAAAATCGAAAAAAAAAATTGGAGGAGCCTGCCGAAGATGAGGCCATTACGGCTCGCCTTTAGGTGTCCTCCTCGGGATAGCTTCATTTAAACAACGAGGGACAGCACGTAGTAAAAAAAAATCGGAGGAGCCTGCCGAAGATGAGGCCATTACGGCTCGCCTATAGGTGTCCTCCTCGGGATAGCGTCATTTAAAGAACGAGAGTCAGCACGACATAAAAAAAAACGGAAAAAAAAATCGGAGGAGCCTGCCGAAGATGAGGCCATTACGGCTCGCCTTTAGGTGTCCTCCTCGGGATAGCTTCATTTAAACAACGAGGGTCAGCACGTAGTAAAAAAAAATCGGAGGAGCCTGCCGAAGATGAGGCCATTACGGCTCGCCTATAGGTGTCCTCCTCGGGATAGCGTCATTTAAAGAACGAGAGTCAGCACGACATAAAAAAAAACCGGAAAAAAAATGGAGAAACCTGCCGAAGATGAGGCCATTACGGCTCGACTTTTGGTATCCTCCTCGGTTTAGCGTCATTTAAAGAACGAAGGTAACCACGACGTAAAAAAAAATCGAAACAAAAAAAACAGGACGAGCCTGCCGAAGATAAGGCAATTACGGCTCGCCTTTAGGTGTCTTCCTCGGGATACCGTCATTTAAAGAATGAGTCATCACGACGTAAAAAAAAGGAAAAAAAAATTGGAGGAGCCTGCCGAAGATGAGGCCATTACGGCTCACCTTTAGGTGTCCTCCTCGGGATAGCGTCATTTAAACAACGAGGGTCAGCACGTAGTAAAAAAAAACCGGAGGAGCCTGCCGAAGATGAGACCATTACGGCTCGCCTTTAGGTGTCCTCCTCGGGATAGCGTCACTTAAAGAACGAGAGTCAGCACGATGTAAAAAAAACAGGAAAAAAAAATCGGAGGAGCCTACCGAAGATGAGTCCATTATGGCTCGCCTTTAGGTGTCCTCCTCGGGATAGCGTCATTTAAACAACGAGGGTCAGCACGTAGTAAAAAAAAATCGGAGGAGCCTGCCGAAGATGAGGCCATTACGGCTCGCCTTTAGGTGTCCTCCTCGGGATAGCTTCATTTAAAGAACGAGAGTCAGCACGACATAAAAAAAAAACCGAAAAAAAAATGGAGGAGCCTGCCGAAGATGAGGCCATTACGGCTCGACTTTTGGTGTCTTCCTCGGTTTAGCGTCATTTAAAGAACGAAGGTAAGCACGACGTAAAAAAAAATCGAAACAAAAAAAACAGGACGAGCCTGCCGAAGATAAGGCCATTACGGCTCGCCTTTATGTGTCCTCCTCGGGATACCGTCATTTAAAGAACGAGAGTCATCACGACGTAAAAAAAATCGAAAAAATAAATTGGAGGAGCCTGCCGAAGATGAGGCCATTACAGCTCGCCTTTAGGTGTCCTCCTCGGGATAGCGTCATTTCAACAACGAGGGTCAGCATGTAGTAAAAAAAAAAACCGGAGGAGCCTACCAAAGATGAGGCCATTACGGCTCGCCTTTAGGTGTCCTCCTCGGGATAGCGTCACTTAAAGAACGAGAGTCAGCACGATGTAAAAAAAACTGGAAAAAAAATGGAGGAGCCTGCCGAAGATGAGGCCATTACGGCTCGCCTTTTGGTGTCCTCCTCGGTTTAGCGTCATTTAAAGAACGAGAGTCATCACGACGTAAAAAAAACCGAAAAAAAAAATCGGAGGAGCCTGTCGAAGATGAGGCCATTACGGCTCGCCTTTAGATGTCCTCCTCGGGATAGCGTCATTTAAATAACGAGGGTCAGCACGTAGTAAAAAAAAACCGGAGGAGCCTGCCGAAGATGAGACCATTACGGCTCGCCTTTAGGTGTCCTCCTCGGGATAGCGTCACTTAAAGAACGAGAGTCAGCACGATGTAAAAAAAACCGGAAAAAAAATCGGAGGAGCCTGCCGAAGATGAGGCCATTACGGCTCGCCTTTAGGTGTCCTCCTCGGGAATGCTTCATTTAAACAACGAGGGTCAGCACGTAGTAAAAAAAAATCGGAGGAGCCTGCCGAAGATGAGGCCATTACGGCTCGCCTATAGGTGTCCTCCTCGGGATAGCGTCATTTAAAGAACGAGAGTCAGCACGACATAAAAAAAAACCGAAAAAAAAATGGAGAAGCCTGCCGAAGATGAGGCCATTACGGCTCGACTTTTGGTGTCCTCCTCGGTTTAGCGTCATTTATAGAACGAAGGTAAGCACGACGTAAAAAAAATGGAAACAAAAAAAACAGGACGAGCCTGTCGAAGATAAGGCAATTACGGCTCGCCTTTAGGTGTCCTCCTCGGGATACCGTCATTTAAAGAATGAGAGTCATCACGACGTAAAAAAACGAAAAAAAAAATGGGGGAGCCTGCCGAAGATGAGGCCATTACGGCTCGCCTTTAGGTGTCCTCCTCGGGATAGCGTCATTTAAACAACGAGGGTCAGCACGTAGTAAAAAAAAACTGGAGGAGCCTGCCGAAGATGAGACCATTACGACTCGCCTTTAGGTGTCCTCCTCGGGATAGTGTCACTTAAAGAACGAGAGTCAGCACGATGTAAAAAAAACCGGAAAAAAAATCGGAGAAAAAAATGGAGAAACCTGCCGAAGATGAGGCCATTACGGCTCGACTTTCGGTGTCCTCCTCGGTTTAGCGTCATTTAAAGAACGAAGGTAACCACGACGTAAAAAAAAAATGGAACAAAAAAAACAGGACGAGCCTGCCGAAGATAAGGCAATTACGGCTCGCCTTTAGGTGTCTTCCTCGGGATACCGTCATTTAAAGAATGAGTCATCACGACGTAAAAAAAACGAAAAAAAAATTGGAGGAGCCTGCCGAAGATGAGGCCATTTTGGCTCACCTTTAGGTGTCCTCCTCGGGATAGCGTCATTTAAACAACGAGGGTCAGCACGTAGTAAAAAAAAACCGGAGGAGCCTGCCGAAGATGAGACCATTACGGCTCGCCTTTAGGTGTCCTCCTCGGGATAGCGTCATTTAAACAACGAGGGTCAGCACGTAGTAAAAAAATCGGGGGAGCCTGCCGAAGATGAGGCCATTACGGCTCGCCTTTAGGTGTCCTCCTCGGGATAGCGTCATTTAAAGAACGAGAGTCAGCACGACATAAAAAAAAACCGGAAAAAAATGGAGGAGCCTGCCGAAGATGAGGCCATTACGGCTCGACTTTTGGTGTCCTACTCGGTTTAGCGTCATTTAAAGAACGAGGGTAAGCACAACGTAAAAAAAATTGAAACAAAAAAAATAGGACGAGCCTGCCAAAGATAAGGCCATTACGGCTCGCCTTTAGGTGTCCTCCTCGGGATACCGTCATTTAAAGAACGAGAGACATCACGACGTAAAAAAAACCGAAAAAAAAAATCGGAGGAGCCTTTCGAAGATGAGGCCTTTACGGCTCGCCTTTAGGTGTCCTCCTCGGGATAGCGTCATTTAAACAACGAGGGTCAGCACGTAGTAAAAAAAAATCGGAGGAGCCTGCCGAAGATGAGACCATTACGGCTCGCCTTTAGGTGTCCTCCTCGGGATAGCGTCACTTAAAGAACGAGAGTCAGCACGACATAAAAAAAACCGGAAAAAAAACGGAGGAGCCTGCCAAAGATGAGGCCATTACGGCTCGACTTTTGGTGTCCTCCTCAGTTTAGCGTCATTTAAAGAACGAAGGTAAGCACGACGTAAAAAAAAATCGAAACAAAAAAAACAAGACGAGCCTGCCGAAGATAAGGCCATTACGGCTCGCCTTTAGGTGTCCTCCTCGGGATACCGTCATTTAAAGAACGAGAGTCATCACGACGTAAAAAAACTGAAAAAAAAATTTAGGAGCCTGCCGAAGATGAGGCCATTACGGCTCGCCTTTAGGTGTCCTCCTCGGGATAGCGTCATTTAAACAACGAGGGTCAGCTCGTAGTAAAAAAAAAACCGGAGGAGCCTGCCAAAGATGAGGCCATTACGGCTCGCCTTTTGGTGTCCTCCTCGATTTAGCGTCATTTAAAGAACGAGGGTCAACACGACGTAAAAAAAATCGGAAAAAAAATAGGAGGAGCCTGCCGAAGATGAGGCCATTAAGGCTCGCCTTTAGGTGTCCTCCTTGGGATAGCGTCATTTAAAGAACGAGAGTCATCACAACATAAAAAAAAAAAACGGAAAAAAAAATCGGAGGAGCCTGCCGATGATGAGGCCATTACGGCTCGCCTTTAGGTGTCCTCCTCGGGATAGCATCATTTACACAACGAGGGTCAGCACGTAGTAAAAAAAAAAACCGGCGGAGCCTGCCGAAGATGAGGCAATTACGGCTCGCCTTTAGGTGTCCTCCTCGGGATAGCGTCATTTAAAGAACGAGAGTCAGCACAACGTAAAAAAAAATGGAGGAGCCTGCCGAAGATGAGGCCATTACGGCTCGCCTTTTGGTGTCCTCCTCGGTTTACCGTCATTTAAGGAAAGAGGGTCAGCACGATGTAAAAAAAACCAGAAAAAATCGGAGCAGCCTGCCGAAGATGAGGCCATTACGGCTCGCCTTTAGGTGTCCTCCTCGGCATAGTGTCATTTAAAAAACGAGGGTCAGCACGATGTAAAAAAAGAAACCGGAAAAAAAAATCACAGGAGCCTGCCGAAGATGAGGCCATTGCGGCTCACCTTTAGGTGTCCTCCTCGGGATAGCGTCATTTAAAGAACGAGGGTTAGCACGACGTAAAAAAAACGGGAAAAAACCGGAGGAGCCTGTCGAAGATGAGGCCATTACGGCTCGCCTTTAGGTCTCCTCCTTGGGATAATGTCATTTAAAGAACGATGGTAAGCACGACGTAAACAAAAAACCGAAAAAAAAATCGGAGGAGCCTGCCGAATGTGAGGCCATTACGGCTCGCCTTTAGGTGTCCTCCTGGGGATAGCGTCATTTAAAGAAGGAGGGTCAGCACGTAGTAAAAAAAAACCGGAGGAGCATGCCGAACATGAGGCCATTACGGCTCGCCTTTAGGTGTCCTCCTCGAGATAGCATCATTTAAAAAACGATTGTCAGCACGACGTAAAGAAAAATCTGAGGAGCATGCCGAAGATGAGGCCATTACGGCTCGCCTTTAGGTGTCCTCCTCGGGTTAGCGTCATTTAAAGAACGAGGGATAGCACGACGTTAAAAAAACAGGAAAAAAAAAACAGGAGATGCCTGCCGAAGATGAGGCCATTACGGCTCGGCTTTAGGTGTCATCTTCGGTTTAGCTTCATTTAAAGAACGAGGGTAAGCACGACGTAAAAAAAAAACCAGAAAAAAATAGGAGGAGCCTGCCAAAGATGAGGCCATTACGGCTCGCCTTTAGGTGTCCTCCTCGGCATAGTGTCATTTAAAGAACGAGGGTCAGCACGACGTAAAAAAAAATTGGAAAAAAAAATCGGTGGAGCCTGCCGAAGATGAGGCCATTACGGCTCGCCATTAGGTGTCCTCCTCGGGATAGCGTCATTTAAACAACGAGGGTCAGCACGTAGTAAAAAAAAAAAGCCGGAGGAGCCTGCCGAATATGTGGCCATTACGGCTCGCCTTTAGGTGACTTACTCGGGATAGCATCACTAAAAGTACGAGAGTCAGCACAACGTAAAAAAAACTGGAAAAAAAATGGAGGAGCTTGCCGATGATGAGGCCATTACGGCTCGCGTTTTGGTGTCCTCCTCGTTTAGCGTCATTTAAAGAACGAGGGTCAGCACGACGTAAAAAAAACTAGAAAAAAAAATAGGAAGAGCCTCCCGAAGATGAGGCCATTATGGCTCACCTTTAGGTGTCCTCCTCGGTTTAGCGTTATTTAAAGAACGAGGGTAAGCACGACGTAAAAAAAAAACTGGAAAAAAAAAAATAGGAGGAGCCGGCCGAAGATGAGGCCATTACGGCTCGCCTTTAGGTGTCCTCCTCGGGATAGCGTCATTTAAATAACGAGGGTCAGCACGTAGTAAAAAAAACCGGAGGAGCCTGCCGAAGATGAGACCATTACGGCTCGCCTTTAGGTGTCCTCCTCGGGATAGCGTCACTTAAAGAATGAGAGTCAGCACGATGTAAAAAAAACCGGAAAAAAAAATCGGAGGAGCCTGCCGAAGATGAGGCCATTACGGCTCGCCTTTAGGTGTCGTCCTCGGGATAGCTTCATTTAAACAACGAGGGTCAGCACGTAGTAAAAAAAAATCGGAGGAGCCTGCCAAAGATGAGGCCATTACGGCTCGCCTATAGGTGTCCTCCTCGGGATAGCGTCATTTAAAGAACGAGAGTCAGCACGACATAAAAAAAACCGGAAAAAAAAATCGGAGGAGCCTGCCGAAGATGAGGCCATTACGGCTCGCCTTTAGGTGTCCTCCTCGGGATAGCTTCATTTAAACAACGAGGGTCAGCACGTAGTAAAAAAAAATCGGAGGGGCCTGCCGAAGATGAGGCCATTACGGCTCGCCTATAGGTGTCCTCCTCGGGATAGCGTCATTTAAAGAACGAGAGTCAGCACGACATAAAAAAAACCGGAAAAAAAATGGAGAAGCCTGCCGAAGATGAGGCCATTACGGCTCGACTTTTGGTGTCCTCCTCGGTTTAGCGTCATTTAAAGAACGAAGGAAAGCACGACGTAAAAAAAAATCGAAACAAAAAAAACAGGACGAGCCTGCCGAAGATAAGGCAATTACGGCTCGCCTTTAGGTGTCCTCCTCGGGATACCGTCATTTAAAGAATGAGAGTTATCACGACGTAAAAAAAACGAAAAAAAAATTGGAGGAGCCTGCCGAAGATGACGCAATTACGGCTCGCCTTTAGGTGTCCTCCTCGGGATAGCGTCATTTAAACAACGAGGGTCAGCACGTAGTAAAAAAAAACCGGAGGAGCCTGCCGAAGATGAGACCATTACGGCTCGCCTTTAGGTGTCCTCCTCGGGATAGCGTCACTTAAAGAACGAGAGTCAGCACGATGTAAAAAAAACCGGAAAAAAAAATCGGAGGAGCCTGCCGAAGATGAGGCCATTATGGCTCGCCTTTAGGTGTCCTCCTCGGGATAGCGTCATTTAAACAACGAGGGTCAGCACGTAGTAAAAAAAAATCGGAGGAGTCTGCCGAAGATGAGGCCATTACGGCTCGCCTTTAGGTGTCCTCCTCGGGATAGCGTCATTTAAAGAACGAGAGTCAGCACGACATAAAAAAAAAACCGGAAAAAAAATGGAGGAGCCTGTCGAAGATGAGGCCATTACGACTCGACTTTTGGTGTCCTCCTCGGTTTAGCGTCATTTAAAGAACGAAGGTAAGCACGACATAAAAAAAAAATCGAAACAAAAAAAAACAGGACGAGCCCTCCGAAGATAAGGCAATTACGGCTCGCCTTTATGTGTCCTCCTCGGGATACCATCATTTAAAGAACGAGAGTCATCACGACGTAAAAAAAATCGAAAAAAAAAATTGGAGGAGCCTGCCGAAGATGAGGCCATTACGGCTCGCCTTTAGGTGTCCTCCTCGGGATAGCGTCATTTCAACAACGAGGGTCAGCACGTAGTAAAAAAAAAACCGGAGGAGCCTGCCAAAGATGAGGCCATTACGGCTCGCCTTTAGGTGTCCTCCTCGGGATAGCGTCACTTAAAGAACGAGAGTCAGCACGATGTAAAAAAAACTGGAAAAAAAATGGAGGAGCCTACCGAAGATGAGGCCATTACGGCTCGCCTTTTGGTGTCCTCCTCAGTTTAGCGTCATTTAAAGAACGAGGGTAAGCACAACGTAAAAAAAATCGAGACAAAAAAAACAGGACGAGCCTGCCAAAGATAAGGCCATTACGGCTTGCCTTTAGGTGTCCTCCTCTGGATACCGTCATTTAAAGAACGAGAGTCATCACGACGTAAAAAAAAACCGAAAAAAAAAATCGGAGGAGCCTGCCGAAGATGAGGCCATTACGGCTCGCCTTTAGGTGTCCTCCTCGGGATACCGTCATTTAAAGAATGAGAGTCATCACGACGTAAAAAAAACGAAAAAAAAATTGGAGGGGCCTGCCGAAGATGAGGCCATTACGGCTCGCCTTTAGGTGTCCTCCTCGGGATAGCGTCATTTAAACAACGAGGGTCAGCACCTAGTAAAAAAAAAACCGGAGGAGCCTGCCGAAGATGAGACCATTACGGCTCGCCTTTAGGTGTCCTCCTCGGGATAGCGTCACTTAAAGAACGAGAGGCAGCACGATGTAAAAAAAATCGGAAAAAAAAATCGGAGGAGCCTGCCGAAGATGAGGCCATTACGGCTCGCCTTTAGGTGTCCTCCTCGGGATAGCGTCATTTAAAGAACGAGAGTCAGCACGACATAAAAAAAAACCGGAAAAAAATGGAGGAGCCTGCCGAAGATGAGGCCATTACGGCTCGACTTTTGGTGTCCTCCTCGGTTTAGCGTCATTTAAAGAACGAGGGTAAGCACAACGTAAAAAAAATCAAAACAAAAAAAATAGGACGAGCCTGCCAAAGATAAGGCCATTACGGCTCGCCTTTAGGTGTCCTCCTCGGGATACCGTCATTTAAAGAACGAGAGTCATCACGACGTAAAAAAAACCGAAAAAAAAAATTGGAGGAGCCTTTCGAAGATGAGGCCATTACGGCTCGCCTTTAGGTGTCCTCCTCGGGATAGCGTCATTTAAACAACGAGGGTCAGCACGTAGTAAAAAAAAACCGGAGGAGCCTGCCGAAGATGAGACCATTACGGCTCGCCTTTAGGTGTCCTCCTCGGGATAGCGTCACTTAAAGAACGAGAGTCAGCACGATGTAAAAAAAACCGGAAAAAAGAAATCGGAGGAGCCTGCCGAAGATGAGGCCATTACGGCTCGCCTTTAGGTGTCCTCCTCGGGATAGCGTCATTTAAACAACGAGGGTCAGCACGTAGTAAAAAAAAATCGGAGGAGCCTGCCGAAGATTAGGCCATTACGGCTCGCCTTTCGGTGTCCTCCTCGGGAGAGCGTCATTTAAAGAACGAGAGTCAGCACGACATAAAAAAAACCGGAAAAAAAACGGAGGAGCCTGCCGAAGATGAGGCCATTACGGCTCGACTTTTGGTGTCCTCCTCGGTTTAGCGTCATTTAAAGAACGAAGGTAAGCACGACGTAAAAGAAAATCGAAACAAAAAAAACAGGACGAGCCTGCCGAAGATAAGGCCATTACGGCTCGCCTTTAGGTGTCCTCCTCGGGATACCGTCATTTAAAGGACGAGAGTCATCACGACGTAAAAAAACCGAAAAAAAAATTGGAGGAGCCTGCCGAAGATGAGGCCATTAGGGCTCGCCTTTAGGTGTCCTCCTCGGGATAGCGTCATTTAAACAACGAGGGTCAGCACGTAGTAAAAAAAAAACCGGAGGAGCCTGCCAAAGATGAGGCCATTACGGCTCGCCTTTAGGTGTCCTCCTCGAAATAGCATCACTTAAAGAACGAGAGTCAGCACGACGTAAAAAAAACAGGAAAAAAAATGGAGGAGCCTGCCGAAGATGAGGCCATTACGGCTCGCCTATTGGTGTCCTCCTCGGTTCAGCGTCATTTAAAGAACGAGGGTAAGCACAACGTAAAAAAAATCGAAACAAAAAAAATAGGACGAGCCTGCCAAAGATAAGGCCATTACAGCTCGCCTTTAGGTGTCCTCCTCGGGATACCGTCATTTAAAGAACGAGAGTCATCACGACGTAAAAAAAACTGAAAAAAAAAAAATCGGAGGAGCCTGCCGAAGATGAGGCCATTACGGCTCGCCTTTAGGTGTCCTCCTCGGGATACCGTCATTTAAAGAACGAGAGTCATCACGACGTAAAAAAACCGAAAAAAAAATTGGAGGAGCCTGCCGAAGATGAGGCCATTACGGCTCGCCTTTAGGTGTCCTCCTCGGGATAGCGTCATTTAAACAACGAGGGTCAGCACGTAGTAAAAAAAAACCGGAGGAGCTTGCCGAAGATGAGACCATTACGGCTCGCCTTTAGGTGTCCTCCTCGGGATAACGTCACTTAAAGAACGAGAGTCAGCACGATGTAAAAAAAACCGGAAAAAAAAATCGGAGGAGCCTGCCGAAGATGAGGCCATTACGGCTCGCCATTAGGTGTCCTCCTCGGGATAGCGTCATTTAAACAACGAGGGTCAGCACGTAGTAAAAAACAAAAAACGGAGGACCCTGCCGAATATGAGGCCATTACGGCTCGCCTTTAGGTGTCCTACTCGGGATAGCGTCACTAAAAGAACGAGAGTCAGCACAACGTAAAAAAAACTGGAAAAAAAATGGAGGAGCCTGCCGAAGATGAGGCCATTACGGCTCGCCTTTTGGTGTCCTCCTCGTTTAGCGTCATTTAAAGAACGAGGGTCAGCACGATGTAAAAAAAACCGGAAAAAAAATAGGAAGAGCCTCCCGAAGATGAGGCCATTATGGCTCGCCTTTAGGTGTCCTCCTCGGTTTAGCGTTATTTAAAGAACGAGGGTAAGCACGACGTAAAAAAAAAAACAGGAAAAAAAAAACTGGAGGAGCCTGCCGAAGATGAGGGCATTACGGCTCGCCTTTAGGTGTCCTCATCGGGATAGCGTCATTTAAAGAATGAGGGTTAGCACGACGTAAAAAAAAAGAAAAAACCAGAGGAGCCTGTCGAAGATGAGGCCATTACGGCTCACCTTTAGGTGTCCTCCTTGGGATAGTGTCATTTAAAGAACGATGGTAAGCACGACGTAAACTAAAAACCGAAAAAAAAAAAAAATCGGAGTTGCCTGCCGAATATGAGGCCATTACGGCTCGCCTTTAGGTGTCCTCCAAGGGATAGCGTCACTAAAACAAAGAGAGTTAGCACGACGTAAAAAAAAATTGGAAAAAAAATCGAGGAGCATGGCAAAGATGAGGCCATTACGGCTCGCCTTTTGGTGTCCTCCTCGATTTAGCGTCATTTAAAGAACGAGGGTCAACACGACGTAAAAAAAATCGGAAAAAAAATAGGAGGAGCCTGCCGAAGATGAGGCCATTAAGGCTCGCCTTTAGGTGTCCTCCTTGGGATAGCGTCATTTACACAACGAGGGTCAGCACGTAGTAAAAAAAAAACCGGCGGAGCCTGCCGAAGATGAGGCCATTACGGCTCGCCTTTAGGTGTCCTCCTCGGGATAGCGTCACTAAAAGAACGAGAGTCAGCACAACGTAAAAAAAAAACCAGATAAAAATGGAGGAGCCTGCCGAAGATGAGGCCATTACGGCTCGCCTTTTGGTGTCCTCCTCGGTTTACCGTCATTTAAGGACAGAGGGTCAGCACGATGTAAAAAAAACCAGAAAAAAATCGGAGCAGCCTGCCGAAGATGAGGCCATTACGGCTCGCCTTTAGGTGTCCTCCTCGGTATAGTGTCATTTAAAAAACGAGGGTCAGCACGATGTAAAAAAAGAAACCGGAAAAAAAAATCAGAGGAGCCTGCCGAAGATGAGGCCATTGCGGCTCACCTTTAGGTGTCCTCCTCGGGATAGCGTCATTTAAAGAACGAGGGTTAGCACGACGTAAAAAAAACGGGAAAAAACCGGAGGAGCCTGTCGAAGATGAGGCCATTACGGCTCGCCTTTAGGTCTCCTCCTTGGGATAATGTCATTTAAAGAACGATGGTAACCACGACGTAAACAAAAAACCGAAAAAAAATCGGAGGAGCCTGCCGAATATGAGGCCATTACGGCTCGCCTTTAGGTGTCCTCCTGGGGATAGCGTCATTTAAAGAAGGAGGGTCAGCACGTAGTAAAAAAAACCGGAGGAGCATGCCGAACTTGAGGCCATTACGACTCGCCTTTAGGTGTCCTCCTCGAGATAGCATCATTTAAAAAATGATTGTCAGCACGTTGTAAAGAAAAATCTGAGGAGCATGCCGAAGATGAGGCCGTTACGGCTCGCCTTTAGGTGTCCTCCTCGGGTTAGCGTCATTTAAAGAACGAGGGAAAGCACGACGTAAAAAAAACAGGAAAAAAAAACAGGAGATGCCTGCCGAAGATGAGGCCATTACGGCTCGGCTTTAGGTGTCATCTTCGGTTTAGCGTCATTTAAAGAACGAGGGTAAGCACGACGTAAAAAAAAACCGGAAAAAAATAGGAGGAGCCTGCCAAAGATGAGGCCATTACGGCTCGCCTTTAGGTGTCCTCCATGGCATAGTGTCATTTAAAGAACGAGGGTCAGCACGACGTAAAAAAAAACTGGAAAAAAAAATCGGAGGAACCTGCCGAAGATGAGGCCATTACGGCTCGCCATTAGGTGTCCTCCTCGGGATAGCGTCATTTAAACAACGATGGTCAGCACGTAGTAAAAAAAAAGCCAGAGGAGCCTGTCGAATATGAGGCCATTACGGCTCGCCTTTAGGTGACTTACTCGGGATAGCGTCACTAAAAGTACGAGAGTCAGCACAACGTAAAAAAAACTGGAAAAAAAATGGAGGAGCTTGCCGAAGATGAGGCCATTACGGCTCGCCTTTTGGTGTCCTCCTCGTTTAGCGTCATTTAAAGAACGAGGGTCAGCACGACGTAAAAAAAACTGGAAAAAAATAGGAAGAGCCTCCTGAAGATGAGGCCATTATGGCTCGCCTTTACGTGTCCTCCTCGGTTTAGCGTTATTTAAAGAACGAGGGTAAGCACGACGTAAAAAAAAAACTGGAAAAAAAAAACAGGAGGAGCCTGCCGAAGATGAGGGCATTACGGCTCGCCTTTAGGTGTCCTCCTCGGGATAGCGTCATTTAAAGAATGAGGGTTAGCACGACGTAAAAAAAAAAGAAAAAAACCGGAGGAGCCTGTCGAAGATGAGGCCATTACGGCTCACCTTTAGGTGTCCTCCTCGGGATAGTGTCATTTAAAGAACGATGGTAAGCACGACGTAAACAAAAAACCAAAAAAAAAAAATCGGAGTAGCCTGCTGAATATGAGGCCATTACAGCTCGCCTTTAGGTGTCCTCCAAGGGATAGCGTCACTAAAACAACGAGAGTCAGCACGACGTAAAAAAAAATTGGAAAAAAAATGGAGGAGCCTGCCAAAGATGAGGCCATTACGGCTCGCCTTTTGGTGTCCTCCTCGGTTTAGCGTCATTTAAAGAACGAGGGTCAACACGACGTAAAAAAAATCGGAAAAAAAACAGGAGGAGCCTGCCAAAGATGAGGCCATTAAGGCTCGCCTTTAGGTGTCCTCCTTGGGATAGCGTCATTTAAAGAACGAGAGTCATCACGACATAAAAAAAACGGAAAAAAAAATCGGAGGAGCCTGCCGATGATGAGGCCATTACGGCTCGCCATCAGGTGTCCTCCAAGGGATAGCGTCACTAAAACAAAGAGAGTCAGCACGACGTAAAAAAAAATTGGAAAAAAAATGGAGGAGCCTGCCAAAGATGAGGCCATTACGGCTCGCCTTTTGGTGTCCTCCTCGGTTTAGCGTCATTTAAAGAACGAGGGTCAACGCGACGTAAAAAAACCGAAAAAAAAATTGGAGGAGCCTGCCGAAGATGAGGCCATTAGGGCTCGCCTTTAGGTGTCCTCCTCGGGATAGCGTCATTTAAACAACGAGGGTCAGCACGTAGTAAAAAAAAAACCGGAGGAGCCTGCCAAAGATGAGGCCATTACGGCTCGCCTTTAGGTGTCCTCCTCGAAATAGCGTCACTTAAAGAACGAGAGTCAGCACGACGTAAAAAAAACAGGAAAAAAAATGGAGGAGTCTGCCGAAAATGAGGCCATTACGGCTCGCCTATTGGTGTCCTCCTCGGTTCAGCGTCATTTAAAGAACGAGGGTAAGCACAACGTAAAAAAAATCGAAACAAAAAAAATAGGACGAGCCTGCCAAAGATAAGGCCATTACAGCTCGCCTTTAGGTGTCCTCCTCGGGATACCGTCATTTAAAGAACGAGAGTCATCACGACGTAAAAAAAACCGAAAAAAAAAAAATCGGAGGAGCCTGCCGAAGATGAGGCCATTACGGGTCGCCTTTAGGTGTCCTCCTCGGGATACCGTCATTTAAAGAACGAGAGTCATCACGACGTAAAAAAACCGAAAAAAAAATTGGAGGAGCCTGCCGAAGATGAGGCCATTACGGCTCGCCTTTAGGTGTCCTCCTCGGGATAGCGTCATTTAAACAACGAGGGTCAGCACGTAGTAAAAAAAAACCGGAGGAGCTTGCCGAAGATGAGACCATTACGGCTCGCCTTTAGGTGTCCTCCTCGGGATAACGTCACTTAAAGAACGAGAGTCAGCACGATGTAAAAAAAACCGGAAAAAAAAATCGGAGGAGCCTGCCGAGGATGAGGCCATTACGGCTCGCCATTAGGTGTCCTCCTCGGGATAGCGTCATTTAAACAACGAGGGTCAGCACGTAGTAAAAAACAAAAAACGGAGGACCCTGCCGAATATGAGGCCATTACGGCTCGCCTTTAGGTGTCCTACTCGGGATAGCGTCACTAAAAGAACGAGAGTCAGCACAACGTAAAAAAAACTGGAAAAAAAATGGAGGAGCCTGCCGAAGATGAGGCCATTACGGCTCGCCTTTTGGTGTCCTCCTCGTTTAGCGTCATTTAAAGAACGAGGGTCAGCACGATGTAAAAAAAACCGGAAAAAAAATAGGAAGAGCCTCCCGAAGATGAGGCCATTATGGCTCGCCTTTAGGTGTCCTCCTCGGTTTAGCGTTATTTAAAGAACGAGGGTAAGCACGACGTAAAAAAAAAACAGGAAAAAAAAACTGGAGGAGCCTGCCGAAGATGAGGGCATTACGGCTCGCCTTTAGGTGTCCTCATCGGGATAGCGTCATTTAAAGAATGAGGGTTAGCACGACGTAAAAAAAAAGAAAAAACCAGAGGAGCCTGTCGAAGATGAGGCCATTACGGCTCACCTTTAGGTGTCCTCCTTGGGATAGTGTCATTTAAAGAACGATGGTAAGCACGACGTAAACTAAAAACCGAAAAAAAAAAATCGGAGTTGCCTGCCGAATATGAGGCCATTACGGCTCGCCTTTAGGTGTCCTCCAAGGGATAGCGTCACTAAAACAAAGAGAGTTAGCACGACGTAAAAAAAAATTGGAAAAAAAATCGAGGAGCATGGCAAAGATGAGGCCATTACGGCTCGCCTTTTGGTGTCCTCCTCGATTTAGCGTCATTTAAAGAACGAGGGTCAACACGACGTAAAAAAAATCGGAAAAAAAATAGGAGGAGCCTGCCGAAGATGAGGCCATTAAGGCTCGCCTTTAGGTGTCCTCCTTGGGATAGCGTCATTTAAAGAACGAGAGTCATCACGACATAAAAAAAAACGGAAAAAAAAATCGGAGGAGCCTGCCGATGATGAGGCCATTACGGCTCGCCTTTAGGTGTCCTCCTCGGGATAGCATCATTTACACAACGAGGGTCAGCACGTAGTAAAGAAAAAACCGGCGGAGCCTGCCGAAGATGAGGCCATTACGGCTCGCCTTTAGGTGTCCTCCTCGGGATAGCGTCATTTAAAGAACGAGAGTCAGCACAACGTAAAAAAAAAACCAGATAAAAATGGAGGAGCCTGCCGAAGATGAGGCCATTACGGCTCGCCTTTTGGTGTCCTCCTCGGTTTACCGTCATTTAAGGACAGAGGGTCAGCACGATGTAAAAAAAACCAGAAAAAAATCGGAGCAGCCTGCCGAAGATGAGGCCATTACGGCTCGCCTTTAGGTGTCCTCCTCGGCATAGTGTCATTTAAAAAACGAGGGTCAGCACGATGTAAAAAAAGAAACCGGAAAAAAAAATCAGAGGAGCCTACCGAAGATGAGGCCATTGCGGCTCAACTTTAGGTGTCCTCCTCGGGATAGCGTCATTTAAAGAACGAGGGTTAGCACGACGTAAAAAAAACGGGAAAAAACCGGAGGAGCCTGTCGAAGATGAGGCCATTACGGCTCGCCTTTAGGTCTCCTCCTTGGGATAATGTCATTTAAAGAACGATGGTAAGCACGACGTAAACAAAAAACCGAAAAAAAATCGGAGGAGCCTGCCGAATATGAGGCCATTACGGCTCGCCTTTAGGTGTCCTCCTGGGGATAGCGTCATTTAAAGAAGGAGGGTCAGCACGTAGTAAAAAAAACCGGAGGAGCATGCCGAACTTGAGGCCATTACGACTCGCCTTTAGGTGTCCTCCTCGAGATAGCATCATTTAAAAAATGATTGTCAGCACGTTGTAAAGAAAAATCTGAGGAGCATGCCGAAGATGAGGCCGTTACGGCTCGCCTTTAGGTGTCCTCCTCGGGTTAGCGTCATTTAAAGAACGAGGGATCGCACGACGTAAAAAAAATAGGAAAAAAAAACAGGAGATGCCTGCCGAAGATGAGGCCATTACGGCTCGGCTTTAGGTGTCATCTTCGGTTTAGCGTCATTTAAAGAACGAGGGTAAGCACAACGTAAAAAAAACCGGAAAAAAATAGGAGGAGCCTGCCAAAGATGAGGCCATTACGGCTCGCCTTTAGGTGTCCTCCATGGCATAGTGTCATTTAAAGAACGAGGGTCAGCACGACGTAAAAAAAAATGGAAAAAAAAATCGGAGGAACCTGCCGAAGATGAGGCCATTACGGCTCGCCATTAGGTGTCCTCCTCGGGATAGCGTCATTTAAACAACGATGGTCAGCACGTAGTAAAAAAAAAGCCGGAGGAGCCTGTCGAATATGAGGCCATTACGGCTCGCCTTTAGGTGACTTACTCGGGATAGCGTCACTAAAAGTACGAGAGTCAGCACAACGTAAAAAAAACTGGAAAAAAAATGGAGGAGCTTGCCGAAGATGAGGCCATTACGGCTCGCCTTTTGGTGTCCTCCTCGTTTAGCGTCATTTAAAGAACGAGGGTCAGCACGACGTAAAAAAAACTGGAAAAAAATAGGAAGAGCCTCCTGAAGATGAGGCCATTATGGCTCGCCTTTACGTGTCCTCCTCGGTTTAGCGTTATTTAAAGAACGAGGGTAAGCACGACGTAAAAAAAAAACTGGAAAAAAAAAACAGGAGGAGCCTGCCGAAGATGAGGGCATTACGGCTCGCCTTTAGGTGTCCTCCTCGGGATAGCGTCATTTAAAGAATGAGGGTTAGCACGACGTAAAAAAAAAAGAAAAAAACCGGAGGAGCCTGTCGAAGATGAGGCCATTACGGCTCACCTTTAGGTGTCCTCCTCGGGATAGTGTCATTTAAAGAACGATGGTAAGCACGACGTAAACAAAAAACCAAAAAAAAAAAATCGGAGTAGCCTGCTGAATATGAGGCCATTACAGCTCGCCTTTAGGTGTCCTCCAAGGGATAGCGTCACTAAAACAAAGAGAGTCAGCACGACGTAAAAAAAAATTGGAAAAAAAATGGAGGAGCCTGCCAAAGATGAGGCCATTACGGCTCGCCTTTTGGTGTCCTCTTCGGTTTAGCGTCATTTAAAGAACGAGGGTCAACACGACGTAAAAAAAATCGGAAAAAAAACAGGAGGAGCCTGCCAAAGATGAGGCCATTAAGGCTCGCCTTTAGGTGTCCTCCTTGGGATAGCGTCATTTAAAGAACGAGAGTCATCACGACATAAAAAAAACGGAAAAAAAAAATCGGAGGAGCCTGTCGATGATGAGGCCATTACGGCTCGCCTTCAGGTGTCCTCCAAGGGATAGCGTCACTAAAACAAAGAGAGTCAGCACGACGTAAAAAAAAATTGGAAAAAAAATGGAGGAGCCTGCCAAAGATGAGGCCATTACGGCTCGCCTTTTGGTGTCCTCCTCGGTTTAGCGTCATTTAAAGAACGAGGGTCAACACGACGTAAAAAAAATCGGAAAAAAAACAGGAGGAGCCTGCCAAAGATGAGGCCATTAAGGCTCGCCTTTAGGTGTTCTCCTTGGGATAGCGTCATTTAAAGAACGAGAGTCATCACGACATAAAAAAAACGGAAAAAAAAAATCAGAGGAGCCTGCCGATGATGAGGCCATTACGGCTCGCCTTCAGGTGTCCTCTAAGGGATAGCGTCACTAAAACAAAGAAAGTCAGCACGACGTAAAAAAAAATTGGAAAAAAAATGGAGGAGCCTGCCAAAGATGAGGCCATTACGGCTCGCCTTTTGGTGTCCTCCTCGGTTTAGCGTCATTTAAAGAACGAGGGTCAACACGACGTAAAAAAAATCGGAAAAAAAACAGGAGGAGCCTGCCGAAGATGAGGCCATTAAGGCTTGCCTTTAGGTGTCCTCCTTGGGATAGCGTCATTTAAAGAACGAGAGTCATCACGACATAAAAAAAACGGAAAAAAAAATCGGAGGAGCCTGCCGATGATGAGGCCATTACGGCTCGCCTTTAGGTGTCCTCCTCGGGATAGCGTCATTTAAAGAACGAGAGTCAGCACAACGTAAAAAAAAAACCAGAAAAAAATGGAGGAGCCTGCCGAAGATGAGGCCATTACGGCTCGCCTTTTGGTGTCCTCCTCAGTTTAGCGTCATTTAAAGAACGAGGGTCAGCACGATGTAAAAAAAACCAGAAAAAAAATCGGAGCAGCCTGCCGAAGATGAGGCCATTACGGCTCGCCTTTAGGTGTCCTCCTCGGCATAGTGTTATTTAAAAAACGAGGGTCAGCACGATGTAAAAAAAGAAACCGGAAAAAAATCAGAGGAGCCTGCCGAAGATGAGGCCATTGCGGCTCACCTTTAGGTGTCCTCCTCGGGATAGCGTCATTTAAAGAACGAGGGTTAGCACGACGTAAAAAAAACGGGAAAATACCGGAGGAGCCTGTCGAAGATGAGGCCATTACGGCTCGCCTTTAGGTGTCCCCCTTGGGATAGTGTCATTTAAAGAACGATGGTAAGCACGACGTAAACAAAAAACCGAAAAAAAAAATCGGAGGAGCCTACCGAATATGAGGCCATTACGGCTCGCCATTAGGTGTCCTCCTCGGGATAGCGTCATTTAAACAACGAGGGTCAGCACGTCGTAAAAAAAAAACTGGAAAAAAAAATCGGAGGAACCTGCCGAAGATGAGGCCATTACGGCTCGCCATTAGGTGTCCTCCTCGGGATAGCGTCATTTAAACAACGATGGTCAGCACGTAGTAAAAAAAAAGCCGGAGGAGCCTGTCGAATATGAGGCCATTACGGCTCGCCTTTAGGTGACTTACTCGGGATAGCGTCACTAAAAGTACGAGAGTCAGCACAACGTAAAAAAAACTGGAAAAAAAATGGAGGAGCTTGCCGAAGATGAGGCCATTACGGCTCGCCTTTTGGTGTCCTCCTCGTTTAGCGTCATTTAAAGAACGAGGGTCAGCACGACGTAAAAAAAACTGGAAAAAAATAGGAAGAGCCTCCTGAAGATGAGGCCATTATGGCTCGCCTTTACGTGTCCTCCTCGGTTTAGCGTTATTTAAAGAACGAGGGTAAGCACGACGTAAAAAAAAAACTGGAAAAAAAAAACAGGAGGAGCCTGCCGAAGATGAGGGCATTACGGCTCGCCTTTAGGTGTCCTCCTCGGGATAGCGTCATTTAAAGAATGAGGGTTAGCACGACGTAAAAAAAAAGAAAAAAACCGGAGGAGCCTGTCGAAGATGAGGCCATTACGGCTCACCTTTAGGTGTCCTCCTCGGGATAGTGTCATTTAAAGAACGATGGTAAGCACGACGTAAACAAAAAACCAAAAAAAAAAAATCGGAGTAGCCTGCTGAATATGAGGCCATTACAGCTCGCCTTTAGGTGTCCTCCAAAGGATAGCGTCACTAAAACAAAGAGAGTCAGCACGACGTAAAAAAAAATTGGAAAAAAAATGGAGGAGCCTGCCAAAGATGAGGCCATTACGGCTCGCCTTTTGGTGTCCTCCTCGGTTTAGCGTCATTTAAAGAACGAGGGTCAACACGACGTAAAAAAAATCGGAAAAAAAACAGGAGGAGCCTGCCAAAGATGAGGCCATTAAGGCTCGCCTTTAGGTGTCCTCCTTGGGATAGCGTCATTTAAAGAACGAGAGTCATCACGACATAAAAAAAACGGAAAAAAAAAATCGGAGGAGCCTGCCGATGATGAGGCCATTACGGCTCGCCTTCAGGTGTCCTCCAAGGGATAGCGTCACTAAAACAAAGAGAGTCAGCACGACGTAAAAAAAAATTGGAAAAAAAATGGAGGAGCCTGCCAAAGATGAGGCCATTACGGCTCGCCTTTTGGTGTCCTCCTCGGTTTAGCGTCATTTAAAGAACGAGGGTCAACACGACGTAAAAAAAATCGGAAAAAAAACAGGAGGAGCCTGCCAAAGATGAGGCCATTAAGGCTCGCCTTTAGGTGTTCTCCTTGGGATAGCGTCATTTAAAGAACGAGAGTCATCACGACATAAAAAAAACGGAAAAAAAAAATCAGAGGAGCCTGCCGATGATGAGGCCATTACGGCTCGCCTTCAGGTGTCCTCCAAGGGATAGCGTCACTAAAACAACGAGAGTCAGCACGACGTAAAAAAAAATTGGAAAAAAAATGGAGGAGCCTGCCAAAGATGAGGCCATTACGGCTCGCCTTTTGGTGTCCTCCTCGGTTTAGCGTCATTTAAAGAACGAGGGTCAACACGACGTAAAAAAAATCGGAAAAAAAACAGGAGGAGCCTGCCGAAGATGAGGCCATTAAGGCTTGCCTTTAGGTGTCCTCCTTGGGATAGCGTCATTTAAAGAACGAGAGTCATCACGACATAAAAAAAACGGAAAAAAAAAATCGGAGGAGCCTGCCGATGATGAGGCCATTACGGCTCGCCTTTAGGTGTCCTCCTCGGGATAGCGTCATTTAAAGAACGAGAGTCAGCACAACGTAAAAAAAAAACCAGAAAAAAATGGAGGAGCCTGCCGAAGATGAGGCCATTACGGCTCGCCTTTTGGTGTCCTCCTCAGTTTAGCGTCATTTAAAGAACGAGGGTCAGCACGATGTAAAAAAAACCAGAAAAAAAATCGGAGCAGCCTGCCGAAGATGAGGCCATTACGGCTCGCCTTTAGGTGTCCTCCTCGGCATAGTGTTATTTAAAAAACGAGGGTCAGCACGATGTAAAAAAAGAAACCGGAAAAAAATCAGAGGAGCCTGCCGAAGATGAGGCCATTGTGGCTCACCTTTAGGTGTCCTCCTCGGGATAGCGTCATTTAAAGAACGAGGGTTAGCACGACGTAAAAAAAACGGGAAAAAACCGGAGGAGCCTGTCGAAGATGAGGCCATTACGGCTCGCCTTTAGGTGTCCCCTTTGGGATAGTGTCATTTAAAGAACGATGGTAAGCACGACGTAAACAAAAAACCGAAAAAAAAAATCGGAGGAGCCTACCGAATATGAGGCCATTACGGCTCGCCTTTAGGTGTCCTCCTCGAGATAGCATCATTTAAAAAACGATTGTCAGCACGACGTAATGAAAAATCTGAGGAGCATGCCGAGGATGAGGCCATTACGGCTCGCCTTTAGGTGTCCTCCTCGGGTTAGCGTCATTTAAAGAACGAGGGATAGCACGACGTAAAAAAACCGGGAAAAAAAAACAGGAGATGCCTGCCGAAGATGAGGCCATTACGGCTCGGCTTTAGGTGTCATCTTCGGTTTAGCGTCATTTAAAGAACGAGGGTAAGCACGACGTAAAAAAAAACCGAAAAAAAAATAGGAGGAGCCTGCCAAAGATGAGGCCATTACGGCTCGCCTTTAGGTGTCCTCCATGGCATAGTGTCATTTAAAGAACGAGGGTCAGCAGGACGTAAAAAAAAACTGGAAAAAAAATCGGAGGAGCCTGCCGAAGATGAAGCCATTACGGCTCGCCATTAGGTGTCCTCCTCGGGATAGCGTCATTTAAACAACGAGGGTCAGCACGTCGTAAAAAAAAAAAAACCGGAGGAGCCTGCCGAATATGAGGCCATTACGGCTCGCCTTTAGGTGTCCTACTCGGGATAGCGTCACTAAAAGAACGAGAGTCAGAACAACGTAAAAAAAACTGGAAAAAAAATGGAGGAGCTTGCCGAAGATGAGGCCATTACGGCTCGCCTTTTGGTGTCCTCCTCGTTTAGCTTCATTTAAAGAACGAGGGTCAGCACGACGTAAAAAAAACTGGAAAAAAAAATAGGAAGAGCCTCCCGAAGATGAGGTCATTATGGCTCGTCTTTAGGTGTCCTCCTCGGTTTAGCGTTATTTAAAGAACGAGGGTAAGCACGACGTAAAAAAAAAAAACTGGGAAAAAAAACAGGAGGAGCATGCCGAAGATGAGGGCATTACGGCTCGCCTTTAGGTGTCCTCCTCGGGATAGTGTCATTTAAACAACGAGTGTCAGCACGTAGTAAAAAAAAAAACCAGAGGAGCCTGCCGAAGATGAGGCCATTACAGCTCGCCTTTAGGTGTCCTCCTCGGGATAGCGTCACTAAAAGAACGAGAGTCAGCACGACGTAAAAAAAAAAACTGGAAAAAAAATGGAGGAGCCTGTCGAAGATTAGGCCATTACGGCTCGCCTTTTGGTGTCCTCCTCGGGATAACGTCATTTAAGGAACAAGAGTCAGCACAACGTAAAAAAAAAAAAAAAACTGTGGAAAAAACCGGAGGAGGCCATTACGGCTCGCCTTTCGGTGTCCTCCTTAGGATAGCGTCGTTTAAAGAACGAGAGTCAGCACAACGTAAAAAAAAAAAAAAAAAAAAAAAAAAAAAAAAACTGAAAAAAAAAACGGAAAAAAACTATGGAAAAAAAACCGGAGAAGCTTGCAAAAGATGAGGCCATTATGGGTCGCCTTTAGGTGTCCTCTTCGGGATAACGTCATTTAAAGAACAAGAGTCAGCACAACGTTAAAAAAAAAAAAAACTGTTGAAAAAACCGGAGGAGCTTGCCGAAGATAAGGCCATTACGGCTCGCCTTTAGGTGTCCTCCTCAGGATAGCGTCGTTTAAAGAACGAGAGTCAGCACAACGTAAAAAAAAAAATGAAAAAAAAACGGAAAAAAACTATGGAAAAAAAACCGGAGAAGCTTGCCAAAGATGAGGCCATTACGGCTCGCCTTTAGGTGTCCTCCTTGGGATAACGTCATTTACAGAACAAGAGTCAGCACAATGGAAAAAAAAATGAAGAAAAAACGGAAAAAAACTAGGGAAAAAAAACCGGAGAAGCTTGCCAAAGATGAGGCCATTACGGCTCGCCTTTAGGTGTCCTCCTTGGGATAACGTCATTTGAAGAACAAGAGTCAGCACAATGTAAAAATAAAAAATAAAAAAAAAAACTGAAAAAAAAACTGAAGAAAAAACGAAAAAAAACTATGGAAAAAAAACCGGAGAAGCTTGCCAAAGATGAGGGCATTACGGCTCGCCTTTAGGTGTCCTCCTCGGGATAACGTCATTTAAAGCACAAGAGTCAGCACAATGTAAAAAAAAAAAAAAAAAAAAAAAAAAAAAAAAAAAAAAAAAAAAAAAAAAAAAAAAAAAAAACTGAAAAAAAAACTAAAGAAAAAACGGAAAAAAACTATGGAAAAAAAACCGGAGAAGCTTGGCAAAGATGAGGCCATTACGGCTCGCCTTTAGGTGTCCTCCTCGGGATAACGTCATTTAAAGAACAAGAGTCAGCACAATGTAAAAAAAAAAAAAAAAAAAAAACTGAAAAAAAAATGGAATAAAACGGGAAAAAACTGTGGAAAAAAAAACCGGAGGAGCTCGCCGAAGATGAGGCCATTACGGCTCGCCTTTAGGTGTCCTCCTCAGGATAGCGTCGTTTAAAGAACGAGAGTCAGCAAAACATAATAAAAAAATAAAAAAAAAAAAAAAACTGAAATAAAACGGAAAAAAGCTGTGGAAAAAAAACCGGAGAAGCTTGCCAAATATGAGGCCATTACGGGTCGCCTTTAGGTGTCTTCCTCGGGATAACGTCATTTAAGGAACAAGAGTCAGCACAACGTAAAAAAAAAAAATGTGGAAAAAACCGGAGGAGGCCATTACGGCTCGCCTTTAGGTGTCCTCCTTAGGATAGCGTCGTTTAAAGAACGAGAGTCAGCACAACGTAAAAAAAAAAAAAAAAAAAAAAAAACTCGGAAAAAAACCGGAAAAAAATTGTGGAAAAAAGCCGGAGGAGCTTGCCGAAGATGAGGCCATTACGGCTCGTCTTTAGGTGTCCTCCTAAGGATAGCGTCGTTTAAAGAACGAGAGTCAGCACAACGTATATAAAAAAAAAAACTGAAAAAAAAACGGAAAAAAACTGTGGAAAAAAAACCGGAGAAGCTTGCCAAATATGAGGCCATTACGGGTCGCCTTTAGGTGTCTTCCTCGGGATAACATCATTTAAAGAACAAGAGTCAGCACAATGTAAAAAAAAAAAAAAAAAAAAAAAAAAAAAAAACTGTTGAAAAAACCGGAGGAGGCCATTACGGCTCGCCTTTAGGTGTCCTCCTCGGGATAACGTCATTTAAAGAACAAGAGTCAGCACAACGTAATAAAAAAAAAAAACTGTGGAAAAAACCGGAGGAGCTTGCCGAAGATAAGGCCATTACGGCTCGCCTTTAGGTGTCCTCCTCAGGATAGCGTCGTTTAAAGAACGAGAGTCAGCACAACGTAAAAAAAAAAAAAAAAAAACTGAAAAAAAAACGAAAAAAAACCGGAGAAGCTTGCCATAGATGAGGCCATTACGGCTCGCCTTTAGGTGTCCTCCTCAGGTTAGCGTCGTTTAAAGAACGAGAGTCAGCACAACGTAAAAATAAAAAAATAAAAAATAAAAAAAAACGGAAAAAAACTATGGAAAAAAAACAGGAGAAGCTTGCCAAAGATGATGCCATTACGGGTCGCCTTTAGGTGTCCTACTCGGGATAACGTCATTTAAAGAACAAGAGTCAGCACAACGTAAAATAAAAAAAAAAAAACTGAAAAAAAACTATGGAAAAAAACTGGAGAAGCTTGCCAAAGATGAGGCCATTACGGCTCGCCTTTAGGTGTCCTCATCGGGATAACGTCATTTAAAGAACAAGATTCAACACAATGTTTAAAAAAAAAAAAAAAAAAAAAAAAAAGAATCATCTGAAAAAAACGGGAAAAAACTGTGGAAAAAAAAACCGGAGGAGCTTGCCGAAGATGAGGCCATTACGGCTCGCCTTTAGGTGTCCTCCTCAGGATAGTGTCGTTTAAAGAACGAGAGTCAGCACAACGTAATAAAAAAAAAAAGCCGGAAAAAAACCGGAGGAGCTTGCCGAAGATGAGGCCATTACGGCTCGCCTTTAGGTGTCCTCCTCGGGATAACGTCATTTAAAGAACAAGAGTCAGTACAACGTAAAAAAAAAAAAAAAAAAGAAAAAGAAAAAAAGAAAATAACTCGGAAAAAAAACTGTGGAAAAAAAAACCGGAGGAGCTTGCCGAAGATGAGGCCATTACGGCTCGCCTTTAGGTGTCCTGCTCAGGATAGCGTCGTTTAAAGAACGAGAGTCAGCACAACGTAATAAAAAAAAACTGTAAAAAACCGGAAAAAAACTGGAAAAAAGCTGGAAAAAAACCGGAGGAGCTTGCCGAAGATGAGGCCATTACGGCTCGCCTTTAGGTGTCCTCCTCGGGATAACGTCATTTAAAGAACAAGAGTCAGTACAACGTAAAAAAAAAAAAAAAAAAAAAGAAAAAAACTCGGAAAAAAACCGGAAAAAAAACTGTGGAAAAAAGACGGAGGAGCTTGCCGAAGATGAGGCCATTACGGCTCGCCTTTAGGTGTCCTCCTCGGGATAACGTCATTTAAAGAACAAGAGTCAGCACAATATAAAAAAAAAAAAAAAAAAAAACTGAAAAAAACAAAAAAAAACGGAAAAAAACTGTGGAAAAAAAACCGGAGAAGCTTGCCAAAGATGAGGCCATTACGGGTCTCCTTTAGGTGTCCTCCTCGGGATAACGTCATTTAAAGAACAAGAGTCAGCATAACGTAAAAAAAAAAAAAAATAACTGTGGAAAAAACCGGAGGAGCTTGCCGAAGATAAGGCCATTACGGCTCGCCTTTAGGTGTCCTCCTCAGGATAGCGTCGTTTAAAGAACGAGAGTCAGCACAACGTCAAAAAAAAAAAAAAAAAAAAAAAAACTGAAAAAAAAAACGGAAAAAAACTATGGAAAAAAAACCGAAGAAGCTTGCCAAAGATGAGGCCATTACGGCTCGCCTTTAGGTGTCCTCCTTGGGATAACGTCATTTAAAGAACAAGAGTCAGCACAATGTAATAAAAAAAAAAAAAAAACTGAAGAAAAAACGGAAAAAAACTAGGGAAAAAAAACCGGAGAAGCTTGCCAAAGATGAGGCCATTACGGCTCGCCTTTCGGTGTCCTCCTTGGGATAACGTCATTTGAAGAACAAGAGTCAGCACAATGTAAAAATTAAAAAAAAAAAGAAAAAAAACTGAAGAAAAAACGGAAAAAAACTATGGAAAAAAAACCGGAAAAGCTTGCCAAAGATGAGGCCATTACGGCTCGCCTTTAGGTGTCCTCCTCAGGATAGCGTCGTTTAAAGAACGAGAGTAAGCACAACGTAAAAAAAAAAAAAAAAAAAAAAAAAAAAAAAAAAAAAACTGAAATAAAACGAAAAAAAAACGGAAAAAAACTGTGGAAAAAAAAACGGGGAAGCTTGCCAAATATGAGGCCATTACGGGTCGCCTTTAGGTGTCTTCCTCGGGATAACGTCATTTAAAGAACAAGAGTCAGCACAACGTAAAAAAAAAAAAAAAAACTGTGGAAAAAACCGGAGGAGCTTGCCGAAGATAAGGCCATTACGGCTCGCCTTTAGGTGTCCTCCTCAGGATAGCGTTGTTTAAAGAACGAGAGTCAGCACAACGTAAAAAAAAAAAAAAAAAAAAAAAAAAAAAAAAAAAAAAAAAAAAAAAAAAAAAAAAAAAAAAAAACTGAAAAAAAAACGGAAAAAAACTATGGAAAAAAAACCGGAGAAGCTTGCCAAAGATGAGGCCATTACGGCTCGCCTTTAGGTGTCCTCCTTGGGATAACGTCATTTAAAGAACAAGAGTCAGCACAATGTTAAAAAAAAAAAAAAAAAAACTGAAAAAAACGGGAAAAAACTGTGGAAAAAAAACCGGAGGAGCTTGCCGAAGATGAGGCCATTACGGGTCGCCTTTAGGTGTCCTCCTTAGGATAGCGTCGTTTAAAGAACGAGAGTCAGCACAACGTAAAAAAAAAAAAAAAAAAAAAAAAAAAAAAAAAAAGTGAAAAAAAACGGAAAAAAATTATGGAAAAAAAACCGGAGAAGCTTGCCAAAGATGAGGCCATTACGGGTCGCATTTAGGTGTTCTCCTCGGGATAACGTCATTTAAAGAACAAGAGTCAGCACAATGTATAAAAAAAAAAAAACCGGAGGAGCTTGCCGAAGATGAGGCCAATACGGCTCGCCTTTAGGTGTCCTCCTCAGGTTAGCGTCGTTTAAAGAACGAGAGTCAGCACAACGTAAAAAAAAAATAAAAAAAAAAACGGAAAAAAACTATGGAAAAAAACCGGAGAAGCTTGCCAAAGATGAGGCCATTACGGCTCGCCTTTAGGTGTCCTCCTCGGGATAACGTCATTTAAAGAACAAGATTCAGCACAATGTAAAAAAAAAAAAAAAAAAAATGAAAAAAACGGGAAAAAACTGTGGAAAAAAAAACCGGAGGAGCTTGCCGAAGATGAGGCCATTACGGCTCGCCTTTAGGTGTCCTCCTCAGGATAGCGTCTTTTAAAGAACGAGAGTCAGCACAACGTAATAAAAAAAAACTGAAAAAAACCGGAAAAAAACCGGAGGAGCTTGCCGAAGATGAGGCCATTACGGCTCTGATGACAAGTCATCCTAGCCCATTTTAGCTAGTCTTTTTCTTTTATTTTCATTAGAATTATGCACTTTCTTAAGCTACAAGCAAGCTAATTGAGTAGATTTTCATGTTTCCCTTGATTGAACCAACCATATGTGAATTCATGCCATTTCATGAGGTTTTGAACTATATTTGTTGCATATTGTGGAAGATTGAATACCTCATGATTTTGAGCAAAACTTTGATTAGTTTGGTTGATCAATGATAGGTGAAGAAGGCTTGGAGAAAGGTTGAAGCAAAGAGGAATGGCTAGGAGTGAAGAGAGGACAATGGAATAAGTGAAAATTGAACCGGGTTGCATGAAGTTAGCCCCAACGTTAGCCCCCTAACTTGGAGGCTAACGTTGGGCATATGAATCACTCTTTGGAAGTAGCCAACGTTAGCTCCAACGTTAGCCCCCTAACTTGGAGGCTAACGTTGGAACTTGAGAGTTTCTCCCTGGGCTACCAACGTTTGCGCCAACGTTAGCCCCCTAACTTGGAGGCTAACGTTGGCACTTAAATCACAATGGGGGAGTAGGCAACGTTTGCGCCAACGTTAGCCCCCTAACGTGGAGGCTAACGTTGGCACCAATCACACCAAGCAAGGCCAACGTTAGGGTCAAAGTTAGACCCCTAACGTTGGCGCCAACGTCTAAACCAGAAGAATGTGGTTTGCTGATATGAAAAGTTAGGGTCAAAGTTAGACCCCTAACTTTGACCCTAACGTTGAAGACCAACGTTGGCTAACTCCATTTCCGGTTCAATTGGTTCACTTCGGTTCTTCTTCAATCTTCAAGAGCAATCAACCAAGGCCTCTTTCAACGCAATTCCACCAAGAACAAAGGCCCAACTCAAGGCTTGAAGATCATTTTGGAAAGTGTATAAATAGGAGAGAATTCAATTTGTTTAGGGGGCTTTTTCGGGAGAGTTTTCTTTTAGAGCTTTCCTTTTAGAATTTTCATAATAGTTTTCGAAGAGCTTTTGAACTTGAGTGAACTTTAATTTCTTGCTTTCATTGCTTTCAATTTCATTTGACTTTTGTCTTGGATCTTGGATTGGAGAATTGAAGAAATTCTGTTTCAATCTCAATCTTGGATCTCTCTGTTTCCTTTACTGTTAATTGAATTAGCATTTCTGTTTCTGTTACTTGATCTTCATCTCTTTTCTTTGCAATTTACAATTTCCTTGCTATGGTTCTTATTGGATCTAGGAAGGCATTGAGATCTAGACTTGGTTTTCTAGTCTCTGGATCCTGAGATCTGAAATTCTCATTTCAATTCCCTGTTTACTGCCTCTTATGTTCATTTACTTTACTGCTTTGTTTCCGGTTCAATCCCAATTCCCCTTCCCTCTTCTGTTTGATGCAATTTAGTTTTTCTTTGTTTAAATTCTGCAAATCCACATCCCAATCCCCTTTACATTTCAAGCAATTTATATTTCTTGCACTTTAAGATTCCGCAATTTACATTTCTTGCACTTTAAGTTTCCGCCATTTAATTTCTTGTTCTTTAAGTTTCAGCAATTTACTTTCCCGCTCTCTTTAATTTCATGCAATTTACATTCTGCAATTCACAAATCACTCAACCAAAACTTGATTCGCTTGACTAAATCAACCACTAAGCTAAAATTGCTCAATCCTTCAATCCCTGTGGGATCGACCTCACTCCCGTGAGTTTTTATTACTTGATACGACCCGGTACACTTGCCGGTTAGTTTTGGGTGTTTTGGTAGAAATTCGTTTCTCATCAAAATATCTCATCAAGTTTTTGGCGCCGTTGCCGGGGATTGATTAGATTGACAATGATTAAGTGAGGTGGTAATCTAGATCAAGCACTTTTTCTTTATTTTTCTTTAACCTTTGATTAACCCACTAACTGTTTGAATTTTTGCTTAAGCTAACTAAAACTTCATTCTAGCAGTAGATTGAAGTATCACTGGTTTGTGTGCTCTTATGTTCTGCTTGTATGTCAGGTACACAAAGAGCCATACCCAATTTTCATGAACAAGACGAAAGAACTCTCAGGAGGTTAAGAAGAGCCGAAAGAGGGAAAAGTATTGTTGGAGAAGAAGAATCTGAGGAAGAATACCACGAGATGGAAGGAGATACATCTAATCCAGGAGAAGGAGTTAATAATCCACCACAACAGAGGAGAGTATTGGCTTCCTATACTTTTGCAAATGCTAGACATTGTGGAAGCAGCATTCTCACCCCTAATGTCAATGCAAATAACTTTGAACTAAAGCCACAACTCATCACATTGGTCCAGAATAACTGCTCATTTGGAGGAGGACCATTGGAGGATCCAAATCAACATCTATCTACCTTCTTGAGGATCTGTGACACTGTCAAATCCAATGGTGTGAATCCTGAGACTTACAAGCTTCTGCTGTTCCCGTTCTCATTAAGGGATAAGGCTGCACAATGGCTTGAAACTTTTCCCCAAGCAAGTATCACTAGTTGGGATGACTTGGTGGCTAAATTTCTAGCCAAATTCTATCCACCCCAGAGAGTCATCAGGCTGAAAACTGAGGTGCAGACATTCACACAATTAGATGCTGAATCCTTGTATGAAGCATGGGAGAGGTACAAAGCCTTAATCAGAAAGTGCCCTCCAGAGATGTTCAATGAATGGGATGTGCTGCAAAATTTCTATGAAGGCCTGACATTGAAATCTCAGGAGGCATTAGATCATTCTGCTGGAGGTTCACTACAACTAATGAAAACTGCTGAGGAAGCTCAGAATCTTGTGGACATGGTGGCCAACAATCAATATTTCTTTGCTCATCAAAGAAGCCGCCAACCATCACAAAGAAGAGGAGTAATGGAACTAGACGGAGTGGATTCAATCCTAGCTCAAAACAAGATGATGCAGCAGCAATTTCAACAACAATTTGAGCAAATGGCTAAGAGGATTGACAGTCTCCAAGTTGCAGCAGTCAACACTAGCCAGCCATCAACCACATGGGGTCAGAGTGAAGAGACTCAAGAGGAGCAACAACAAGAACAAGTCCAGTACATGCACAACCAAAATTCTGGGCCAAATGAAGTATATGGTGACACTTACAACCCTTCTTGGAAGAACCACCCAAACCTTAGGTGGGGAGACAATCACAACCAAAATCAACAACCATGGCAGAGAAACTCAAACCAAAACACTTTAAGAAACAACCAAAACCACAACCAGCAGCAAACCAACCAAAACCCCTACAGAAAACCTCAAAACAACTACTCCAACCCCAACCATTACCAATCTAATAACCAACCCACCAACCAAAATGTCTACCATCCACCATCCACATTTCACAACCCACCACAAGCATCACCTGAATCTCACAGACTCACCAACTTGGAAACCTTGATAGACAAAATGTGGAAACACCAAGAAATGACAACCAAGAACCATGAAGCCTCCATGAAGAGCCTAGAGAGGCAAATTGGGCAAATCTCCAAACAGATTTTTGTTGAGAAATCTTCAAGCTCACTGCCAAGTGACACAATCCCAAATCCTAAGGAAGAATGCAAGGCAATACAATTGAGGAGTGGAAAAGTCTTGGTGAAAAATGAAGAAGCAACCAAGAAGCCAAAGGAAAGTGACAAGAAACAAGCTGAAGAAGAGAAAGTCAATGACAAGAAGGAGGCAGCAAGCAAGCCAACTCAGAATCAAGTTCAAGAAAAAGAAGATCAGCCACAAAAATCAAGAAAGGGAAAGGAAGTAATTGAAGGACCAACTAAGGACCAAAGGCAGGGAAATAACTTCACTCCTCCCTTGCCATACCCTCAGAGGTTCAACAAAGAGATTAATGACAAGCATTTTCACAAATTCCTTGAGATTTTTAAGAAGCTGGAAATCAACATTCCCTTGGCCGAAGCACTTGAGCAAATGCCTCTATATTCCAAGTTTCTGAAGGATCTTATCAACAAGAAAAGAAGTTGGCTTGAAAGGGAAACCATATTACTCACAGAGGAATGCAGTGCTGTAATCCAACGGGGTATTCCACCAAAACTTAAGGATCCGGGAAGCTTTGTAGTCTCATGCACTATTGGCAAGATAATTCTCAACAAGGCCCTCTGTGACCTGGGTGCCAGCATCAACTTAATGCCTCTCTCAATGATGAGAAAACTTGCCATAGAAGAACTTAAACCCACCAGGATGTCGCTAGTCATGGCTGACAGATCAATCAAGACACCTAATGGAATTGTGGAGAATCTGTTAGTAAAGATTGGGGAGTTTATCTTCCCAGCAGATTTTGTAATTTTGGATACCGAAGAAGAAGGAAACGACTCAATCATTCTGGGAAGGCCATTTCTACACACAGCAAGGGCCATCATTGATGTTGAAAAAGGAGAAATGACCTTCAGGGTCCATAATGAACAAATGATTATAAATGTGTTCAAATCAATGCAAAACGCTCCTGAGCAAGAAGATTATGTGAGAGTGGATATGATAGATAGTTTGGTGGAAGAAACTTTGGAAGAAAAGTTTCAAGAGCAAGAAGGAAATCAAGAAACAACAGAGGAACAAGTGGCTGAGACCTTTACTGAGCAATATGAAAGGCAAGATAAGAAAGAAGATGTACGAAGACAAGAATTGAAACCTTTACCCACCCATCTCAAATATGCATTCCTTGGCACATCGGAGAGCCTCCCAGTAATCATTAATTCATCCCTGTCAAAGAAGGAAGAAGGAGAACTTCTTGATGTACTCAAAGCTCACAAAGATGCTTTAGGATGGACCATTGATGAACTGAAGGGAATCAGCCCTGCAGTATGTATGCATAAGATCCTCTTGGAAGATAATTCCAAACCAGTGGTTCAACCACAAAGAAGGCTAAATCCTACAATGAAGGAAGTTGTCCAGAAGGAAGTAATGAAGTTGTGGAATGCAGGGATAATATTCCCAATATCTGACAGCCCATGGGTAAGCCCAGTTCAAGTTGTACCAAAGAAGGGAGGAATGACAGTCATCACTAATGAGAAGAATGAGTTGATCCCTACTAGAACAGTGACTGGGTGGAGAATGTGCATAGACTATAGAAGATTGAATGATGCCACCAGGAAGGATCATTTCCCTCTCCCATTCATTGATCAGATGCTGGAAAGGTTAGCCGGCCATGCCTATTACTGTTTCTTGGACGGATATTCTGGGTATAATCAAATCGTGGTAGACCCCAAGGACCAAGAGAAAACTGCCTTCACATGTCCATTTGGAGTTTTTGCGTATAGGCGGATGCCTTTTGGGCTCTGCAACGCCCCTGCCACATTTCAAAGGTGTATGCTCTCCATTTTTTCTGATATGGTCGAAAAATTTTTAGAAGTCTTCATGGATGACTTCTCTGTTTTTGGTGATAATTTCAATGCTTGCCTAAACCATTTAACTCTTGTCTTGAAACGGTGCCAAGAAACTAATTTGGTTTTAAACTGGGAGAAATGCCATTTTATGGTACCCGAAGGAATTATTCTTGGCCATAAAGTCTCAAGAAAAGGGATAGAGGTTGATAAGGCAAAAGTTGAGATTATAGAAAAACTCCCTCCACCAATTAATGTGAAATCTGTTAGAAGTTTCTTGGGGCATGCCGGATTTTACAGAAGGTTTATCAAGGACTTTTCAAAAATAGCCAAACCTTTAAGTAATCTGTTAATGCTTGATAACCCTTTTGTTTTTGATGAAAACTGTCAGCATGCATTTGAAACTTTAAAAAATAAACTCACAACAGCACCAATAATCACACCCCCAGATTGGGGATTACCTTTTGAACTCATGTGTGATGCAAGTGACATTGCAATTGGTGCTGTACTTGGGCAAAAGAAGGGGAATTTGCATCATGTCATATATTACGCAAGTAAAGTGTTGAATGAGGCCCAAAGAAATTACACTACAACAGAAAAAGAGTTGCTAGCTGTAGTCTATGCATTTGATAAGTTTAGATCATATCTGATAGGATCGAAGGTTGTAGTTTATACTGATCATGCTGCACTTAAGTATTTGATGTCAAAACAGGATGCTAAACCAAGACTCATCAGGTGGATACTGCTTCTACAAGAATTTGACATTGAAATAAGAGATAGGAAGGGCACTGAAAACCAGGTCGCTGATCATCTGTCAAGACTACCACATGAAACAAATCAAAAAGCATCCCAGCCAATAAATGAAAGCTTCCCAGATGAGCACCTTCTGCAGATCCATCAAGCACCTTGGTTTGCTGACATAGCAAATTACAAAGTGGGAAGGAAGATACCGCAAGAATTCTCTAAGCAACAAGTGAAGAAGTTGATTAAAGAAGCAAGGAAATTTTTATGGGATGAACCCTTCTTATTCAAGAGATGCTCTGATGGAGTGATCAGGAGGTGTATTCCTGAAAGTGAAGTGAGGGACATCTTGTGGCATTGTCATGGTTCAGCTTATGGTGGACACTTTGGCCCAGAAAAAACAGCCGCAAAAATACTACAGAGTGGCTTCTATTGGCCAACTATTTTCAAGGATGCCAGAAGATATGTACACCAATGTAATGAATGCCAGAAAGCAGGAGGATTAACAAGAAGGAATGAGATGCCTCAAAATTTTATCTTGGAATTAGAATTGTTCGATCTGTGGGGAATTGATTTCATGGGGCCTTTTCCTCCTTCCTATTCTTTTAGATACATCCTGGTAGCAGTGGAATATGTCTCAAAATGGGTAGAAGCTATAGCCACAACCACCTGTGATGCACAGATCGTCCTCCAATTCCTCAAAAAGCACATCTTCACTAGGTTTGGAGTGCCCAAAAGTCTTATTAGTGATGGTGGTAGTCACTTTTGCAACAAACAAATGGAGAAACTCCTTCACAAATATGGAGTAATTCACAAAGTAGCCACACCCTACCACCCTCAGACTAACGGCCAAGCTGAACTTGCAAATAGAGAATTAAAGAAGATCCTAGAGAAAACAGTGGGAATCACAAGAAAGGATTGGGCTAGAAAGCTAGAGGATGCACTGTGGGCATATAGGACAGCTTTTAAAACTCCTATTGGCAAGTCACCCTTTCAGCTATTGTATGGCAAATCCTGCCACCTCCCTGTAGAGCTTGAACATAGAGCTTTTTGGGCCACTAAACTCCTCAACCTTGACCCCCAAGCTGCAGGAGAAAAAAGGTTGTTACAACTAAATGAACTGGATGAATTCAGACTGGAAGCTTATGAAAATGCGAAGATATACAAGGAGAAAGCTAAGAAGTGGCATGACAAGAAGATCACAAAGAAGGAATTCAAGCCTGGACAACAAGTACTCCTGTATAATTCAAGGCTTAAAATCTTCCCTGGCAAACTGAAGTCTAAATGGACTGGCCCATACTTGGTGACAAAGATTTTTCCCTATGGGAATATTGAACTGCTAGATGAGGCAACAAAGAATCAATTCACTGTGAATGGGCACAGAGCAAAGTTGTACTTAGGAGGACAATGGGTTAAGGAAAAAGAGGTTCAACACCTACAGCCCTCTTAAAAAGAATTGAAAGATGTCAAGCTAGTGACAATAAAAGAGCGCTTGTTGGGAGGCAACCCAACCGGAGGTACTTTTCTTTCATAGTTAGTTCAATAAAAAGGTTAAATGAGTAGTATGTATTGCAAGGAGCTAAGTTTGGTGTTTCACACCAAAACATATTAAGGGAGAATGAAGGATTCTAAGTTTGGTGTTCCACCAAAATCTTACTTAAAAGCACATTCTCACTTTCTATATAAAGAGCTACCAGCTCCAAGCAATCTGACAAATCATTTAAGCATTGTCTGTTTCTAGTTTTCAATTTTATTACCTTTAGCGAAGATTTAAGCTTTCACATATGGTTATGGATAAGAAACATGGCAAGAGACTGAGTTTGGTGTTCACACACCAAAGTAAGTTCAAACGCCTACAAGAAAGTCTTGCACACTAACAAATCACATAAGGGCTTGAGAAACAAGCAACTTCCATTAACACTGCAGAAAATCAATCACTCTTATGGGAGGACTACTCACCATTAGCTGAGATGAAAGAAGAAGGAGCCACCAAGAGGTTGTATTGTCATTTAACTCCATCAGTATTGAATTGCTCAAATTTGGAAGTATGAATATGCCCATTTTAACAGAAACTGTTAGTGTAGTATGCATCAATTATGTTTTTGTAGGCTGGTTTTTTATGTGTTGGCTTGTGTGTTCATTTTCACTTAACAAGAAGTATGTGTTGTCCCCTGCATCTTTAAATTTAATAAAAGAACAGTTTGAATGTGAAGTGAAATGGTCTCTGTTAGTTAGAAGTGGAATAAAAGTAAGTGGTGGTGTGTGTGATTGCATTATAACTCACTTTAGTGAATAAAGAGCTAAGATATCTCCTTCTAAGTAGAGAGTGGCCTATTGTCTATGAATCTCAATTGAATAGAATTCCTTGGTTAGAAAGAAAAACAAAAAAAAGAAAGAAAGAACAAAGAAAGCTAAAAGGTGGCAAAACAAAAGAAAAACAAAAAGAAATAAAGCTGGACACCAATAGCTTGAACTCTGAAATATATGCCTGTGATGTTTTTGTACTAGGATCTGCTTGGATTAGTAAGCTCTTAGGAGTGCCTCAACACTTGGTGACTTGGGTTAACTAACCCGGGATCATCAGCTGAAAATCCACTATCAAGAGCAACCTAACTACAAAGCATTTAGTAGCCCAAAGAGGTGCTGGGCATCAATGTTTTAAGAAGGAATGTGAGCCAAGTGTCTATGGTGAATAATGTGTCAAGTATAAAAAGAAAATGAACTTGCTACACATGACACTCAAATAAAGCTTTTGAATAAAGTAATAGCCAAGGATAAAGGAATAATGAGAGGTCATAGCAGTATGTCACTTGAAACTTGAAGGAAACTTTCTAGGCCTAGGAGTCAATAAGAAGTGAGCATTTGCATATCCACATAAAACCCCATGAACTATCAATAACACTTTGCTAGCATGAACTTCCTCTTCCATTTCATTCTTTCTTCTTAATAAATTCATTTCTTGCTTGGGGACAAGCAAGCTTTAAGTTTGGTGTTGTGATGACAAGTCATCCTAGCCCATTTTAGCTAGTCTTTTTCTTTTATTTTCATTAGAATTATGCACTTTCTTAAGCTACAAGCAAGCTAATTGAGTAGATTTTCATGTTTCCCTTGATTGAACCAACCATATGTGAATTCATGCCATTTCATGAGGTTTTGAACTATATTTGTTGCATATTGTGGAAGATTGAATACCTCATGATTTTGAGCAAAACTTTGATTAGTTTGGTTGATCAATGATAGGTGAAGAAGGCTTGGAGAAAGGTTGAAGCAAAGAGGAATGGCTAGGAGTGAAGAGAGGACAATGGAATAAGTGAAAATTGAACCGGGTTGCATGAAGTTAGCCCCAACGTTAGCCCCCTAACTTGGAGGCTAACGTTGGGCATATGAATCACTCTTTGGAAGTAGCCAACGTTAGCTCCAACGTTAGCCCCCTAACTTGGAGGCTAACGTTGGAACTTGAGAGTTTCTCCCTGGGCTACCAACGTTTGCGCCAACGTTAGCCCCCTAACTTGGAGGCTAACGTTGGCACTTAAATCACAATGGGGGAGTAGGCAACGTTTGCGCCAACGTTAGCCCCCTAACGTGGAGGCTAACGTTGGCACCAATCACACCAAGCAAGGCCAACGTTAGGGTCAAAGTTAGACCCCTAACGTTGGCGCCAACGTCTAAACCAGAAGAATGTGGTTTGCTGATATGAAAAGTTAGGGTCAAAGTTAGACCCCTAACTTTGACCCTAACGTTGAAGACCAACGTTGGCTAACTCCATTTCCGGTTCAATTGGTTCACTTCGGTTCTTCTTCAATCTTCAAGAGCAATCAACCAAGGCCTCTTTCAACGCAATTCCACCAAGAACAAAGGCCCAACTCAAGGCTTGAAGATCATTTTGGAAAGTGTATAAATAGGAGAGAATTCAATTTGTTTAGGGGGCTTTTTCGGGAGAGTTTTCTTTTAGAGCTTTCCTTTTAGAATTTTCATAATAGTTTTCGAAGAGCTTTTGAACTTGAGTGAACTTTAATTTCTTGCTTTCATTGCTTTCAATTTCATTTGACTTTTGTCTTGGATCTTGGATTGGAGAATTGAAGAAATTCTGTTTCAATCTCAATCTTGGATCTCTCTGTTTCCTTTACTGTTAATTGAATTAGCATTTCTGTTTCTGTTACTTGATCTTCATCTCTTTTCTTTGCAATTTACAATTTCCTTGCTATGGTTCTTATTGGATCTAGGAAGGCATTGAGATCTAGACTTGGTTTTCTAGTCTCTGGATCCTGAGATCTGAAATTCTCATTTCAATTCCCTGTTTACTGCCTCTTATGTTCATTTACTTTACTGCTTTGTTTCCGGTTCAATCCCAATTCCCCTTCCCTCTTCTGTTTGATGCAATTTAGTTTTTCTTTGTTTAAATTCTGCAAATCCACATCCCAATCCCCTTTACATTTCAAGCAATTTATATTTCTTGCACTTTAAGATTCCGCAATTTACATTTCTTGCACTTTAAGTTTCCGCCATTTAATTTCTTGTTCTTTAAGTTTCAGCAATTTACTTTCCCGCTCTCTTTAATTTCATGCAATTTACATTCTGCAATTCACAAATCACTCAACCAAAACTTGATTCGCTTGACTAAATCAACCACTAAGCTAAAATTGCTCAATCCTTCAATCCCTGTGGGATCGACCTCACTCCCGTGAGTTTTTATTACTTGATACGACCCGGTACACTTGCCGGTTAGTTTTGGGTGTTTTGGTTGAAATTCGTTTCTCATCAAAATATCTCATCAGGCTCGCCTTTAGGTGTCCTCCTCGGGATAACGTCATTTAAAGAACAAGAGTCAGTACAACGTAAAAAAAAAAAAAAAAAAAAAAAAAAAAGAAAAAAAGAAAAAAACTCGGAAAAAAACCGGAAAAAAAACTGTGGAAAAAAGACGGAGGAGCTTGCCGAAGATGAGGCCATTACGGCTCGCCTTTAGGTGTCCTCCTCAGGATAGCGTCGTTTAAAGAACGAGAGTCAGCACAACGTTAAAAAAAAAAAAAAAACTGAAAAAAAACGGAAAAAAAAACGGAAAAAAACTGTGGAAAAAAAACCGGAGAAGCTTGCCAAATATGAGGCCATTACGGGTCGCCTTTAGGTGTCTTCCTCGGGATAACGTCATTTAAAGAACAAGAGTCAGCACAACGTAAAAAAAAAAAAAAAAACTGTGGAAAAAACCGGAGGAGGCCATTACGGCTCGCCTTTAGGTGTCCTCCTTAGGATAGCGTCGTTTAAAGAACGAGAGTCAGCACAACGTAAAAAAAAAAAAAAAAAAAAAAAAAAAAAGTGAAAAAAAAACGGAAAAAAATTATGGAAAAAAAACCGGAGAAGCTTGCCAAAGATGAGGCCATTACGGGTCGCATTTAGGTGTCCTCCTCGGGATAACGTCATTTAAAGAACAAGAGTCAGCACAATGTATAAAAAAAAAAAAACCGGAGGAGCTTGCCGAAGATGAGGCCAATACGGCTCGCCTTTAGGTGTCCTCCTCAGGTTAGCGTCGTTTAAAGAACGAGAGTCAGCACAACGTAAAAAAAAATAAAAAAAAACGGAAAAAAACTATGGAAAAAAACCGGAGAAGCTTGCCAAAGATGAGGCCATTACGGCTCGCCTTTAGGTGTCCTCCTCGGGATAACGTCATTTATAGAAAAAGATTCAGCACAATGTAAAAAAAAAAAAAAAAAAAAAAAACTGAAAAAAACGGGAAAATACTGTGGAAAAAAAAACCGGAGGAGCTTGCCGAAGATGAGGCCATTACGGCTCGCCTTTAGGTGTCCTCCTCAGGATAGCGTCTTTTAAAGAACGAGAGTCAGCACAACGTAATAAAAAAAAAACTGAAAAAAACCGGAAAAAAACCGGAAAAAAGCTGGAAAAAAACCGGAGGAGCTTGCCGAAGATGAGGCCATTACGGCTCGCCTTTAGGTGTCCTCCTCGGGATAACGTCATTTAAAGAACAAGAGTCAGTACAACGTAAAAAAAAAAAAAAAAGAAAGAAAAAAAGAAAAAAACTCGGAAAAAAACCGGAAAAAAAACTGTGGAAAAAAGACGGAGGAGCTTGCCGAAGATGAGGCCATTACGGCTCGCCTTTAGGTGTCCTCGTCAGGATAGCGTCGTTTAAAGAACGAGAGTCAGCACAACGTAAAAAAAAAAAAAAAAAACTGAAAAAAAACAAAAAAAAACGGAAAAAAACTGTGGAAAAAAAACCGGAGAAGCTTGCCAAATATGTGGCCATTACGGGTCGCCTTTAGGTGTCCTCCTCGTGATAACGTCATTTAAAGAACAAGAGTCAGCATAACGTAAAAAAAAAAAAAAAAAACTGTGGAAAAAACCGGAGGAGCTTGCCGAAGATAAGGCCATTACGGCTCGCCTTTAGGTGTCCTCCTTGGGATAACGTCATTTAAAGAACAAGAGTCAGCACAATGTTAAAAAAAAAAAAAAAAAAAACTGAAAAAAACGGGAAAAAACTGTGGAAAAAAAAACCGGAGGAGCTTGCCGAAGATGAGGCCATTACGGCTCGCCTTTAGGTGTCCTCCTCAGGATAGTGTCGTTTAAAGAACGAGAGTCAGCACAACGTAATAAAAAAAAAACTGAAAAAAACCGGAAAAAAACTGGAAAAAAGCCGGAAAAAAACCGGAGGAGCTTGCCGAAGATGAGGCCATTACGGCTCGCCTTTAGGTGTCCTCCTCGGGATAACGTCATTTAAAGAACAAGAGTCAGTACAACGTAAAAAAAAAAAAAAAAAAAAACAAAAAAAAAAAAAAAAAAAAAAAAAAACTCGGAAAAAAAACTGTGGAAAAAAGCCGGAGGAGCTTGCCGAAGATGAGGCCATTACGGCTCGCCTTTAGGTGTCCTCCTCAGGATAGCGTCGTTTAAAGAACGAGAGTCAGCACAACGTTAAAAAAAAAAAAAAACTGAAAAAAAAACGGAAAAAAAACGGAAAAAAACTGTGGAAAAAAAACCGGAGAAGCTTGCCAAATATGAGGCCATTACGGGTCGCCTTTAGGTGTCTTCCTCGGGATAACGTCATTTAAAGAACAAGAGTCAGCACAACGTAAAAAAAAAAAAAAACTGTGGAAAAAACCGGAGGAGGCCATTACGGCTCGCCTTTAGGTGTCCTCCTTAGGATAGCGTCGTTTAAAGAACGAGAGTCAGCACAACGTAAAAAAAAAAAAAGTGAAAAAAAAACGGAAAAAAATTATGGAAAAAAAACCGGAGAAGCTTGCCAAAGATGAGGCCATTACGGGTCGCATTTAGGTGTCCTCCTCGGGATAACGTCATTTAAAGAACAAGAGTCAGCACAATGTATAAAAAAAAAAAAAACCGGAGGAGCTTGCCGAAGATGAGGCCAATACGGCTCGCCTTTAGGTGTCCTCCTCAGGTTAGCGTCGTTTAAAGAACGAGAGTCAGCACAACGTAAAAAAAAAATAAAAAAAAAACGGAAAAAAACTATGGAAAAAAACCGGAGAAGCTTGCCAAAGATGAGGCCATTACGGCTCGCCTTTAGGTGTCCTCCTCGGGATAACGTCATTTAAAGAACAAGATTCAGCACAATGTAAAAAAAAAAAAAAAAAAAAAAAAAAAAAAAAAAAAAAAAAAAAAAAAAAAAAAAAAAAAAAAAAAAAAAAAACTGAAAAAAACGGGAAAAAACTGTGGAAAAAAAACCGAAGGAGCTTGCCGAAGATGAGGCCATTACGGCTCGCCTTTAGGTGTCCTCCTCAGGATAGCGTCTTTTAAAGAACGAGAGTCAGCACAACGTAATAAAAAAAAAACTGAAAAAAACCGGAAAAAAACCGGAAAAAAGCTGGAAAAAAACCGGAGGAGCTTGCCGAAGATGAGGCCATTACGGCTCGCCTTTAGGTGTCCTCCTCGGGATAACGTCATTTAAAGAACAAGAGTCAGTACAACGTAAAAAAAAAAAAAAAAAAAAAAAAAAAAGAAAAAAACTCAGAAAAAAAACCGGAAAAAAAACTGTGGAAAAAAGACGGAGGAGCTTGCCGAAGATGAGGCCATTACGGCTCGCCTTTAGGTGTCCTCCTCAGGATAGCGTCGTTTAAAGAACGAGAGTCAGCACAACGTAAAAAAAAAAAAAAAAAAACTGGAAAAAAACCAAAAAAACGGAAAAAAACTGTGGAAAAAAAACCGGAGAAGCTTGCCAAATATGTGGCCATTACGGGTCGCCTTTAGGTGTCCTCCTCGTGATAACGTCATTTAAAGAACAAGAGTCAGCATAACGTAAAAAAAAAAAAAATAACTGTGGAAAAAACCGGAGGAGCTTGCCGAAGATAAGGCCATTACGGCTCGCCTTTAGGTGTCCTCCTTGGGATAACGTCATTTAAAGAACAAGAGTCAGCACAATGTTAAAAAAAAAAAAAAAAAAAAAAAACTGAAAAAAACGGGAAAAAACTGTGGAAAAAAAAACCGGAGGAGCTTGCCGAAGATGAGGCCATTACGGCTCGCCTTTAGGTGTCCTCCTCAGGATAGTGTCGTTTAAAGAACGAGAGTCAGCACAACGTAATAAAAAAAAAACTGAAAAAAACCGGAAAAAAACTGGAAAAAAGCCGGAAAAAAACCGGAGGAGCTTGCCGAAGATGAGGCCATTACGGCTCGCCTTTAGGTGTCCTCCTCGGGATAACGTCATTTAAAGAACAAGAGTCAGCACAATGTAAAAAAAAAAAAAAAAAAAAGCTGAAAAAAAAACTGAAAAAAAAAAACTGAAGAAAAAACGGAAAAAAACTATGGAAAAAAAACCGGAGAAGCTTGGCAAAGATGAGGCCATTACGGCTCGCCTTTAGGTGTCCTCCTCGGGATAACGTCATTTAAAGAACAAGAGTCAGCACAATGTATAAAAAAAAAAAAAACCGGAGGAGCTTGCCGAAGATGAGGCCAATACGGCTCGCCTTTAGGTGTCCTCCTCAGGTTAGCGTCGTTTAAAGAACGAGAGTCAGCACAACGTAAAAAAAAAATAAAAAAAAAAACGGAAAAAAACTATGGAAAAAAACTGGAGAAGCTTGCCAAAGATGAGGCCATTACGGCTCGCCTTTAGGTGTCCTCCTCGGGATAACGTCATTTAAAGAACAAGATTCAGCACAATATTAAAAAAAAAAAAAAAAAAAAAAAAAAAAAAAAACTGAAAAAAACGGGAAAAAACTGTGGAAAAAAAAACCGGAGGAGCTTGCCGAAGATGAGGCCATTACGGCTCGCCTTTAGGTGTCCTCCTCAGGATAGCGTCGTTTAAAGAACGAGAGTCAGCACAACGTAATAAAAAAAAAACTGAAAAAAACCGGAAAAAAACTGGAAAAAAGCTGGAAAAAAACCGGAGGAGCTTGCCGAAGATGAGGCCATTACGGCTCGCCTTTAGGTGTCCTCCTCGGGATAACGTCATTTAAAGAACAAGAGTCAGTACAACGTAAAAAAAAAAAAAAAAAAAGAAAAAAACTCGGAAAAAAACCGGAAAAAAAACTGTGGAAAAAAGACGGAGGAGCTTGCCGAAGATGAGGCCATTATGGCTCGCCTTTAGGTGTCCTCCTCAGGATAGCGTCGTTTAAAGAACGAGAGTCAGCACAACGTAAAAAAAAAAAAAAAAAAAAAAAAAACTGAAAAAAAACAAAAAAAAACGGAAAAAAACTGTGGAAAAAAAACCGGAGAAGCTTGCCAAAGATGAGGCCATTACGGGTCTCCTTTAGGTGTCCTCCTCGGGATAACGTCATTTAAAGAACAAGAGTCAGCATAACGTAAAAAAAAAAAAAAAAAATAACTGTGGAAAAAACCGGAGGAGCTTGCCGAAGATAAGGCCATTACGGCTCGCCTTTAGGTGTCCTCCTCAGGATAGCGTCGTTTAAAGAACGAGAGTCAGCACAACGTCAAAAAAAAAAAAAAAAACTGAATAAAAAAACGGAAAAAAACTATGGAAAAAAAACCGAAGAAGCTTGCCAAAGATGAGGCCATTACGGCTCGCCTTTAGGTGTCCTCCTTGGGATAACGTCATTTAAAGAACAAGAGTCAGCACAATGTAATAAAAAAAAAAAAAAAAACTGAAGAAAAAACGGAAAAAAACTAGGGAAAAAAAACCGGAGAAGCTTGCCAAGGATGAGGCCATTACGGCTCGCCTTTCGGTGTCCTCCTTGGGATAACGTCATTTGAAGAACAAGAGTCAGCACAATGTAAAAATTAAAAAAAAAAAAAAAAACTGAAGAAAAAACGGAAAAAAACTATGGAAAAAAAACCGGAAAAGCTTGCCAAAGATGAGGCCATTACGGCTCGCCTTTAGGTGTCCTCCTCAGGATAGCGTCGTTTAAAGAACGAGAGTAAGCACAACGTAAAAAAAAAAAAAAAAAAAAAAAAAACTGAAAAAAAACGAAAAAAAAAAACGGAAAAAAACTGTGGAAAAAAAAACGGGGAAGCTTGCCAAATATGAGGCCATTACGGGTCGCCTTTAGGTGTCTTCCTCGGGATAACGTCATTTAAAGAACAAGAGTCAGCACAACGTAAAAAAAAAAAAAAAAACTGTGGAAAAAACCGGAGGAGCTTGCCGAAGATAAGGCCATTACGGCTCGCCTTTAGGTGTCCTCCTCAGGATAGCGTTGTTTAAAGAACGAGAGTCAGCACAACGTAAAAAAAAAAAAAAAAAAAAAAAAAAAAAAAAAAAAAAAAAAAAAAAAAAAAAAAAAAAAACTGAAAAAAAAAAAACGGAAAAAAACTATGGAAAAAAAACCGGAGAAGCTTGCCAAAGATGAGGCCATTACGGCTCGCCTTTAGGTGTCCTCCTTGGGATAACGTCATTTAAAGAACAAGAGTCAGCACAATGTTAAAAAAAAAAAAAAAAAAAACTGAAAAAAACGGGAAAAAACTGTGGAAAAAAAACCGGAGGAGCTTGCCGAAGATGAGGCCATTACGGCTCGCCTTTAGGTGTCCTCCTCAGGATAGTGTCGTTTAAAGAACGAGAGTCAGCACAACGTAATAAAAAAAAAAAAAAACTGAAAAAAACCGGAAAAAAACTGGAAAAAAGCCGAAAAAAAACCGGAGGAGCTTGCCGAAGATGAGGCCATTACGGCTCGCCTTTAGGTGTCCTCCTCGGGATAACGTCATTTAAAGAACAAGAGTCAGTACAACGTAAAAAAAAAAAAAAAAAAAAAACTCGGAAAAAAAACTGTGGAAAAAATCCGGAGGAGCTTGCCGAAGATGAGGCCATTACGGCTCGCCTTTAGGTGTCCTCCTCAGGATAGCGTCGTTTAAAGAACGAGAGTCAGCACAACGTTAAAAAAAAAAAACTGAAAAAAAACGGAAAAAAAACGGAAAAAAACTGTGGAAAAAAAACCGGAGAAGCTTGCCAAATATGAGGCCATTACGGGTCGCCTTTAGGTGTCTTCCTCGGGATAACGTCATTTAAAGAACAAGAGTCAGCACAACGTAAAAAAAAAAAAAAAAACTGTGGAAAAAACCGGAGGAGGCCATTACGGCTCGCCTTTAGGTGTCCTCCTTAGGATAGCGTCGTTTAAAGAACGAGAGTCAGCACAACGTAAAAAAAAAAAAAAAAAAAAAAAAAAAAAAAAAAAGTGAAAAAAAAACGGAAAAAAATTATGGAAAAAAAACCGGAGAAGCTTGCCAAAGATGAGGCCATTACGGGTCGCATTTAGATGTCCTCCTCGGGATAACGTCATTTAAAGAACAAGAGTCAGCACAATGTATAAAAAAAAAAAAAACCGGAGGAGCTTGCCGAAGATGAGGCCAATACGGCTCGCCTTTAGGTGTCCTCCTCAGGTTAGCGTCGTTTAAAGAACGAGAGTCAGCACAACGTAAAAATAAAATAAAAAAAAAAACGGAAAAAAACTATGGAAAAAAACCGGAGAAGCTTGCCAAAGATGAGGCCATTACGGCTCGCCTTTAGGTGTCCTCCTCGGGATAACGTCATTTAAAGAACAAGATTCAGCACAATGTAAAAAAAAAAAAAAAAAAAATGAAAAAAACGGGAAAAAACTGTGGAAAAAAAACCGGAGGAGCTTGCCGAAGATGAGGCCATTACGGCTCGCCTTTAGGTGTCCTCCTCAGGATAGCGTCTTTTAAAGAACGAGAGTCAGCACAACGTAATAAAAAAAAACTGAAAAAAACCGGAAAAAAACCGGAAAAAAGCTGGAAAAAAACCGGAGGAGCTTGCCGAAGATGAGGCCATTACGGCTCGCCTTTAGGTGTCCTCCTCGGGATAACGTCATTTAAAGAACAAGAGTCAGTACAACGTAAAAAAAAAAAAAAAAAAAAAAAAGAAAAAAAGAAAAAAACTCAGAAAAAAACCGGAAAAAAAACTGTGGAAAAAAGACGGAGGAGCTTGCCGAAGATGAGGCCATTACGGCTCGCCTTTAGGTGTCCTCCTCAGGATAGCGTCGTTTAAAGAACGAGAGTCAGCACAACGTAAAAAAAAAAAAAAAAAACTGAAAAAAAACAAAAAAAAACGGAAAAAAACTGTGGAAAAAAAACCGGAGAAGCTTGCCAAATATGTGGCCATTACGGGTCGCCTTTAGGTGTCCTCCTCGTGATAACGTCATTTAAAGAACAAGAGTCAGCATAACGTAAAAAAAAAAAAAAAATAACTGTGGAAAAAACCGGAGGAGCTTGCCGAAGATAAGGCCATTACGGCTCGCCTTTAGGTGTCCTCCTTGGGATAACGTCATTTAAAGAACAAGAGTCAGCACAATGTTAAAAAAAAAAAAAAAAAAAAACTGAAAAAAACGGGAAAAAACTGTGGAAAAAAAAACCGGAGGAGCTTGCCGAAGATGAGGCCATTACGGCTCGCCTTTAGGTGTCCTCCTCAGGATAGTGTCGTTTAAAGAACGAGAGTCAGCACAACGTAATAAAAAAAAAAACTGAAAAAAACCGGAAAAAACTGGAAAAAAGCCGGAAAAAAACCGGAGGAGCTTGCCGAAGATGAGGCCATTACGGCTCGCCTTTAGGTGTCCTCCTCGGGATAACGTCATTTAAAGAACAAGAGTCAGTACAACGTAAAAAAAAAAAAAAAAAAAAAAAAACTCGGAAAAAAAACTGTGGAAAAAATCCGGAGGAGCTTGCCGAAGATGAGGCCATTACGGCTCGCCTTTAGGTGTCCTCCTCAGGATAGCGTCGTTTAAAGAACGAGAGTCAGCACAACGTTAAAAAAAAAAAAAAAACTGAAAAAAAACGGAAAAAAAACGGAAAAAAACTGTGGAAAAAAAACCGGAGAAGCTTGCCAAATATGAGGCCATTACGGGTCGCCTTTAGGTGTCTTCCTCGGGATAACGTCATTTAAAGAACAAGAGTCAGCACAACGTAAAAAAAAAAAAAAAACTGTGGAAAAAACCGGAGGAGGCCATTACGGCTCGCCTTTAGGTGTCCTCCTTAGGATAGCGTCGTTTAAAGAACGAGAGTCAGCACAACGTAAAAAAAAAAAAAAAAAAAAAAAAAGTGAAAAAAAAACGGAAAAAAATTATGGAAAAAAAACCGGAGAAGCTTGCCAAAGATGAGGCCATTACGGGTCGCATTTAGGTGTCCTCCTCGGGATAACGTCATTTAAAGAACAAGAGTCAGCACAATGTATAAAAAAAAAAAAACCGGAGGAGCTTGCCGAAGATGAGGCCAATACGGCTCGCCTTTAGGTGTCCTCCTCAGGTTAGCGTCGTTTAAAGAACGAGAGTCAGCACAACGTAAAAAAAAAATAAAAAAAAAACGGAAAAAAACTATGGAAAAAAACCGGAGAAGCTTGCCAAAGATGAGGCCATTACGGCTCGCCTTTAGGTGTCCTCCTCGGGATAACGTCATTTAAAGAACAAGATTCAGCACAATGTAAAAAAAAAATGAAAAAAACGGGAAAAAACTGTGGAAAAAAAACCGGAGGAGCTTGCCGAAGATGAGGCCATTACGGCTCGCCTTTAGGTGTCCTCCTCAGGATAGCGTCTTTTAAAGAACGAGAGTCAGCACAACGTAATAAAAAAAAAACTGAAAAAAACCGGAAAAAAACCGGAAAAAAGCTGGAAAAAAACCGGAGGAGCTTGCCGAAGATGAGGCCATTACGGCTCGCCTTTAGGTGTCCTCCTCGGGATAACGTCATTTAAAGAACAAGAGTCAGTACAACGTAAAAAAAAAAAAAAAAAAAAAAGAAAAAAAGAAAAAAACTCAGAAAAAAACCGGAAAAAAAACTGTGGAAAAAAGACGGAGGAGCTTGCCGAAGATGAGGCCATTACGGCTCGCCTTTAGGTGTCCTCCTCAGGATAGCGTCGTTTAAAGAACGAGAGTCAGCACAACGTAAAAAAAAAAAAAAAAAAACAGAAAAAAAACAAAAAAAAACGGAAAAAAACTGTGGAAAAAAAACCGGAGAAGCTTGCCAAATATGTGGCCATTACGGGTCGCCTTTAGGTGTCCTCCTCGTGATAACGTCATTTAAAGAACAAGAGTCAGCATAACGTAAAAAAAAAAAAAAATAACTGTGGAAAAAACCGGAGGAGCTTGCCGAAGATAAGGCCATTACGGCTCGCCTTTAGGTGTCCTCCTTGGGATAACGTCATTTAAAGAACAAGAGTCAGCACAATGTTAAAAAAAAAAAAAAAAAAAAACTGAAAAAAACGGGAAAAAACTGTGGAAAAAAAAACCGGAGGAGCTTGCCGAAGATGAGGCCATTACGGCTCGCCTTTAGTTGTCCTCCTCAGGATAGTGTCGTTTAAAGAACGAGAGTCAGCACAACGTAATAAAAAAAAAAACTGAAAAAAACCGGAAAAAACTGGAAAAAAGCCGGAAAAAAACCGGAGGAGCTTGCCGAAGATGAGGCCATTACGGCTCGCCTTTAGGTGTCCTCCTCGGGATAACGTCATTTAAAGAACAAGAGCCAGTACAACGTAAAAAAAAAAAAAAAAAAAAAAAAAAAAAAAAAAAAAAAAAAAAAAAAAAAAAAAAAACTCGGAAAAAAAACTGTGGAAAAAAGCCGGAGGAGCTTGCCGAAGATGAGGCCATTACGGCTCGCCTTTAGGTGTCCTCCTCAGGATAGCGTCGTTTAAAGAACGAGAGTCAGCACAACGTTAAAAAAAAAAAAAAAAACTGAAAAAAAACGGAAAAAAACGGAAAAAAACTGTGGAAAAAAAACCGGAGAAGCTTGCCAAATATTAGGCCATTACGGGTCGCCTTTAGGTGTCTTCCTCGGGATAACGTCATTTAAAGAACAAGAGTCAGCACAACGTAAAAAAAAAAAAAAAAAAACTGTGGAAAAAACCGGAGGAGGCCATTACGGCTCGCCTTTGGGTGTCCTCCTTAGGATAGCGTCGTTTAAAGAACGAGAGTCAGCACAACGTAAAAAAAAAAAAAAAAAAAAAAAAAAGTGAAAAAAAAACGGAAAAAAATTATGGAAAAAAAACCGGAGAAGCTTGCCAAAGATGAGGCCATTACGGGTCGCATTTAGGTGTCCTCCTCGGGATAACGTCATTTAAAGAACAAGAGTCAGCACAATGTATAAAAAAAAAAAAAACCGGAGGAGCTTGCCGAAGATGAGGCCAATACGGCTCGCCTTTAGGTGTCCTCCTCAGGTTAGCGTCGTTTAAAGAACGAGAGTCAGCACAACGTAAAAAAAAAATAAAAAAAAAACGGAAAAAAACTATGGAAAAAAACCGGAGAAGCTTGCCAAAGATGAGGCCATTACGGCTCGCCTTTAGGTGTCCTCCTCGGGATAACGTCATTTAAAGAACAAGATTCAGCACAATGTATAAAAAAAAAAAAAAAAAAAAAAAAAAAAAAAAAAACTGAAAAAAACGGGAAAAAACCGGAGGAGCTTGCCGAAGATGAGGCCATTACGGCTCGCCTTTAGGTGTCCTCCTCAGGATAGCGTCTTTTAAAGAACGAGAGTCAGCACAACGTAATAAAAAAAAAAACTGAAAAAAACCGGAAAAAAACCGGAAAAAAGCTGGAAAAAAACCGGAGGAGCTTGCCGAAGATGAGGCCATTACGGCTCGCCTTTAGGTGTCCTCCTCGGGATAACGTCATTTAAAGAACAAGAGTCAGTACAACGTAAAAAAAAAAAAAAAAAAAAACAAGAAAAAAAAAATGAAAAAAACGGGAAAAAACTATGGAAAAAAAACCGGAGGAGCTTGCCGAAGATGAGGCCATTACGGCTCGCCTTTAGGTGTCCTCCTCAGGATAGCGTCTTTTAAAGAACGAGAGTCAGCACAACGTAATAAAAAAAAACTGAAAAAAACCGGAAAAAAACCGGAAAAAAGCTGGAAAAAAACCGGAGAAGCTTGCCAAAGATGAGGCCATTACGGCTCGCCTTTAGGTGTCCTCCTCGGGATAACGTCATTTAAAGAACAAGAGTCAGTACAACGTAAAAAAAAAAAAAAAAAAGAAAAAAAGAAAAAAACTCGGAAAAAAACCGGAAAAAAAACTGTGGAAAAAAGACGGAGGAGCTTGCCGAAGATGAGGCCATTACGGCTCGCCTTTAGGTGTCCTCCTCAGGATAGCGTCGTTTAAAGAACGAGAGTCAGCACAACGTAAAAAAAAAAAAAAAAAAAAAAAACTGAAAAAAAACAAAAAAAAACGGAAAAAAACTGTGGAAAAAAAACCGGAGAAGCTTGCCAAAGATGAGGCCATTACGGGTCTCCTTTAGGTGTCCTCCTCGGGATAACGTCATTTAAAGAACAAGAGTCAGCATAACGTAAAAAAAAAAAAAAAAATAACTGTGGAAAAAACCGGAGGAGCTTGCCGAAGATAAGGCCATTACGGCTCGCCTTTAGGTGTCCTCCTCAGGATAGCGTCGTTTAAAGAACGAGAGTCAGCACAACGTCAAAAAAAAAAAAAAAAACTGAATAAAAAAACGGAAAAAAACTATGGAAAAAAAACCGAAGAAGCTTGCCAAAGATGAGGCCATTACGGCTCGCCTTTAGGTGTCCTCCTTGGGATAACGTCATTTAAAGAACAAGAGTCAGCACAATGCAATAAAAAAAAAAAAAAAAAAACTGAAGAAAAAACGGAAAAAAACTAGGGAAAAAAAACCGGAGAAGCTTGCCAAGGATGAGGCCATTACGGCTCGCCTTTCGGTGTCCTCCTTGGGATAACGTCATTTGAAGAACAAGAGTCAGCACAATGTAAAAATTAAAAAAAAAAAAAAAAACTGAAGAAAAAACGGAAAAAAACTATGGAAAAAAAACCGGAAAAGCTTGCCAAAGATGAGGCCATTACGGCTCGCCTTTAGGTGTCCTCCTCAGGATAGCGTCGTTTAAAGAACGAGAGTAAGCACAACGTAAAAAAAAAAAAAAAAAAAAAAAAAAAAAAAAAAAAAAAAAAAAAAAAAAAAAAAAAAACTGAAAAAAAACGAAAAAAAAAAACGGAAAAAAACTGTGGAAAAAAAAACGGGGAAGCTTGCCAATTATGAGGCCATTACGGGTCGCCTTTAGGTGTCTTCCTCGGGATAACGTCATTTAAAGAACAAGAGTCAGCACAACGTAAAAAAAAAAAAAAAAACTGTGGAAAAAACCGGAGGAGCTTGCCGAAGATAAGGCCATTACGGCTCGCCTTTAGGTGTCCTCCTCAGGATAGCGTTGTTTAAAGAACGAGAGTCAGCACAACGTAAAAAAAAAAAAAAAAAAAAAAAAAAAAAAAAAAAAAAAAAAAAAAAAAAAAAAAAAAAAAAAAAAAAAACTGAAAAAAAAAAAACGGAAAAAAACTATGGAAAAAAAACCGGAGAAGCTTGCCAAAGATGAGGCCATTACGGCTCGCCTTTAGGTGTCCTCCTTGGGATAACGTCATTTAAAGAACAAGAGTCAGCACAATGTTAAAAAAAAAAAAAAAAAAACTGAAAAAAACGGGAAAAAACTGTGGAAAAAAAACCGGAGGAGCTTGCCGAAGATGAGGCCATTACGGCTCGCCTTTAGGTGTCCTCCTCAGGATAGTGTCGTTTAAAGAACGAGAGTCAGCACAACGTAATAAAAAAAAAAAAAAACTGAAAAAAACCGGAAAAAAACTGGAAAAAAGCCGAAAAAAACCGGAGGAGCTTGCCGAAGATGAGGCCATTACGGCTCGCCTTTAGGTGTCCTCCTCGGGATAACGTCATTTAAAGAACAAGAGTCAGTACAACGTAAAAAAAAAAAAAAAAAAAAAAAAAAAAAAAAAAAAAAAAAAAAAAAAAAAAAAAAAAAAAAAACTCGGAAAAAAAACTGTGGAAAAAATCCGGAGGAGCTTGCCGAAGATGAGGCCATTACGGCTCGCCTTTAGGTGTCCTCCTCAGGATAGCGTCGTTTAAAGAACGAGAGTCAGCACAACGTTAAAAAAAAAAACTGAAAAAAAACGGAAAAAAAACGGAAAAAAACTGTGGAAAAAAAACCGGAGAAGCTTGCCAAATATGAGGCCATTACGGGTCGCCTTTAGGTGTCTTCCTCGGGATAACGTCATTTAAAGAACAAGAGTCAGCACAACGTAAAAAAAAAAAAAAACTGTGGAAAAAACCGTAGGAGGCCATTACGGCTCGCCTTTAGGTGTCCTCCTTAGGATAGCGTCGTTTAAAGAACGAGAGTCAGCACAACGTAAAAAAAAAAAAAAAAAAAAAAAAAAAAAAAAAAAAAGTGAAAAAAAAACGGAAAAAAATTATGGAAAAAAAACCGGAGAAGCTTGCCAAAGATGAGGCCATTACGGGTCGCATTTAGATGTCCTCCTCGGGATAACGTCATTTAAAGAACAAGAGTCAGCACAATGTATAAAAAAAAAAAAAACCGGAGGAGCTTGCCGAAGATGAGGCCAATACGGCTCGCCTTTAGGTGTCCTCCTCAGGTTAGCGTCGTTTAAAGAACGAGAGTCAGCACAACGTAAAAATAAAATAAAAAAAAAACGGAAAAAAACTATGGAAAAAAACCGGAGAAGCTTGCCAAAGATGAGGCCATTACGGCTCGCCTTTAGGTGTCCTCCTCGGGATAACGTCATTTAAAGAACAAGATTCAGCACAATGTAAAAAAAAAAAAAAAAAAAAAATGAAAAAAACGGGAAAAAACTGTGGAAAAAAAACCGGAGGAGCTTGCCGAAGATGAGGCCATTACGGCTCGCCTTTAGGTGTCCTCCTCAGGATAGCGTCTTTTAAAGAACGAGAGTCAGCACAACGTAATAAAAAAAAACTGAAAAAAACCGGAAAAAAACCGGAAAAAAGCTGGAAAAAAACCGGAGGAGCTTGCCGAAGATGAGGCCATTACGGCTCGCCTTTAGGTGTCCTCCTCGGGATAACGTCATTTAAAGAACAAGAGTCAGTACAACGTAAAAAAAAAAAAAAAAAAGAAAAAGAAAAAAAGAAAAAAACTCAGAAAAAAACCGGAAAAAAAACTGTGGAAAAAAGACGGAGGAGCTTGCCGAAGATGAGGCCATTACGGCTCGCCTTTAGGTGTCCTCCTCAGGATAGCGTCGTTTAAAGAACGAGAGTCAGCACAACGTAAAAAAAAAAAAAAAAAAACTGAAAAAAAACAAAAAAAAACGGAAAAAAACTGTGGAAAAAAAACCGGAGAAGCTTGCCAAATATGTGGCCATTACGGGTCGCCTTTAGGTGTCCTCCTCGTGATAACGTCATTTAAAGAACAAGAGTCAGCATAACGTAAAAAAAAAAAAAAAATAACTGTGGAAAAAACCGGAGGAGCTTGCCGAAGATAAGGCCATTACGGCTCGCCTTTAGGTGTCCTCCTTGGGATAACGTCATTTAAAGAACAAGAGTCAGCACAATGTTAAAAAAAAAAAAAAAAAAACTGAAAAAAACGGGAAAAAACTGTGGAAAAAAAAACCGGAGGAGCTTGCCGAAGATGAGGCCATTACGGCTCGCCTTTAGGTGTCCTCCTCAGGATAGTGTCGTTTAAAGAACGAGAGTCAGCACAACGTAATAAAAAAAAAACTGAAAAAAACCGGAAAAAACTGGAAAAAAGCCGGAAAAAAACCGGAGGAGCTTGCCGAAGATGAGGCCATTACGGCTCGCCTTTAGGTGTCCTCCTCGGGATAACGTCATTTAAAGAACAAGAGTCAGTACAACGTAAAAAAAAAAAAAAAAAAAAAACTCGGAAAAAAAACTGTGGAAAAAATCCGGAGGAGCTTGCCGAAGATGAGGCCATTACGGCTCGCCTTTAGGTGTCCTCCTCAGGATAGCGTCGTTTAAAGAACGAGAGTCAGCACAACGTTAAAAAAAAAAAAAAAACTGAAAAAAAACGGAAAAAAAACGGAAAAAAACTGTGGAAAAAAAACCGGAGAAGCTTGCCAAATATGAGGCCATTACGGGTCGCCTTTAGGTGTCTTCCTCGGGATAACGTCATTTAAAGAACAAGAGTCAGCACAACGTAAAAAAAAAAAAAAACTGTGGAAAAAACCGGAGGAGGCCATTACGGCTCGCCTTTAGGTGTCCTCCTTAGGATAGCGTCGTTTAAAGAACGAGAGTCAGCACAACGTAAAAAAAAAAAAAAAAAAAAAAAAAAAGTGAAAAAAAAACGGAAAAAATCTATGGAAAAAAAACCGGAGAAGCTTGCCAAAGATGAGGCCATTACGGGTCGCATTTAGGTGTCCTCCTCGGGATAACGTCATTTAAAGAACAAGAGTCAGCACAATGTATAAAAAAAAAAAAACCGGAGGAGCTTGCCGAAGATGAAGCCAATACGGCTCGCCTTTAGGTGTCCTCCTCAGGTTAGCATCGTTTAAAGAACGAGAGTCAGCACAACGTAAAAAAAAAATAAAAAAAAACGGAAAAAAACTATGGAAAAAAACCGGAGAAGCTTGCCAAAGATGAGGCCATTACGGCTCGCCTTTAGGTGTCCTCCTCGGGATAACGTCATTTAAAGAACAAGATTCAGCACAATGTAAAAAAAAAAAAAAAAAAACTGAAAAAAACGGGAAAAAACTGTGGAAAAAAAACCGGAGGAGCTTGCCGAAGATGAGGCCATTACGGCTCGCCTTTAGGTGTCCTCCTCAGGATAGCGTCTTTTAAAGAACGAGAGTCAGCACAACGTAATAAAAAAAAAACTGAAAAAAACCGGAAAAAAACCGGAAAAAAGCTGGAAAAAAACCGGAGGAGCTTGCCGAAGATGAGGCCATTACGGCTCGCCTTTAGGTGTCCTCCTCGGGATAACGTCATTTAAAGAACAAGAGTCAGTACAACGTAAAAAAAAAAAAAAAAAAAAAAAGAAAAAAAGAAAAAAACTCAGAAAAAAACCGGACAAAAAACTGTGGAAAAAAGACGGAGGAGCTTGCCGAAGATGAGGCCATTACGGCTCGCCTTTAGGTGTCCTCCTCAGGATAGCGTCGTTTAAAGAACGAGAGTCAGCACAACGTAAAAAAAAAAAAAAAACAGAAAAAAAACAAAAAAAAACGGAAAAAAACTGTGGAAAAAAAACCGGAGAAGCTTGCCAAATATGTGGCCATTACGGGTCGCCTTTAGGTGTCCTCCTCGTGATAACGTCATTTAAAGAACAAGAGTCAGCATAACGTAAAAAAAAAAAAAATAACTGTGGAAAAAACCGGAGGAGCTTGCCGAAGATAAGGCCATTACGGCTCGCCTTTAGGTGTCCTCCTTGGGATAACGTCATTTAAAGAACAAGAGTCAGCACAATGTTAAAAAAAAAAAAAAAAAAAAACTGAAAAAAACGGGAAAAAACTGTGGAAAAAAAAACCGGAGGAGCTTGCCGAAGATGAGGCCATTACGGCTCGCCTTTAGTTGTCCTCCTCAGGATAGTGTCGTTTAAAGAACGAGAGTCAGCACAACGTAATAAAAAAAAAAACTGAAAAAAACCGGAAAAAACTGGAAAAAAGCCGGAAAAAAACCGGAGGAGCTTGCCGAAGATGAGGCCATTACGGCTCGCCTTTAGGTGTCCTCCTCAGGATAGCGTCGTTTAAAGAACGAGAGTCAGCACAACGTTAAAAAAAAAAAAAAAACTGAAAAAAAACGGAAAAAAAACGGAAAAAAACTGTGGAAAAAAAACCGGAGAAGCTTGCCAAATATGAGGCCATTACGGGTCGCCTTTAGGTGTCTTCCTCGGGATAACGTCATTTAAAGAACAAGAGTCAGCACAACGTAAAAAAAAAAAAAAAAAACTGTGGAAAAAACCGGAGGAGGCCATTACGGCTCGCCTTTGGGTGTCCTCCTTAGGATAGCGTCGTTTAAAGAACGAGAGTCAGCACAACGTAAAAAAAAAAAAAAAAAAAAAAAAAAAAAGTGAAAAAAAAACGGAAAAAAATTATGGAAAAAAAACCGGAGAAGCTTGCCAAAGATGAGGCCATTACGGGTCGCATTTAGGTGTCCTCCTCGGGATAACGTCATTTAAAGAACAAGAGTCAGCACAATGTATAAAAAAAAAAAAAACCGGAGGAGCTTGCCGAAGATGAGGCCAATACGGCTCGCCTTTAGGTGTCCTCCTCAGGTTAGCGTCGTTTAAAGAACGAGAGTCAGCACAACGTAAAAAAAAAATAAAAAAAAACGGAAAAAAACTATGGAAAAAAACCGGAGAAGCTTGCCAAAGATGAGGCCATTACGGCTCGCCTTTAGGTGTCCTCCTCAGGATAACGTCATTTAAAGAACAAGATTCAGCACAATGTATAAAAAAAAAAAAAAAAAAAAAAAAAAAAAAAAAAACTGAAAAAAACAGGAAAAAACCGGAGGAGCTTGCCGAAGATGAGGCCATTACGGCTCGCCTTTAGGTGTCCTCCTCAGGATAGCGTCTTTTAAAGAACGAGAGTCAGCACAACGTAATAAAAAAAAAAAACTGAAAAAAACCGGAAAAAAACCGGAAAAAAGCTGGAAAAAAACCGGAGGAGCTTGCCGAAGATGAGGCCATTACGGCTCGCCTTTAGGTGTCCTCCTCGGGATAACGTCATTTAAAGAACAAGAGTCAGTACAACGTAAAAAAAAAAAAAAAAAAAAAAGAAAAAAAAAATGAAAAAAACGGGAAAAAACTGTGGAAAAAAAACCGGAGGAGCTTGCCGAAGATGAGGCCATTACGGCTCGCCTTTAGGTGTCCTCCTCAGGATAGCGTCTTTTAAAGAACGAGAGTCAGCACAACGTAATAAAAAAAAACTGAAAAAAACCGGAAAAAAACCGGAAAAAAGCTGGAAAAAAACCGGAGAAGCTTGCCAAAGATGAGGCCATTACGGCTCGCCTTTAGGTGTCCTCCTCGGGATAACGTCATTTAAAGAACAAGAGTCAGTACAACGTAAAAAAAAAAAAAAAAAAAAAGAAAAAAAGAAAAAAACTCGGAAAAAAACCGGAAAAAAAACTGTGGAAAAAAGACGGAGGAGCTTGCCGAAGATGAGGCCATTACGGCTCGCCTTTAGGTGTCCTCCTCAGGATAGCGTCGTTTAAAGAACGAGAGTCAGCACAACGTAAAAAAAAAAAAAAAAAAAAACTGAAAAAAAACAAAAAAAAACGGAAAAAAACTGTGGAAAAAAAACCGGAGAAGCTTGCCAAATATGTGGCCATTACGGGTCGCCTTTAGGTGTCCTCCTCGTGATAACGTCATTTAAAGAACAAGAGTCAGCATAACGTAAAAAAAAAAAAAAAAACTGTGGAAAAAACCGGAGGAGCTTGCCGAAGATAAGGCCATTACGGCTCGCCTTTAGGTGTCCTCCTTGGGATAACGTCATTTAAAGAACAAGAGTCAGCACAATGTTAAAAAAAAAAAAAAAAAACTGAAAAAAACGGGAAAAAACTGTGGAAAAAAAAACCGGAGGAGCTTGCCGAAGATGAGGCCATTACGGCTCGCCTTTAGGTGTCCTCCTCAGGATAGTGTCGTTTAAAGAACGAGAGTCAGCACAACGTAATAAAAAAAAAAAACTGAAAAAAACCGAAAAAAAACTGGAAAAAAGCCGGAAAAAAACCGGAGGAGCTTGCCGAAGATGAGGCCATTACGGCTCGCCTTTAGGTGTCCTCCTCGGGATAACGTCATTTAAAGAACAAGAGTCAGTACAACGTAAAAAAAAAAAAAAAAAAAACAAAAAAAAAAAAAAAAAAAAAAACTCGGAAAAAAAACTGTGGAAAAAAGCCGGAGGAGCTTGCCGAAGATGAGGCCATTACGGCTCGCCTTTAGGTGTCCTCCTCAGGATAGCGTCGTTTAAAGAACGAGAGTCAGCACAACGTTAAAAAAAAAAAAAAACTGAAAAAAAAACGGAAAAAAAACGGAAAAAAACTGTGGAAAAAAAACCGGAGAAGCTTGCCAAATATGAGGCCATTACGGGTCGCCTTTAGGTGTCTTCCTCGGGATAACGTCATTTAAAGAACAAGAGTCAGCACAACGTAAAAAAAAAAAAAACTGTGGAAAAAACCGGAGGAGGCCATTACGGCTCGCCTTTAGGTGTCCTCCTTAGGATAGCGTCGTTTAAAGAACGAGAGTCAGCACAACGTAAAAAAAAAAAAAAAGTGAAAAAAAAACGGAAAAAAATTATGGAAAAAAAACCGGAGAAGCTTGCCAAAGATGAGGCCATTACGGGTCGCATTTAGGTGTCCTCCTCGGGATAACGTCATTTAAAGAACAAGAGTCAGCACAATGTATAAAAAAAAAAAAACCGGAGGAGCTTGCCGAAGATGAGGCCAATACGGCTCGCCTTTAGGTGTCCTCCTCAGGTTAGCGTCGTTTAAAGAACGAGAGTCAGCACAACGTAAAAAAAAAATAAAAAAAAAACGGAAAAAAACTATGGAAAAAAACCGGAGAAGCTTGCCAAAGATGAGGCCATTACGGCTCTCCTTTAGGTGTCCTCCTCGGGATAACGTCATTTAAAGAACAAGATTCAGCACAATGTAAAAAAAAAAAAAAAAAAAAAAAAAAAAAAAAAAAAAAACTGAAAAAAACGGGAAAAAACTGTGGAAAAAAAACCGAAGGAGCTTGCCGAAGATGAGGCCATTACGGCTCGCCTTTAGGTGTCCTCCTCAGGATAGCGTCTTTTAAAGAACGAGAGTCAGCACAACGTAATAAAAAAAAAACTGAAAAAAACCGGAAAAAAACCGGAAAAAAGCTGGAAAAAAACCGGAGGAGCTTGCCGAAGATGAGGCCATTACGGCTCGCCTTTAGGTGTCCTCCTCGGGATAACGTCATTTAAAGAACAAGAGTCAGTACAACGTAAAAAAAAAAAAAAAAAAAAAAAAAAAAAAGAAAAAAACTCAGAAAAAAAACCGGAAAAAAAACTGTGGAAAAAAGACGGAGGAGCTTGCCGAAGATGAGGCCATTACGGCTCGCCTTTAGGTGTCCTCCTCAGGATAGCGTCGTTTAAAGAACGAGAGTCAGCACAACGTAAAAAAAAAAAAAAAAAACTGGAAAAAAACCAAAAAAACGGAAAAAAACTGTGGAAAAAAAACCGGAGAAGCTTGCCAAATATGTGGCCATTACGGGTCGCCTTTAGGTGTCCTCCTCGTGATAACGTCATTTAAAGAACAAGAGTCAGCATAACGTAAAAAAAAAAAAAATAACTGTGGAAAAAACCGGAGGAGCTTGCCGAAGATAAGGCCATTACGGCTCGCCTTTAGGTGTCCTCCTTGGGATAACGTCATTTAAAGAACAAGAGTCAGCACAATGTTAAAAAAAAAAAAAAAAAACTGAAAAAAACGGTAAAAAACTGTGGAAAAAAAAACCGGAGGAGCTTGCCGAAGATGAGGCCATTACGGCTCGCCTTTAGGTGTCCTCCTCAGGGTAGTGTCGTTTAAAGAACGAGAGTCAGCACAACGTAATAAAAAAAAAACTGAAAAAAACCGGAAAAAAACTGGAAAAAAGCCGGAAAAAAACCGGAGGAGCTTGCCGAAGATGAGGCCATTACGGCTCGCCTTTAGGTGTCCTCCTCGGGATAACGTCATTTAAAGAACAAGAGTCAGCACAATGTAAAAAAAAAAAAAAAAAAAAAGCTGAAAAAAAAACTGAAAAAAAAAACTGAAGAAAAAACGGAAAAAAACTATGGAAAAAAAACCGGAGAAGCTTGGCAAAGATGAGGCCATTACGGCTCGCCTTTAGGTGTCCTCCTCGGGATAACGTCATTTAAAGAACAAGAGTCAGCACAATGTATAAAAAAAAAAAAAACCGGAGGAGCTTGCCGAAGATGAGGCCAATACGGCTCGCCTTTAGGTGTCCTCCTCAGGTTAGCGTCGTTTAAAGAACGAGAGTCAGCACAACGTAATAAAAAAAAAAACTGAAAAAAACCGGAAAAAAACCGGAAAAAAGCTGGAAAAAAACCGGAGGAGCTTGCCGAAGATGAGGCCATTACGGCTCGCCTTTAGGTGTCCTCCTCGGGATAACGTCATTTAAAGAACAAGAGTCAGTACAACGTAAAAAAAAAAAAAAAAAAAAAGAAAAAAAAAATGAAAAAAACGGGAAAAAACTGTGGAAAAAAAACCGGAGGAGCTTGCCGAAGATGAGGCCATTACGGCTCGCCTTTAGGTGTCCTCCTCAGGATAGCGTCTTTTAAAGAACGAGAGTCAGCACAACGTAATAAAAAAAAACTGAAAAAAACCGGAAAAAAACCGGAAAAAAGCTGGAAAAAAACCGGAGAAGCTTGCCAAAGATGAGGCCATTACGGCTCGCCTTTAGGTGTCCTCCTCGGGATAACGTCATTTAAAGAACAAGAGTCAGTACAACGTAAAAAAAAAAAAAAAAAAAGAAAAAAAGAAAAAAACTCGGAAAAAAACCGGAAAAAAAACTGTGGAAAAAAGACGGAGGAGCTTGCCGAAGATGAGGCCATTACGGCTCGCCTTTAGGTGTCCTCCTCAGGATAGCGTCGTTTAAAGAACGAGAGTCAGCACAACGTAAAAAAAAAAAAAAAAAAAACTGAAAAAAAACAAAAAAAAAACGGAAAAAAACTGTGGAAAAAAAACCGGAGAAGCTTGCCAAATATGTGGCCATTACGGGTCGCCTTTAGGTGTCCTCCTCGTGATAACGTCATTTAAAGAACAAGAGTCAGCATAACGTAAAAAAAAAAAAAAAAACTATGGAAAAAACCGGAGGAGCTTGCCGAAGATAAGGCCATTACGGCTCGCCTTTAGGTGTCCTCCTTGGGATAACGTCATTTAAAGAACAAGAGTCAGCACAATGTTAAAAAAAAAAAAAAAAAACTGAAAAAAACGGGAAAAAACTGTGGAAAAAAAAACCGGAGGAGCTTGCCGAAGATGAGGCCATTACGGCTCGCCTTTAGGTGTCCTCCTCAGGATAGTGTCGTTTAAAGAACGAGAGTCAGCACAACGTAATAAAAAAAAAAAAAACTGAAAAAAACCGAAAAAAAACTGGAAAAAAGCCGGAAAAAAACCGGAGGAGCTTGCCGAAGATGAGGCCATTACGGCTCGCCTTTAGGTGTCCTCCTCGGGATAACGTCATTTAAAGAACAAGAGTCAGTACAACGTAAAAAAAAAAAAAAAAAAAAAAAAAAAAAAAAAAAAAAAAAAAAAAAAAAAAAAAAAAAAAAAAAAAAAACTCGGAAAAAAAACTGTGGAAAAAAGCCGGAGGAGCTTGCCGAAGATGAGGCCATTACGGCTCGCCTTTAGGTGTCCTCCTCAGGATAGCTTCGTTTAAAGAACGAGAGTCAGCACAACGTTAAAAAAAAAAAAAAACTGAAAAAAAAACGGAAAAAAAACGGAAAAAAACTGTGGAAAAAAAACCGGAGAAGCTTGCCAAATATGAGGCCATTACGGGTCGCCTTTAGGTGTCTTCCTCGGGATAACGTCATTTAAAGAACAAGAGTCAGCACAACGTAAAAAAAAAAAAAAACTGTGGAAAAAACCGGAGGAGGCCATTACGGCTCGCCTTTAGGTGTCCTCCTTAGGATAGCGTCGTTTAAAGAACGAGAGTCAGCACAACGTAAAAAAAAAAAAAAAGTGAAAAAAAAACGGAAAAAAATTATGGAAAAAAAACCGGAGAAGCTTGCCAAAGATGAGGCCATTACGGGTCGCATTTAGGTGTCCTCCTCGGGATAACGTCATTTAAAGAACAAGAGTCAGCACAATGTATAAAAAAAAAAAAAACCGGAGGAGCTTGCCGAAGATGAGGCCAATACGGCTCGCCTTTAGGTGTCCTCCTCAGGTTAGCGTCGTTTAAAGAACGAGAGTCAGCACAACGTAAAAAAAAAATAAAAAAAAAACGGAAAAAAACTATGGAAAAAAACCGGAGAAGCTTGCCAAAGATGAGGCCATTACGGCTCGCCTTTAGGTGTCCTCCTCGGGATAACGTCATTTAAAGAACAAGATTCAGCACAATGTAAAAAAAAAAAAAAAAAAAAAAAAAAAAAAAAAAAAAAAAACTGAAAAAAACGGGAAAAAACTGTGGAAAAAAAACCGAAGGAGCTTGCCGAAGATGAGGCCATTACGGCTCGCCTTTAGGTGTCCTCCTCAGGATAGCGTCTTTTAAAGAACGAGAGTCAGCACAACGTAATAAAAAAAAAACTGAAAAAAACCGGAAAAAAACCGGAAAAAAGCTGGAAAAAAACCGGAGGAGCTTGCCGAAGATGAGGCCATTACGGCTCGCCTTTAGGTGTCCTCCTCGGGATAACGTCATTTAAAGAACAAGAGTCAGTACAACGTAAAAAAAAAAAAAAAAAAAAAAAAAAAAAAGAAAAAAACTCAGAAAAAAAACCGGAAAAAAAACTGTGGAAAAAAGACGGAGGAGCTTGCCGAAGATGAGGCCATTACGGCTCGCCTTTAGGTGTCCTCCTCAGGATAGCGTCGTTTAAAGAACGAGAGTCAGCACAACGTAAAAAAAAAAAAAAAAAAACTGGAAAAAAACCAAAAAAACGGAAAAAAACTGTGGAAAAAAAACCGGAGAAGCTTGCCAAATATGTGGCCATTACGGGTCGCCTTTAGGTGTCCTCCTCGTGATAACGTCATTTAAAGAACAAGAGTCAGCATAACGTAAAAAAAAAAAAAATAACTGTGGAAAAAACCGGAGGAGCTTGCCGAAGATAAGGCCATTACGGCTCGCCCTTAGGTGTCCTCCTTGGGATAACGTCATTTAAAGAACAAGAGTCAGCACAATGTTAAAAAAAAAAAAAAAAAAACTGAAAAAAACGGGAAAAAACTGTGGAAAAAAAAACCGGAGGAGCTTGCCGAAGATGAGGCCATTACGGCTCGCCTTTAGGTGTCCTCCTCAGGATAGTGTCGTTTAAAGAACGAGAGTCAGCACAACGTAATAAAAAAAAAACTGAAAAAAACCGGAAAAAAACTGGAAAAAAGCCGGAAAAAAACCGGAGGAGCTTGCCGAAGATGAGGCCATTACGGCTCGCCTTTAGGTGTCCTCCTCGGGATAACGTCATTTAAAGAACAAGAGTCAGCACAATGTAAAAAAAAAAAAAAAAAAAAAGCTGAAAAAAAACTGAAAAAAAAAACTGAAGAAAAAACGGAAAAAAACTATGGAAAAAAAACCGGAGAAGCTTGGCAAAGATGAGGCCATTACGGCTCGCCTTTAGGTGTCCTCCTCGGGATAACGTCATTTAAAGAACAAGAGTCAGCACAATGTATAAAAAAAAAAAAAACCGGAGGAGCTTGCCGAAGATGAGGCCAATACGGCTCGCCTTTAGGTGTCCTCCTCAGGTTAGCGTCGTTTAAAGAACGAGAGTCAGCACAACGTAAAAAAAAAATAAAAAAAAAAAAACGGAAAAAAACTATGGAAAAAAACTGGAGAAGCTTGCCAAAGATGAGGCCATTACGGCTCGCCTTTAGGTGTCCTCCTCGGGATAACGTCATTTAAAGAACAAGATTCAGCACAATATTAAAAAAAAAAAAAAAAAAAAAAACTGAAAAAAACGGGAAAAAACTGTGGAAAAAAAAACCGGAGGAGCTTGCCGAAGATGAGGCCATTACGGCTCGCCTTTAGGTGTCCTCCTCAGGATAGCGTCGTTTAAAGAACGAGAGTCAGCACAACGTAATAAAAAAAAAAACTGAAAAAAACCGGAAAAAAACTGGAAAAAAGCTGGAAAAAAACCGGAGGAGCTTGCCGAAGATGAGGCCATTACGGCTCGCCTTTAGGTGTCCTCCTCGGGATAACGTCATTTAAAGAACAAGAGTCAGTACAACGTAAAAAAAAAAAAAAAAAAAAGAAAAAAACTCGGAAAAAAACCGGAAAAAAAACTGTGGAAAAAAGACGGAGGAGCTTGCCGAAGATGAGGCCATTACGGCTCGCCTTTAGGTGTCCTCCTCAGGATAGCGTCGTTTAAAGAACGAGAGTCAGCACAACGTAAAAAAAAAAAAAAAAAAAAAAAAAACTGAAAAAAAAACAAAAAAAACGGAAAAAAACTGTGGAAAAAAAACCGGAGAAGCTTGCCAAAGATGAGGCCATTACGGGTCTCCTTTAGGTGTCCTCCTCGGGATAACGTCATTTAAAGAACAAGAGTCAGCATAACGTAAAAAAAAAAAAAAAAAATAACTGTGGAAAAAACCGGAGGAGCTTGCCGAAGATAAGGCCATTACGGCTCGCCTTTAGGTGTCCTCCTCAGGATAGCGTCGTTTAAAGAACGAGAGTCAGCACAACGTCAAAAAAAAAAAAAAAACTGAATAAAAAAACGGAAAAAAACTATGGAAAAAAAACCGAAGAAGCTTGCCAAAGATGAGGCCATTACGGCTCGCCTTTAGGTGTCCTCCTTGGGATAACGTCATTTAAAGAACAAGAGTCAGCACAATGTAATAAAAAAAAAAAAAAAAAACTGAAGAAAAAACGGAAAAAAACTAGGGAAAAAAAACCGGAGAAGCTTGCCAAGGATGAGGCCATTACGGCTCGCCTTTCGGTGTCCTCCTTGGGATAACGTCATTTGAAGAACAAGAGTCAGCACAATGTAAAAATTAAAAAAAAAAAAAACTGAAGAAAAAACGGAAAAAAACTATGGAAAAAAAAACCGGAAAAGCTTGCCAAAGATGAGGCCATTACGGCTCGCCTTTAGGTGTCCTCCTCAGGATAGCGTCGTTTAAAGAACGAGAGTAAGCACAACGTAAAAAAAAAAAAACTGAAAAAAAACGAAAAAAAAAAACGGAAAAAAACTGTGGAAAAAAAAACGGGGAAGCTTGCCAAATATGAGGCCATTACGGGTCGCCTTTAGGTGTCTTCCTCGGGATAACGTCATTTAAAGAACAAGAGTCAGCACAACGTAAAAAAAAAAAAAAAAACTGTGGAAAAAACCGGAGGAGCTTGCCGAAGATAAGGCCATTACGGCTCGCCTTTAGGTGTCCTCCTCAGGATAGCGTTGTTTAAAGAACGAGAGTCAGCACAACGTAAAAAAAAAAAAAAAAAAAAAAAAAAAAAAAAAAAAAAAAAAAAAAAAAAAACTGAAAAAAAAAAACGGAAAAAAACTATGGAAAAAAAACCGGAGAAGCTTGCCAAAGATGAGGCCATTACGGCTCGCCTTTAGGTGTCCTCCTTGGGATAACGTCATTTAAAGAACAAGAGTCAGCACAATGTTAAAAAAAAAAAAAAAAAAACTGAAAAAAACGGGAAAAAACTGTGGAAAAAAAACCGGAGGAGCTTGCCGAAGATGAGGCCATTACGGCTCGCCTTTAGGTGTCCTCCTCAGGATAGTGTCGTTTAAAGAACGAGAGTCAGCACAACGTAATAAAAAAAAAAAAAACTGAAAAAAACCGGAAAAAAACTGGAAAAAAGCCGAAAAAAAACCGGAGGAGCTTGCCGAAGATGAGGCCATTACGGCTCGCCTTTAGGTGTCCTCCTCGGGATAACGTCATTTAAAGAACAAGAGTCAGTACAACGTAAAAAAAAAAAAAAAAAAAAAAAAAAAAACTCGGAAAAAAAACTGTGGAAAAAATCCGGAGGAGCTTGCCGAAGATGAGGCCATTACGGCTCGCCTTTAGGTGTCCTCCTCAGGATAGCGTCGTTTAAAGAACGAGAGTCAGCACAACGTTAAAAAAAAAAAACTGAAAAAAAACGGAAAAAAAACGGAAAAAAACTGTGGAAAAAAAACCGGAGAAGCTTGCCAAATATGAGGCCATTACGGGTCGCCTTTAGGTGTCTTCCTCGGGATAACGTCATTTAAAGAACAAGAGTCAGCACAACGTAAAAAAAAAAAAAAAACTGTGGAAAAAACCGGAGGAGGCCATTACGGCTCGCCTTTAGGTGTCCTCCTTAGGATAGCGTCGTTTAAAGAACGAGAGTCAGCACAACGTAAAAAAAAAAAAAAAAAAAAAAAAAAAAAAAAAAGTGAAAAAAAAACGGAAAAAAATTATGGAAAAAAAACCGGAGAAGCTTGCCAAAGATGAGGCCATTACGAGTCGCATTTAGATGTCCTCCTCGGGATAACGTCATTTAAAGAACAAGAGTCAGCACAATGTATAAAAAAAAAAAAACCGGAGGAGCTTGCCGAAGATGAGGCCAATACGGCTCGCCTTTAGGTGTCCTCCTCAGGTTAGCGTCGTTTAAAGAACGAGAGTCAGCACAACGTAAAAATAAAATAAAAAAAAAACGGAAAAAAACTATGGAAAAAAACCGGAGAAGCTTGCCAAAGATGAGGCCATTACGGCTCGCCTTTAGGTGTCCTCCTCGGGATAACGTCATTTAAAGAACAAGATTCAGCACAATGTAAAAAAAAAAAAATGAAAAAAACGGGAAAAAACTGTGGAAAAAAAACCGGAGGAGCTTGCCGAAGATGAGGCCATTACGGCTCGCCTTTAGGTGTCCTCCTCAGGATAGCGTCTTTTAAAGAACGAGAGTCAGCACAACGTAATAAAAAAAAACTGAAAAAAACCGGAAAAAAACCGGAAAAAAGCTGGAAAAAAACCGGAGGAGCTTGCCGAAGATGAGGCCATTACGGCTCGCCTTTAGGTGTCCTCCTCGGGATAACGTCATTTAAAGAACAAGAGTCAGTACAACGTAAAAAAAAAAAAAAAAAAAAAGAAAAAAACTCGGAAAAAAACTCGGAAAAAAACCGGAAAAAAAACTGTGGAAAAAAGACGGAGGAGCTTGCCGAAGATGAGGCCATTACGGCTCGCCTTTAGGTGTCCTCCTCAGGATAGCGTCGTTTAAAGAACGAGAGTCAGCACAACGTAAAAAAAAAAAAAAAAAACTGAAAAAAAACAAAAAAAAACGGAAAAAAACTGT